>NW_019268527.1:4196236-4216469 GCF_002738365.1 Cucurbita moschata
AAAAAAAAAAAAAAAAAAAAGCTACCCGAAGATGTCAAGTATGCCTTCAGAGAGATTCACGAGGGACGGTAAAATATGATTAATGTAAACCCTCCTTTAAATTTAGTTTTTTTTTTTTTAATGTACAAATATTATAATTAAAATAATAATCAAATTAATAAAAAATAGAAAAGTATAAGAAAAATAATAATAAAGACCATTTATTATTATTATTATTATAATATAAATCTAGACACACCGCCGATTACTGCACTGCTGGCACTTTCTTCCACGTCAATTTACAATTCATGAGTCAACTCCTCTAACAATGCGTCGTATCTCTGATGCTTTCCTGACCGTCCGATTTGTTTACCTTTTTTCCTTCCATTCCACTCCTTTGACTCCCTTTTGAAAATTTTAAGGTTTTTCTTTTTACAATTTAAAAATATTATATATTATTATGTGTCATGGTTTAATTATTTTTAATAATAATATAAACTAATTTATCACATTTTTATTTTAACCAATCAATCAATTTTCTTAATTACTTGAATATTAAAAATAATGAACGAAAAATGGAATTTTAGTTAATTAAAAAAAATATTACAACAATTTTATTATATGACAAAATATTTATTAATGGAATAATAACAATTAAGGAATAATTGTTGTGTATTAAACCTTAGCTTATAAATTATATAATATCATATTTATATAACATTTCGAATTATAATAGGCGTCCTATTACCTTTAAATAATATTTATGTCATAGATCAATAGTCAAATAATGCATAACTATAGAGGTACTATTTTCGAGGACGTACACATATATAAAAATCATATTAATTGTATAACAAATTTATGATTAGGTCAAGTTCGTGGTCAAATAGGAAAAAATCATCTCAAAAGTCGAGAAAATGCTTTTTTTAGTCATTTGAGATACGAGATTCAAATTTTTAACATCTTAGTCGATGGTACGTGTTAACTACTGTTTAGCTATACTGATCTTTTGTCTTTCGAGAAATAAGCTCCCTTTTTGTTTAGTCCCTGTGAACGATTCTCGATTTTTTTTAGTGTAATGCCCCTAATTTTCTTAACCTAATTAGTGACGTCAGTCCATGCATGTGATTGTAAGATCCCATATTGGAGAGAGGAACAAGGTGTGTTGCCCATGGCCGCATGCCCGTGACAAGCCCAACCCTTTATGTCTTTTCATATTCTAGTGTTTTACTCTTGTATTTCTAGGAAGTATGACGTTTTAGAAATATCATGTCTAGGCCTGTCAGACATGAAATGCTTCAGAATGTACTATAGGGGGATACGACTAGTTGTCAACTTCTCCCTATCCAAGGTTATATACTGTAAGCCGTTGTTATTTCTCTCTTACTTGCGTATATAATGTCTCTTTAAAAAATCTCTCTCTGCCCTCGTTTTCTAAAACCTTCTCTTAAAACCCAGGCTAGAGGCTCGAGCATACGTCGCATGGGCGTAAGCGATGCAAGAACGAATTGGCTTAGCTCACCTCTCATTGGAAAGTGAGTGTCGCACAATCGTAAGTCCGCTGTCATTAAAAGTGCGATTGTGACAAGTGGTATCAGAGCCAATTCGTTCGGATTGTGAGTGCCAGCAAAGACACTAGACCTTGAAGGTAGGTGGATTGTGAGATCCCACGTCGGTTGGATCCTAAAATATTAATTAAACATTAATTAACTTAAAATTAATAAATAAACATGACTATCATTTTTTATATTCACTTTAAAATTATGAAATGAAATCTATAATAATTTAAAATATAAAACATTTTTTTTTTTTTGGTATTTGTTGAGGATGCACGAGTATCTGGCAAAACTCGTGGCCACGTGGCGGAATCCAATTTTTTCGTGTCAACTGTTATTTTATGCTTCATTAAATCACCAAGAAAGTCCAACAATATCGATATATCCTTAATGCAATTCCTTTATTTTCAACAAATAAGTCGGTATAATTAAATTTCAAATATTTTGGCCCAAAATTTTAATTAAATTTATGTAATTTTTATTTATTTATTAAGATTTTATTCTTATTTTAACAATTAAAAAATTATTCTATTTTTATTTATTAAAATTAATCTTTATATTAGTAACGAATTAAATTTTTATACAACGTATAAATATATTTTCAAATTTTAGCGAGAAAAATTTGATTTTTTTTTTAAATAACTAATTTTAAGATTTATTAGAAAAATTAAAATAAAATAATTTAAAATTAAAGAAATGAAAATATGGATGTGCAAGGATTTGGGTTGGGGTAAGTTAATAAATGGCCACAATAATTTATATTATTGAAATGAATTATGAGTGGTACATTTCAATGATATTTACTGTCTGCTGCCTGCTACCTAGCCTGCTGCTACTGCTACTGCTTAGCTAGCCAGTCTCTTCAGCTACAGTTTCAACCAAACTCAAACAATCAATTTCCATCTTGGGCCCAACGTCTGGCACACCGCCTGGTGACCACCCTCCTTCGGAACTCAATTTTCTCGCTGACATATTGCTTGGTGTCTAGTTCTGATAACATTTGTAACAGCTTAAGCTCATTGAGAGTAGATATTGTCTTATTTGAATTTTTCCTTTTGAGTTTTTTCTTAAGGCTTTTAAAATGCATATACTCGTATAAAGAATGCATTTTTGTGAGATCTCGTTTATGATTTGAACCGTAGGGAGATGTTTTTGATGACCCATTTGTGATTTTAGCATTGGAATGCTTAAAGTTTCAATCTTTAATTATTGGATTCTCGTTGAGCTTCACACATTTAGGTTATGTCAGTAAAGTGATAATATAGATAACAAAATATTTAACCCTTGGGTGTCTTTTTATGATAGGATAGCAAAAGGGTTTGTGATTCAATGAAAGTTGGAGGCTGAAAGTTAAGAGATTTATAACTTTTTTGATAAAGGGAGGTGAAAATTTGAGATGAATTCAGATTCAAAACATGAGAAAAAACAATATTATTTTATTCATATAATGGTTTTGGTGCGCAGCTGCAGCAGCAGCAGCAGCAGCAGCAGCAGCCGTGGTTTAATGATCAAGAGCGCTCATTTTCATGCAAGTCTTGTTATAAATGCACAAAGCTTTACCATTGTGGCTTCCCTTTCACCCATTTCTTTGAATATATTTACACTCCCTCTCTCTCTGTTGCTATAAAATCTTCCTTTTCTGTGTGAGCGTCTCTGTGAGGCGCGACAGAAGCAGGGGCTGAGAGGCTCTGAGCTGAAAACTGAAAAGGGGGTTCGAACATGAAGGCGAAATTCAATGGAGTTTATTTGAAGAACAGTTTGAATGAGCTATGAAGTACTGAAAATGGTACATTATCTGAAATGGGTATCTTTCTTTTGCTCCTTTTGGTGCCGTTTTCCTTTGCTTCTTCTGCTCACTCACTGACTTAGGGCTTTGAACGTCTATTTATTGTGCTGAAATCAATGCTCTCTTCTTTGTTTTTATCAGTTGACTGCCCTTCTGCTTCTCTTTGAACTGTCGTTTTTAGCTTCTCATGCCTTTTGGGGGCTTGGGAAATGGTAGCTTCATAAATAATGTCTTCGTTGCTTCATTTTTATGCTCCCTTCTGGGTTTGTTTCGTTCTTTCAGTTTCAAGCTTCACATTCTTCCACCACCGCATCTAATTTCTTGAATTGGGTGCGTTTGTTTAAGGCTATTTCTTGTGAAAACCCCATAGATTCTGCTTGGAGTGAGTAGCAATTGTAAAGGTTGAGTGGCTTATACATCTAATGGATATTGGCGGCGGAGATCAATTTAGAGTAGAAAGTAGCCCACAGGATTGTATGTCTTTGGATATGGCTGGTTGTTCTTCTTCCACTGCTCATGTGGTTGAGTCATTTAGCTCTACCATTTGGGAACAAGCAGCTAATTCTCAAAACTTGGGACTCCTCGAAGAACATAACATATGTAGAACTTCAAACGACATAGCAATTAACAAGACCATTGGCTGTCCTATTCCTTTGAGCAGTGACAATGACAAAACACTTGATATCAGCTGGAGCTTGTCCAATAATATGTTGAAAGGGGGAGGTTACCTTAATGCAATCCCGCCGAGCTTATCTCAACTTCCAGCTGATTCTTCGTTTATTGAGCGTGCAGCCAGGTTCTCCTGGTTTAGTGGTGGAAATTTTGGTGATGTTACTGGACATTTTGATATTCCTGAGCCTATGGACGTTTTTTCTAGAGGTATGGGAGTAGTAATGCCTGAGAGACAGGAGGATGTTCCTAGACGAAACGGGTTAGGTTCGGTATCTCGAGCCGGAGGACGATTCCAGGGAAATACGGTTAACAGTGAAGCTTCCAAGCCTGTTTCTTTGCATAATGCAGCACATGGAAGCCTTTTGAAATTGGACGATTGTTGTAAACATGCTGTTGATGGTTCTGCTAATGAATCTGAGCTTAGCGGTGGCGATGGTTCGGGTGAGCCATGCACGTTAGAGGTTGCAGGTAAGGAAGTTTCTGCTAAGGGCATCGCTGCAAAGAAAAGGAAAAGGAGTGGACAGGTACTAATTAATGGTTCTTGTTCTTTTTCGCCCGCTCGTGTTGGGTGAGGAGAGTTTATCGATAATTAGCTCGTTAGTTTTGAATCTTTGCTGTCCTTTATTTTGAGTAGAAGGCTGAACTTGATCAAGTCAATGGACCTCTGCAACAAACTAGTGTTGCAGCTCAGGATAATACTGAATCTCAGCTAAAGGGAGATCAAAACCCGAGCTCGACCGCAAACAAGGGTACAGTAAAGCACGGTAAACAGGCGTCTCAACCTTTAGATCCACCAAAGGAAGAGTATATTCATGTTCGAGCTCGAAGAGGCCAGGCGACAAACAGCCATAGTCTTGCAGAAAGGGTAATGTATATTGCATTTAATCTTCCAAAGCATATTAGAGTAACTTTTCTATGCTGACTTTGAGTTCTAATACAGGTAAGGAGGGAGAAAATCAGTGAGAGGATGAAATTTCTTCAAGAACTAGTGCCTGGTTGCAGCAAGGTTTGATGGTTAAATTTGTACGTTAGACAGTCGAATCACATCGATATCAATGTTCACACGACTCTTTTTCAGGTGACTGGGAAGGCAGTGATGCTCGATGAAATCATTAACTATGTTCAGTCTCTGCAACGACAAGTCGAGGTACGAAAATCCGTTTATATGCTTCACAGCTTTAGTATATTCTTGAGATAGATATCTTTTCTGTTGGTCTATATGAGATTTCTCTGAACCTTGAGGAAGTTGGTAACATATACTTCTTCTGAGATCCCATGTCGGTTGGAGAGTGGAATGAAGCATACCTTATAAGAGTGTGGAAACCTCTCCCTAACAGACATGTTTTAAAACCGTGAGGCTGACGCGATACGTAGCAGGTCAAAACGGACAATATTTGTTTGCGGTGGGCTTGGGCTGTTATAAATGGTATCAGAGCCAGTCAGCGAGGACGCTGGGCCCTCAAAGAGGGTAGATTGTAAGATCTCATATCGGTTGGAGAGGGGAACGAAGTATACTTTATAAGGGTGTGGAAACCTCTCCCTAATAGACGCGTTTTAAAACCGTGAGGCTGACGGCGATACATAGCGGGTCAAAACGGACAATATCTACTAGCGGTGGACTTGGGCTGTTACAAATAGTATCAGAGCCAGTCACCGAGCGGTGTGCCAGCGAGGATGCTGGGCCCTCAAAGAGGGTGGATTGTAAAATCCCACATCGGTTGGAGAAGGGAATGAAGCATACCTTATAAGGGTGTGGAAACCTTTCTCTAATAGACGCGTTTTAAAACAGTGAGGCTGACGGCGATACGTAGCGAGTCAAAACGGATAATATCTGTTAACGGTGGGCTTGGGCTGTTACAAACAGTATCAGAGCCAATCACCGAGCGGTGTGCCAGCGAGGACGCTAGGCCCTCAAAGAAGGTGGATTGTAAGATCCCACATCGGTTGGAGAGGGGAACGAAGCATACCTTATAAGGGTGGGGAAACCTTTCCCTAATAGGCGTGTTTTAAAACCATGAGGCTGACGGCGATACGTAACGAGTCAAAGCGGACAATATCTGTTAGTAGTAGGCTTGAGCTGTTATACTTCTAATCTCGAAATCTTTGTTTAAACATCCATGACATTTGCAGTTTTTATCAATGAAACTCGCTACCGTCAATCCAAGGTTGGATATTAACATCGATGAACTTCTAGAGAAAGATGTAAGTGCGAGTTCGAGTTCGTAAGGAAATCAAATCACGAATGTTCTGGCTCTAACACATAATTTTCTCTTAGATTCTTCAATCTCGAGCTGGTCCCTCGTCGACATTGGGATTTCCTTCACGCATGCCCATTGCTTGTCCCCCGCCTCATGTCTCTCATCGTGGACTTATCCCAGTCAGTTTCCCTGCCATAGCGAGCTCCGAGACGTTAAGAAGAAGCACAATAAGTTCCCAGATGACGCCGAGGTCCGGGGTATATAAGGAGCCGACTCAGGTAGCACCTTAATTACCTTAATGAATGAAAATTTTATGCATGTTTATCAATAAATGTATAAAAAGTTGTGTCTACAGATAAAGAACATGTGGGATGGTGAACTCCATAACATTGTGCAGATGAGCTTTGGGATGTCCACTGCCCCTAATGGTTTAGCAGCTGAAGGTACAATAAACGCTACTCCTTACGATATCGACATCGAAAACGCTATCATAAAGTCATTGAACTGAGATATAAATTGGTCTGTTCTTGCAGGATCTGATTCACCAGGCAATACAAAAGTTGAACAACACTGAAAGTTCTTTTTAAATGCCATGAACCATTTCTGCTTCATGTACAGGTACATTACTATTAGTACTATACGAGATACTTCGCCACGAACTATTTCTACTTCGTGGTTGTGCGAAATATACCATTACCGTACTTGAAGCTGTGATACTCGAGCTGGTAACCGAGGCAGAACATCAGCTCCCGAGTCCCGACAATCGCCAAGAACTCAATGACCTGATAGAGAAGCAGTTTCTGTTCTTGTTGGTTCGGATTCTAGGCGAGTGCTTGCCTTGGTCAATGTTTAGAGGCCGAGGATTCGATGTCTGGAAACCGAGGAACAGCTGATAAACACAGCTGATAGTGTCTGAGCTGAAGTGGGTTGGCTGTAATTTTTACAATTCTGTAGAGGGAACTTGTTTAGTTAGTGTTAAAGGATTTGAGTTTTGACGTTGAGATCAATGAAATGTCTGTATCTTGGTAAAGAACTTGATGAGTTTGTTATTACTGCTTTCTTCTGCATCAAGCATGAAAGAATCTTTGGCATGGGTGGTGGAAGTCGTTCGGTCCGTTGCTTGAATGAAGAAGACACCCGATTGACCCGACTTTGTCAAATGCCCACCGTCGGCCCTGATCCTTTATGGGTTTGGATTTTGTGCTTCGTTTCCGTGCTTCTTTCTGTGTCCTGATGTCATTTACTGTCATGTCTTCAATTTGCTCTGGTTCGATGTAACCTTCCAAAACCATCTCTTGTACGTGGTCGTAGATTCGAACCTTTCACTTGTGATGATTGTTGTTATCATGCTTAAGTTGATAACGATATAAAAGATGTTGTGAATGGAGGAAGTCGATAACGATATAAAAGAATCTTTGGCTTTCATGTTGGATGGAGGAAGTCGTTCGGTCCGTTGCTTGAATGAAGACACCCAATTGGCCCAACTCTCCCAAATGCCCACCGTATGCCCTAGTCTTTTCTGGGTTTGGATTTTGGGCGTCGTTTCCATGCTTCTTTCTGTGTCCTGATGTCATTTACCGTCATGTCTTAGATTTGGTCTGGTTTGGTATAACCTTCCAAAACTATGACCTATACGTAGTCATAGATTCAAATCTTTCACTCGTAATGATTTTTGTTATCATGCTTAAGTCGATAACGATATAAAAGATGTTGTGAAGTGAGTTAGGACAGGGAAATTTCAAATATCTAAATTTAGTTAATCTACTCATGGTCGGTTTTGAATTAATTTTTATCAAAAGTGGTAAAATAGTAATAATAAATTTTGTTTAAAAAAAAAAAAAAAACTCAAAATGTTAATATATTTTTAGCGGGAAGGTTAACAAAGGTTGCATTATTTATTTGAAGAAATGATTAAATCTGGGTCCGAGACATGGGCGTTCGAAGTAGCGCGCATTGGATCAATGGACTTGGACTGGGCTTGGTGCTGGATCTTGCGAGCAGAAAAATGAGTTTGGAGCGCTAATGGTCGACAGTCCAAAGGAATTCGGGTAATTCTTCTTCGGATTAGTACCCTTTTGCTTTTGATTGTTGGAGAACTGTTAATCTAAACGCAACGCTCTTTCCCGCCATGTTCTTTTCTTTTTTGGGGGGATTTTTAGAAGGGAATATGACTTGTTCATCAAATTACTACGCTGCTGTGCTTAAGTTCTGCTGCGAAGCTCGGAATCAGGCTCATGTTAAGAAGCTTCACTGCCGCATCATCAGAACTGTACCTAATCCAGAAACTTTTCTGTTTAATAATCTCATCAATACCTACGGGAAACTTGGCAACTGGAAGAATGCACGGAATGTGTTCGATCAAATTCCTCAACCAAACCTTTTTTCATGGAACACGCTGCTTTCGGCGTACTCAAAATTGGGTCACCTCCACGAGATGCAAGAGGTCTTCAATCGCATGCCGACGCATGATGTGGTCTCTTGGAACTCGCTTCTCTCGGGGTATGCGGGTAGTAATTTTATTTCCGAATCGGTTAGAGTTTATAACATGATGTTGGAGGAAGGGTCGGTAAACTTGAATAGGATTACATTCTCTACTATGCTAATACTCTCGTCTAATCGAGGATTTGTTGAATTGGGTCGGCAGATTCATGGGCAAATTTTTAAATTTGGTTATCAATCGTATCAGTTTGTTGGCAGTCCTTTGGTAGATATGTACTCGAAAACGGGATGCATCAATGATGCAAAACGGATTTTTGAAGAGATGCCTGAGAAGAATACAGTTGTATACAATACTATGATCACTGGTCTTTTGCGGTGTGGATTTATCATCGAAGCTGATCAATTGTTTCACAATATGCCAGAAAAAGATTCGATTACATGGACAACGATCATAACTGGGCTAACCCAAAATGGTTTGTTCAAAGAAGCAATCCACAAGTTTGGAGAAATGAGAACAGAAGGTTTGGGCATGGATCAGTTCACCTTTGGGAGTGTGTTGACTGCTTGTGGCGGTGTTCTGGCACTAGGTGAAGGTAAGCAAATTCACGCCTATATTATTAGGACTGATTATCAAGATAACATCTTCGTAGGAAGTGCTCTAGTTGATATGTATTGCAAGTGTCGGAATGTAAAATATGCGGAAGCAGTGTTTAGAAAAATGAGGCACAAGAATGTAATATCATGGACAGCCATGCTGGTTGGTTATGGCCAAAATGGTTACAGTGAAGAAGCCGTTAGGATATTTCGTGATATGCAGAGAAATGATATTCATCCTGATGATTTTACTCTAGGAAGTGTAATTAGCTCATGTGCAAACCTCGCAAGCCTAGAAGAGGGAGCCCAGTTTCATGCCCAAGCTTTAGCTACTGGTTTAATTGGTTTTCTTACGGTTTCAAATGCTTTTGTCACTCTATATGGTAAATGTGGAAGCATAAAATATGCCCACCAGTTGTTTCATGAAATGAAAATCAGGGATGAAGTTTCTTGGACAGCTTTAATCTCAGGTTATGCACAATTTGGAAAAGCCAATGAAACAATATCTTTGTTCGAAACAATGTTGGCCCATGGTTTGGTACCTGATGGAATTACTTTCATTGGAGTTCTATCAGCTTGTAGTAGAGCAGGTTTAGTGGAGAAAGGTTATCATTATTTTGAATGTATGGTAAAAGAACATGGAATTACGCCAATCCCTGATCACTTTACATGCATGATTGATCTTCTTAGCCGAGCTGGGAGATTAGAAGAAGCAAAAAACTTTATTAATCAGATGCCTTTCAGTCCTGATGCTATCGGTTGGGCAACATTGCTGAGTTCTTGTAGACTTAATGGGAATTTGGAAATTGGAAAATGGGCTGCTGAGTCTCTTTATGAACTAGAGCCACAGAACCCTGCTAGCTATGTTTTATTATCAAGCATTTATGCTGCAAAAGGAAAATGGGATGATGTAGCAAAATTGAGGAAAGGAATGAGAGAAAAGGGCGTAAAAAAGGAACCAGGATACAGTTGGATCAAATATAAAAACAAAGTGCATATTTTCTCAGCAGATGACCGGTCAAGTCCATTTTCAGATCAGATATATGCCAAGTTGGAAAGTTTGTACCAAAAAATGATTGATGAAGGGTATGTGCCCAATATGAGTTTCGTTCTCCATGATGTTGAGAAGTCGGAGAAGATTAATATGCTTAATCACCATAGTGAAAAACTTGCTATTGCCTTTGGTTTGATATTTATACCTGATGGCCTTCAAATTCAAGTTGTAAAAAATCTCAGGGTCTGTGGGGATTGCCACAATGCCACGAAGTACATTTCTAGGATCACCCAGAGAGAGATACTTGTAAGGGATGCAGTCCGTTTCCATTTGTTCAAGGATGGAGTGTGTTCATGTGGGGATTTCTGGTAGCTTTTTTTCTGATCTAAAACCTCACTCGAAGATGTTGAAACCTCATAATTGTTATGCAAGTAACAAACTCAGTTTTATGCGAGTGTGAGACCTACCATCCATCTCGAATGTGTATAATTGTTGTGCCATATTTTATGTTATGAGCCATGAGTTTCACACCGTTCAGTAATCTAGAAGTGGTATTGAAATGAATTCATCTGATAAATATTGGAGATACTTCTAACTTGTGTAAAATCTGATGGTTGCTTTAAATGATGGAGGCCAAGTGCTCTATTTCGGCTGCAAGCTGCAAGTAGAATGGCGACACAACTATTTGATCTGTGTTTCTTAAGTGGTTTTGACACCTTTTCTGCGGATTGATTCCGATGAGGAAATGGGTTTGGAACAGGCCATTCTTTGCTGCATCTCCACAGAAAATTATTTACAACAGTTCAGGAAACAACTTCCCTCACTTTTCACTCTTGTTCTCAAGGTAATATTTAATGAAGTTATATTTTTCTCAAACATCATTTTTCCTTTTTTGAAGGTCGAATATGATTAATGCGCAATTGTTTGGAATTGTGATATTCTTCCCAATGGATATTTTTTTTTCTTAGACACTCGTAGCTTCTTAGTGGGTTATTGTCTTGTTGTATTGTACCTTTCCTTTACTCAATAAGTTTTTTTCTTCAATAAAGACGCTTTTATCCGTTCCTCCATTACTGAAGGTTTTAGAATAATGCATAGCAGTATGTTGATTCCCCTGTTAATTATCAGAGCAGAAATTGTTTCAAACTAGACCCAGTTGGTACATATGAAGTTGTCAAATGATAAGAACAAGCATAGCAATCACTAAAGCTCTTCTGTACAACACAGCCAGGCCAGATAAATTAATTAAAGCACATCTGAGAAAAAGGAACGATGAAAGATGGCAACATTTCTTATATGTTGTTGAAAGTATCAACTGCGAACCATATAGAAACTCCAGATGAGAATTTGTAGTACACTAGGGATAAACTTCGGTTATCTTATTGGGATGTTTCGATGGATGACCCTGGAACTTGTGATTGGCTCTGTATCATGTGAAAGAATAGGTGATTACAATACGATCTTAATACTGGAGAAGGTTAGAGACAGCAGCAAGAGTTACCTGTAATTTTGTACAGATGTTAATTACTTCAGAAAGAGGTGCCCAGTCCCCAAAGTTCCGCTCAATAAACTGGTAAGCAATACCACTCTTCGCTGTGCCAAGAATGAACAGACCACCCTTAATTTCTCCTTCTCCGTTGAAGTTTTGCTTCACTCCCATAGCTTTTGCACGCTTATAATTTGCTATGGCTCGAGGGTTGAAAAGAAATCCAGATAGGAATTTGTCCTTCATTAATTTGCCACCACCTAGGGCTTTGAAGAATCCTCTACCATGGTCAAAGATTACAGTGCCTCCCCAGTACCTGGGCCAGAAGTCCTTCACCTGCATCACCAAAATTTCAGCCAAACAGATTGGTGGGTAGAAGGAGCTTAAAGTTTTATGAATACCTCTGATTCTATGTGTTCGTGAATTACAGCAAATAGTTGAAATCCCAGTGCATCAAATACCGGTTTTCTGGTATATAGCTGGTGAGCTTCTGCTCTGCACATGATACACCTGTTTTCAAACTCAGAGATTTAAGTATCACTTTCCCTCTAGATGGCTCAAACCCCATTAACAATATAGAAAAGTGACATGAAACACATCTACAGGAGCTAGGGAGTCTCTTTTCGTTTGTGCCTTTTAAGTTTGTGTCAAAAGTTAGTGGTCTGCAATTTAAAGCCAGGTCTAGAAAAAACATGTTTAAACTTACCCAGGACGTCTAATACAGAGGATTATTGCAGGCTTATTCTGCCATAGTGCTGAAGCTTTCATTGGGGGAGTCTTAGTTTTCACCAAACGCTCCATTCCAATCTTATACTCGGGAGTTAATTTCTGAATGGATATGTTTTCAATGGCAGAATAAGGAGCAACTTTGTCAACAATAGGAGGAGGTTGCACACAAGCGCAGGCCCTATGGCCGGCTGGTTCTGCTGCAACAATCCCCTTGAATACATATCCTTCTTCAATCTTGAAATCGCTCAGAGCTTCCTCAATTTTTTTGTCCTGAAATGTTCGGCTTCTCATACTCTGCATCCGCTTTGAGCTGTTAGACTGATAAGTCCTTTTGATGCTGGTAGATGGAGAAGGTGCATCAGACTTTTTGATCAAGGGATCCGCACATGAACTGTTTCTGTCCTTGAAACGTGCTATGTGGCCTCTCTTCATATGGAATTGAGCTGTTAAATCTTCAACGCTCAAGCTTAGAAGTTCTGGCAAACACTTCCCTGAGGACTCTAGCCTGTCCCCGTACTGCATCAGAGATCTGTCATGCAGGTACGTTCTGATCTCCACTGCTTCCTGTCATAACAAAATGAAGGGCCTATGAATTGTTCAAAAGGCTTTTGATAAGCTATGCAAATTCATTACTTAAATGAAATATATGCATGTTTCTACTTACAGAAATCAAGACAGACATAGACATCTGAAATTGCTCATATTGTTGGAGTGTGTTTCTGTATTAGAACAAGAAAAAGTACTGATTACCAACCTTCTGTTGTTGTGTCATCTTTATTGCATCCATATCCTCAGAATTCATAACCTTCAAGGTTGGTACATCATCCCAGCCTTCTTCCAGCAAAGTCGGAAGCAGATCCTTGAGAACCCCATTCCCCACAAAATCCTCCACAGAGAAAGAAGCCATTTTCTTAAGAGGAAGATTAATGATTCCTGCTGCTAGACACTCCCAGGACTATAAATATTGTTATAGTCTTACAAACTTATCCTAGTAGACTGTTTGGCCTTTGTAAACAACAAGATCCACATGGGAATTTGACTTTATATAGAGGAGAGTTCATAATGTGAACAAGGAACTCACCTGGATATCGAGAAAACATCAATTTTGAGAGTTATTCAACTTTGAACAGTTCAACTTTTGGTGGGTTTTCTTTTTCACCACCATGTCTTATCTAGAGACAAGGAACAAAATAGTGTGATGCATTTGATTTCGTCAATATCAAAGGGTTTTTTTCAGAACTGTTCTTGATGCTGTCATATTCATTTGCTTAAGAAATGCTCTACAAATATTGTCAAAATGAATGATGAAAAGGACTGTCAAATCTTGAATATCAAGAAAAAACATATCCCTAGCGAAATGAGAACGAGTCAGCAGGCACCTCTAAAAGAGACGATGATGGGAAAATCATTAGAGATTAGATGGAAAGGATGGAAGCCTTTCCAACTGCTACGGCCAAACCGAAGCACTTTTACAAAGAACACGACAGAGATTACTAGAAATTAATACAAAGAAAGAGGTGGTGGTTGCAATGAGTCGCAATTGCCGGCCTTACGCCTGCTCTGTTATGTTATTATCTGGTACAGATGAAGTTGAAAATGCAGGTTTTCAGGCTTTGGTCAAGCAAGGTGACATCCAAATGTTTTGTTTGTTTAATATTCATTACAAGCATAAGATGACTATTTTTAAATTTTAAGTATTTTTTTTGGTGATTATTCTAGCAAGAACGGGTATGGATTCAAAACACAAATACGACCACAAACATAGTAACACATTATTTCTTAAAAAATTTAGAAGTGGGGTCATAAAAATAAAAATGAAACATGTATTAAAATATATAATATTTTTAATACAGGTCTATAATGAAATTCAGGACAAATAGTTGGGCAGAGGAAAGGTTCATTTTTTTAGGGTAGTACCTCGGGAACCGATCCAGTGGAGATGGAGTAGAGCCTGTAATTCAGAGGATTAGAATACGTGGCTACGAATCATGGTGTCGGGGGTTCGAATCCCTCCTCACTCACAACCGGCTAAAAATGGTAGGACTTTTCCCTCTACGTTTATGCATTTATATGCTTCAAAAAAGTGTATTTAATGTATTTTGCTTCAAGACATATTTGACAAATATTGAACCCATTGACTTAGTATAGCTCGAGTCTAACACATATCTATCATACTGTTAAGGTGTGTTTATGATCCGACCAGTATTGAAATGTTCAAGTGGTGTAAAACACAATCTAAAGTTCATGTTTCTTAGGGATTATCGTTAGATCTGATTTTTAAAATAAACAAAGTTTTTCCTTTTAAAATTATGATCTTCGCCTTGATTAATATATCCAGACATGCTGCAAGCAAGATGAAGCTGAAGAGAAAAGGTCAGCCTTCTCACTTTTATTTGGGTTCTAGTTCGGCATGCATATGCCGATCGTTCTTACAAATTTACCTCAAATTATTATGAATTCATTTCCTTCTTGTTCGAAGGACACCCTTTTGATCACACGATGATATATTGTAGGTGATGTCTGAAGTTAAACCAGCTTCGCAAACGCAGCCAGCAGCTTATTTCGAGGAGCTACGAACTGGGTAAACTTACTTTTTCCTTTTCATTTGTACAGTGTCAATATACACTAATCATAGAGTATAGTTAGGAGCAGAGAAATTTGGTACCATATTCAAATGGGTCAATATCTTCTCAGCTATCTGCCTTGTTTCGCTGCTCCCTTGATGTGAAGCAGCCGCCAATATCGCAGGCAATGATCTGTCCTGTGATATATTGGAAAGTGAGTCTTCCCCGCCTTTGAGCAAGAACTTCTCTATCAACCAGAAGGATTTATGCCATAGAGATTCTTGCTCGTGCATTCTCACCACATTCAGGACATGCTTTATTGTGTCAAATTCGTTTAGTAGGCTCACACTTCTGTCCACATCCACTTTGTCATCCACAAGCGTACAAATGGCTGACAGAGCTGCCTCAGCCACCTCTTCCTTCTCATTGTCTAAACACCTCAATAGCCTTTCAATTGCCTTTGCATGGACTAAACAGAATGTGTTTTGTGAAGAGCAAGCCCCTTTATGAACTGGGCATACTCGTAACTGACCCTTCTTTGATGAACCTAGCGATAGAAGCTTGGGTATGTGGAGAAATTTTATGACCGTTTTTCTTTTAGTGTCTAGGGGCTTTGATAGACTCATGGATGCTGATGAGAGTTTCTCCAACCCAATGGCGGATAGCTTTTGAACTTCATCACTTGATGTTTGCGCCAGCAGGTTAGTAAATACTGATGTAAAATTGTGAAATTTTGCTATAAACAACATTTGTGGATCATGAAGTGTTGATGTGAATCTGACAAGAATCCCCACCGAACCCTCTAGCAAAGTACTTGCATACCTGTTCATTCCCATTCCACCGCTCGGTATTTGATCGATTGTTTCCATGATCTTGGACACAATGTTCTTGTTCACAAGAAGGGTGTTTAGAGTCAGGCTCTGGTGAGGTAGTTTTGCTAAGAATGTTGCTGAAAGTGCCTGCCTCTCTGTGACTTGGTCTGTCCAAGTAATGCTACTGATAAGATTCTCCACTTGATCACTGGTTTCACAGAGTCTTTCTGCTACTGTGAAGCCCATGTAAGGGCACAGTGATATAAGCAGTTTTATTGCCACAATTCCAAGTTCTTCATCTGGGCTATTGAGGAACACTATGAGGGTATCACAAGCTTCAGTGCTTTTTACCCCTAAAACAATGGTGTCCATTGTTTTTGGAGATTTTGTCAAGCATAATAGTATTCTAATGAGGCTCTTGCTAAATTCATCTGGGGTCGAGATATCGAGCAAGTCGATGATGTTGTAGACTATATAATCTGAGCTCATAGTGGAGCCATGAGCATTAACTTGAAGTGTCTCGAGATCGAGACTGGACTCGCATATATTTGCCAGAATTTCAGCTGCTTCTGTTTTTGGATCATTAAGTTCATCACAGATGGTACGAGTGAAAATCTCTTCAGCCATGACTTGTACAGTTCCAGCTTTTGCAAGTATTTCACCATTAGGTCTGTGAGATGAAATTTGCAATAAAGCTTTAAATGCCGCATTTCGGACAAGTGTATCTCCTTCGTGCACCATATCGACAAGAGCTGGAGAGGCCTTCTCAGCTACATATGCCATACAATCTTGTCTAATAACAATCTCCCCAAGATAGCTTGCCATTTCTATTCTCATCCACTCATTACCTGTATTTAAATGACGTAATTGTTTTGAAATCGTCCCTATTTACTTGCTTCGAGTTTAAATGCAACAAAAACAATATTAAATTCTGAGGTGAAGTGTGTTGAGGATTATTGAAAGGAGTAGTCCCACATTGGCTAATTAAGAGGAAGATCACGAGTTTATAAGTAAGGAACACCATCTCCATTGGTATGAGGCCTTTTGGGGAAACCAAAAGTAAAGCCACGAAAGATTATGCTCAAAATGGACAATATCATACCATCGTGGAGATTGTGGTTTCTAACATGGTATCAGAGTCATGCCCTTAATTTAGCCATGTTAATCGAATCCTCAAGTGTCGAACAAAGAAGTTGGTAGCCTCGAAGGTGTAGTCAAAAGTGACTCAAGTATCAAACAAAGGGGGTACTTTGTTCGAGAGCTCCAAAGAAGGAGTTGAGCCTCGATTAAGGGGGAGAGTATTCGAGGGCTCCCTATGCCTCAAGGGAGGCTATATGGTGTACTTTGTTCGAGGGAAGGATTATTGAGGATTATTGAAAGGAGTAGTCCCACGTTGGCTAATTAAGAGGAAGATTATGAGTTTATAAGTAAGGAATACTATCTCCACTGGTATGACGCCTTTTGAGAAAACCAAAAGCAAAGCGATGAGAGCCTATTCTCAAAGTGGACAATATAATACCATTGTGGAGGTCATGGATTCTAACAAAGTTTGATCGTTGAATTAGCAACCAATTTCCATGCTACCTGTTATGTACATTTAATGATTTTTAAGTTGGGAGCATGAGAATTTTACACTTACCTTCAGTAAGATACCTTACTAGGGGCTCCATGAGTCCATATTCTGCCATGAGCTTGATATTAGTTGGAGATGTCTCTAAGTTTCTCAAGGTTTCATCTGCCTTTTCTGAAGCAAATTCATCAGACCTATCGTCCTTCATGACAATCAGCATCGAAATCCCCCCAGTTACTGAACCAATTTGATCAGTCAATGACTGTGTTCTTGAAAGCTCATGCAACAGAAGCAAAGATGTGTTCCGGATTGACCTGTGACCACTTGATAGGAGATTGACCATTCTTGACATGTCCAATTGGTTACAGATTATCTTCTGCATAATAAGAAATAGTAAATGATGTGTCCAAACTTCTGCACTTTTGTTTGTTTTATATAATAATAAGACAGTTGTAGTGAATTTGAACCTTGTTGTCTTCATTGATTTCTGCCATTTGATGCAATAACTCAAGAACTGCATATCTAACATCTTTGTTTCTGTACTCCAGACACTCGACGAGCAAAGGTAACATCTCAAAATCGAAGATCCGTTCTATGTTGAACTGCTTTCCTTTGCTGATGCTTGACAGGTCTTCGATTGCCTCGAGCACCATTGCATCTGAACTGGCTAGGGACAGAGCGGCTCGGGCGACTTTGATTGTTGCTATCTCATTACGTTCCTTCCATTTGTCTATTGTAGACTTCAGAGCTCTGTTTGAATTAACAGCTTTGGACACAAGCTTTTGCCCTGTGACTGGGCAGAAAACTTCCTCAGATTCTTCAAACTCTTCAAACCACTCGACGATTGCTTTTCTTTCGTATGTCACTCCCGTTTCAAGGCTAACCGGATCATCCATGATGTCTTTCGTCAAAGGACAGATGAAGGTCTCAAAAAGAGGCTCTATGTAGTTAGCTGTCGAGGGTCGTTTTGTCGAAACTTCTGTGACATTTCTATACTTAACAGCTTCACTCAACTCTGACTCAACTGGGGATTGTGTATTGTTTGTGTCCCAGTCCATGTCAATGGGGTACAGATCATTTTCAATAACTTCTGGTTGTTCCTCCGACGAAGAAGCTCGCATCTCTTGCTCGTTAATTATGGCTTGAGCTGTGACAATTTTAGAGGATATATTCTGCATCTCATCTGAAAGTGATAGAATAGCCATTTTCACATAATTCTGATCTTCAAAACTATAGGTTGCTACCTTGTTCAAGCATTCACCCATTTGTTTTATCAGCTCTTTTAGTGGATCTATGATGCTAATGGGTTCAGAATCTGAGGCTTGTTGAATGCCTGTCAAGAACTTCTCCAGAAGATCCTTTGCAAAATTGATGCTTTTGTTTAGAGATTGGAGGATTTCATCAAATCTTATTGGGTCTATTGCTTGTAGCTCTATAATGGCCATAGATGCTCGATAAAAGTAGCTTCCAATCTCAATAAAATCTCCATGTTCTTCAGTGCACGCTGTGGAATCTATGATTTTTGAGATGGAAGCTAAGATAAGTTCAGCCATGGACATATTTGGGTTTGTTTTCATGGTGGCCATGTGATTTCCCTTTGAAGAGTACACATTTCCTATCATATGCCACTGCTTACTGGCTTTGATGCAGAATCAGTATCATTCAATAGATACAGAACTTTGGGGATCATACAATCATATGCCAAATCATGCGCAGTTCTTCCAAACTCTTCTGGTTTGAAGAAAGAAAAACTTCAGAGTATGTGTAGAAAAAGAAGATGAGATCAGATGTTTTGTTATGAACAGTGAATACAAAAGTCTGAGATACCTTGATTCAAGCTTGTTGATATGATCCCAAATCACCGTAGATCCTGTTAACTTGAAGCTGCTACTTGCTCAATGATTACCATTGCAGACCAGCTCGCAGGTACTTTTATTGAATCAAATTCCCAAATTGGCACTTATATTGCCTTCGATCGAGTAAACGTACGGTTGGCTGTGGGCATATACCCGAAAAACAAAGCTGATGGCTCTATCGAGAGGGTTCCTCTTGTGGCAAAAGGTATCAGACAAACCTATAGCATGATTATCTTGAGATGTTTTCTCTGGGGGGCCAAACTCAAAAAAAATTTATACGAGTCATTCTGTCAGTTGTAGATCTTGGACACTGCATTAGCTCGATGTCAAAAAGGCCTTTCTCCTTTCTTCACGAAGACCTACACGAATTGGTTTCTGTCCGTCCTCCATCTGGGTTTCGAGCTCAAGGGGAGAAAGGGAAAGTTTGAAGGTGAAAAAAGACAGACATCTTAACGTGAAGGTTAGTGGATTTAGTTCCTTTATGTAAATGATTT
Organism: Cucurbita moschata; assembly: GCF_002738365.1. Lineage (NCBI taxonomy): Eukaryota > Viridiplantae > Streptophyta > Magnoliopsida > Cucurbitales > Cucurbitaceae > Cucurbita > Cucurbita moschata. The sequence goes on from NW_019268527.1 coordinate 4,215,966, forward strand.
TATATTGGAGGTTGAAAAACTGATAGGGAAGACTAAAGTGTTAGAAAAGAAGACTGGGTCAGATCCAGCGGCAGATTGAATAGAGTAAATTGAGATTTATAATGTTTCTTTACTAGAAGATCACCCAATTAAGAAAATGACAGTTGAATTAATAACTGAGTCCCATGATTCTGTTTTCCTATTGGTAGATTGAATGTGGTTAGAGATCAGTGTAGTTTTCTGGAGATTTGTTCATGGTATTCTCTCAGAACAAGGTTCGTTTTCAAGTCTTTGCAGATTCTGGGATTTTCATGCCATGGATTCTTATCTACAGAAAGTTCTTCAGCCCTCAACGTGCTTAAAGTTTCAAGTCAAAAGGCAGGTTATGGTAAGCAGCCAAATAATGGGAAATTCAACCATCAAGATGAGCAACTAATCTGGGTCAGTCTTGATCAGCACATGTCCAACAGGAAGAGTAGGCCCTTTTTTTTTTTTTTTTTTTTTTTTTTTTTTTTTTTTTTTTTT
>NW_019268527.1:4216800-4288152 GCF_002738365.1 Cucurbita moschata
TTTTTTTTTTTTTTTTTTTTTTTTTTTTTTTTTTTTTTTTTTTTTTTTTATGGGATTCTGTAAGCAACAAAAAAAAAAATTAAAACTTCTTGGACCGAAGGGACAACTTATGCATTTGATTAGCTTTTAGGTAGGGGACACCATTGAAACTTCTTGGACCGAAACATCTTGCAATACAATCTAGAAAGGACAAAAATTAAAAGAGAAGGTATGGCACATGGCCTCTCCTCTGCCCAAAACTTGAGACAATCTGTCAAAGTTAGTGTGGAATATTCCATATTTTGACCCCTAACAAAACTGAATATTTTGTTTCTTCCTTGAAATAGTGAATGAATCAACAAGTTTAAAGAGAAGAACCAAAACAGACCTCGCTACCAATACTTTCCTTCAACTTTACACATAATATGTAATAATAAAAAATTTTGATTACAGTGTAAACTACATGGCAACACTCCAGCTGATCTTTGGGAGATTACTCCGAGATCTTACTTCATTGATCACACTTTGAAAGCCATGTCTCTCAGCATCGCTGAACCTCTAATTGGTTGCAGTGTCAGAACTTAAGTCTGGATCAGAGTACAATGAAGGTAGAAATTCCGTAGCTCCCAAATATAACCTATCTTTATTTCGTAAGGTAAAAGTTGAATACGTGAATGGCAGATTGAACTTCCAGGTTCTAAGATTTAGACTACCAATGGTTGGAGAATATGTTATGTACAAGTAGCTGGACAGCACTGACCTCGAAGAAGCAAACTTGCCTCCAGAGTCTGATTTGTAGACAGGACTGTATGCCAGCCACAGACGTGTAGCACATATGAGAAAGAGCATCCGAGTGAAGTATCTAGGCTGCACTAATTGAAGAAATAGGAAGATTGCAGGACATCCTTGAGATCAAAGTCTCCCCGATCGGGTAAGGGCGGAAACTTTAAAGTGGGGAAGGACTTTTGGAAATTTTCCAGTAACTGTAAAGGCAAAAACCGTTCAAGTTGTAAGTTAAAGAAATTCCAGGACAGAAGAAGACAACTAGATCTTTGTAGCTACAGGATAGTACAGTCAATGTGTTCTATTTTGTCAGAAGAGGAGTATCTTTTGTCTCCAATAACCAGGATAAGTTAACCGATCAAGTACACATGGGGCGAGATACTTACATTCTCCAGAATAGGAGCCTCGTATAGCTCAACAAATTTCTCCCTTAGTAGCCTGTTCATTACGTCAACATCGCATGCATGGGTCCAATATGAATCATGGACACCTGTAATCAAACATGGTAAGAAGAGATATGGCCACGATTGAACACTTGAGAATTCACATAAGTTCACTGAGATAAAGGACCCAATCAATAGAGAAGTAAAAGAAAAATGAAGTGAACCTGCAAAGTTAAGGCCTGCCCTTCTGCAGGCGACAGCAGTCATCATCATATGAGAACCATCAAGGGAGTGTACAAAATTTGGAGGAAAAGCTGTTTTCTGACGCTTAGCCATGACCTACAGAAAATAATACGAATTATCCGGCTAGTAAACATATCATGCAACCAATGAATTGCACTACTGCATACAGTGACCCTTCTCAAGAGAGTTAATAAACTTGAAGCGTCCCAATTTCAAAAGGTTTTTAAACACATCGAGTCTACTCAATAATTCCCGATTTGGTTGGCCTTACCTTGTCAGTTTCTCGTTGTAGAGTCAACATTTGCAAGGAAGTCTTGATCTGCAATAAGTCAATTACAGTTTCAGTTTGTTGGAGAAGTCCAAATCATTGTTAGCTTAAATTTCACAAATTTATTAGAACTTTACAAAATGTCTTCCTAGTTGCCGGTAAGGTTGTACGACTGGCAGTCCAAGAGGAGTTGTCCATCGAACTGGCTGATTTTCTGAAGCTATTACCTGTTGAAAATTAAATGTGTGAAAAGCTACACCTTAGTCGTGTGACAAAAAGACAGAGGAACGCTTGCTGAAATGCACATAATATCAGATTTCTATACTTAACTTAGATAAGAAACGTAACATTGCTAAAATAACCCACTCCTCAAGATGTTATAAAATCAAATTATTTGAATTACCTACGGCTAAGAAGAGGGAAGATGAGTCTGAAAATTGAAGAAATATGGAGGAGATCACAACCCTTGTAGTTGTATTTCAAAATTAAGATCTTTGATCGAAGACAATATTAAGCTCAATGCGGGTTTGGGTAAAGGGTGAGATTCTAGGAAATATGGCTGGTCGCCCAACCATTGATGTTAAAATTTCTCAATCTCTACGTTGTGGCTCTATGTCGTGGTAGGGGGTACGTGAGAAATTGAAACGAAATAGAGGAAAATCTTGACTGGAAGAATTTAATAGGACAGAAAACTGAGGAGTTGGGAGATTTATTGAGTGTGCTTTACGAAATGGTGAAGGTGGATGGTTGATGCATGAAGGCTGTTTTCTTCTAAACCTCTATTTTTTAAGATGGTAAGATCTGATAGGAAGACTATCCAGTTCACTTATGCTTGGAGAAAACCAAATGAGCCCAAGTAATGTAAATGATGTTGAAAGGAGTGAGTAAGTAAAGACTCCGTAAGTCCCATGTGGGTGCATTTTTATGAGGGCTTCAGCGTGAAGGTTTCACCAATCAATGAAACAAAATTTACAAGAGGGGCACTAACGAAGAATTCCCACTTCAAGCTAGTGATACTACGAACTTTATCAAAATAACCAAAATAATGACAATATCACTAATTAAGGACCGCACCTTTGCACATTCACCAAGCCAGCTCATGATACTTCTTGCTGCTTCAAACATTTCCCCCAAGGCAGTCAAGGTAGTCTGCACGATAAGTCTTCGAATCAGCAGCACGTTCATTTCAAAATAATAATAATTGTAGTAACACATTTTTCTTGTAAATATAAAAGAAAAAGTTGTGTAAAAAAAAAAGAAACAGAACTATAATATGCATGCAAATAGGCATAAATGTGCTACATTTTTCTCACAAGCAAATGGCAGTTTATTGACTCACTTTAGCTGCATAGCAAGAAGCTGCAAATAATTGTGAATCATCGGCAATGGATGCTCGTTCTTTCAACCTTTTCTTAATCTGATCCCGTGCACCCATATACGTGACACCATACACGGATGTCATGACTGTTTGTTTCACCAGTTTACGATCCACCTAATTGAAGTCACAAATATGAATCCATTAGAGGAAAAACATACAAGCAGCTATTAGAAACAGTTCTATAAAAAATTATTCTCATAGAATTATTAGTAACCAGACCTGATTGATTAAAAGTCTAGCATGCAACGCATTTGGATTAGTTGCAGGATCTTTCTCTGCATCACTTCGTATTATGTCAAGAACTCTGCACCCAGAAAAATATACAAATTAAAAAAGAAACTAGATCCCCTCCGAACGCCAAAAATATGCTCTAAAACACAAGTCATTTGCAAACTTTTATACCGAAAGCATGGAGAATACTGTCTAAATAGGCATTCTTCCTTTCATACTAGTTGGTAAACGAAGCTTCCAAAGTTGAATGCAGAGAGCAGAGTCACTTAAATTTTATCTAAAAAATATCACTTGCATTGAGCATACTTGCAATTTCTATAGTTCGTGGAAAGCATATATTAGCTCCCTTATCATAATGACCAGGCTTCAAAATACTTTTCAGCTTATTCAAACAAACATGGCATTGACGCCTGCCGGGTTATTAAGACTCAACTTTCATATGTAAAAAACACCAAAGAGCAATTTTAAAAAAACATTAAAAAGAAAATGAGGAACACTTAAATAATCCTCCCTACAATCAAACATGCAAACAAGAGATGCAGTAACCTGGCAGCAATTCCTGAGTACACATCTGCGGGCTTATCTCCTGCTACAAGGTTAACAGCCGCTGCTCCCAACTGAAGAAAAATGACACAATATTAAATGCTAATTAAGAAACAGACCGTGTCATCTCAAAGAAGACTTTTTTTTGTAAAAATTAAGGAGTTCCTAAAAATAAAGATAGTTAAAAGAAATATTTTTAAAGTTCTTCGTATGTGTAGTACAAGAAGCGTTATTTAGATTCAGGTGCTTTTAGCTTCGAATAAGCAAGCATTGAGGTATTTTCAATCCCCAAACACGCAGAATAAGAAATAGCCAAGTAAAAATGGAAGTAGCTTCACTTCTCAGCTGACTTTGTATCTTAATCCTATCTAACTAGAGAAATTAAAAGTACCTTGTCCCTCCCGAGAGCTGCATAGTGTTGCAAGCCATTGCAGGAACCATCCTGCCAAATCATGGGGAAATAAATAAGGATAAACAAAGATATATACTGCAGAATAGCAATATGATTATGGTTTCGAAAGGGATAAAGTTGCAGAGAACAAAAATGGCATTCATAATTTGGGGACGAATTGCAAGAATAATGTAAGTAGTACCTGGTGTACAGGCATATGGGAAAGAGTTGTTTCCGGCGATGGACTTCTTAAAGCCTCTGAGAGATTAATACACACTGCCAAGCACTGAAAAGGATCCTCTGCGCCCAACCACCAACGATTTCCTTCTAGAGGCCTGTCTGCCGAATCAAAAATCTCATCCAAATGATTCTCAGTAAATGATATTCGATCCTTGTAAGATAACTTGTCCACACCACCAGCGTATAGATTTGCCAAATGTATCTTCAACCAGCGTAACCCTGACTCTCCAAGTGGCCGTCCCTCCGCAAATTCTAGAATTCCACGACACATATCAGAACCAAGATGATTCAAATGTGGATGCATTGGGTATGCACGACCTCGAAAATCTAAGTTGTGAGGATAGTAAAAGCCCTCCTCTTCTTTCATTTTCCTGGCCACCTGCTCACAATAAAAGTAAATTCAAATGTACTTGACAAGAGTATTCAAATTTAAATTCTATTCATTCAATAAGTTCTTACTGCAAGCTTAAGCTCAATGTCACACCGCTGTGAATGCCTCTCACTATTCTCTTTTTTTGCACCCTTGAGTTTCCACTTCCATTTTCGAATTTCTGCTTCATCTTCCACAGTTGGCTCCTCTGGTAGAGGAACCTGTACAAATTGAAGTTAAGGTTAAAGTTACAAAAAAAGATATAAATTTCATAAGATAGGAAAACATGCAAATAGGACCAACTAGCATTCTTCTTCTGTAACATACATCTTCCCGGTCAACCAAATCAGCAAGACGACCACCACTGGTCCATATCCTGTCAATAATGCTAAGAACTCTTTTGTTCACCCTCCACTTGGTTCTTCCAAGCGTATCAAGTGCCTAAAAATGCAAAAATTATCATATATTACGAATTCTTTCGTAACTGAAGTTCAAAAAGAAACTGCAAGATGATTTTTTTCTATGGGAAAATCTTAGGAGTTCCTTCTAAGATGGTATCGCGACTTCAAAGACAAAGCCCATGAAACATATAGTCAAATCAAAAACCTTCTTCGACAAAGATAGAGTCCAGTGATATTAATTTTTCAACATGGTATATGGGAATGGAGGAAGAGGTCAGGCAAAACCAAAGGTGTGTATGTAAATCATTAAACTAGGAAACAATCATCAGAACTCTCAAACCTCAAAAACAGGCTCTAGTTGTTTCTTTGGAACCCTTTTAACTGCTTCACGTTGCTGCTTTGCCCCATGTATTCGCATAACATATGATGGTAGGAATAAGTGTGCTCCTTTATCATACCTACACACGAATAGCAGACATCAAACACCAAACATAACAAGCATACAGCACAAATGAAACTTAAGCTTCAGAGAATACGCATCATTCAGATATATATTCTATTCAACAAATGAACCAGTAAATATCGTTACATGAAACTAGGTTTTCAATCTCTGAATAGTATGGAAACTATTAGAATTTATTGAAATAGATTAAAATATAGAGTAACCTACCCTGTCCAATTAAGGGGAGGCACCAGCATAGGCATATATGGTATGACCATGTGTCTTGCCTGAGACAAAACTGAAGACAATCACTAATCCAAGACATAAACTGAGTAATTTTGAGAGAGAGAGAACCTTGCAGAACTACAGAGTTGCATAATCATACAGCAAAAATAATGTCTACAAACTATTTATAGAAAAGCAACCAAATTCACACCGAGTACGGAACAGCCCACAATGTATGATTTTACTTACAGTTTTCTCCAGGCCTCTGCGAACAAGTGGATCGCATTCAATAACACCATATCTTCTGCTAGTCTTTCTGCGGGAAGAAACCAAATGGTAATAATTAGTAGTAGTAGTAATACAGATCAGACATAGAAAGAATATGTAGAAAAATCGAAGTGAGATAAATATGAAAAATAAACCACGAGAGCAGAAGGCTCATTAACTGTGCTTCTTTTGTGATGGTTTTAAGAGTATGGACAAATGCGGGACGAATATCAGGAGGACCTCCTCCTAACTGATCCATTGGAGGTTGAATATACGCTGTTTCAATCAATAGCTGAATCAAACGACAACCAACCTGGAAGGCAATAGAAACCAGAATTAAACAATTTCTCGCTGTTAATATGTGTACATCAACATCTACAGTAGCTCACAGCAAGTACACCAGAATTTACGCATTACTTCACATTGAGACTATGGGCAAAAAATTAAAAACAGAAACCTTCACATGCGCATCCTGGCCCCAAGGCTTTAAATCATCGTGTTCCTTGACTATCATCCTCACTTGCCGCAACTTCTGTTTCTTCATCAGGTTGGTGACTTTTTTCCTCAATTTGTCTTGTTCTTTGGCCAGTTTCTCCTGGTCTTCGACCACAGGTTCAGTGTCTCCTTCAGTAGTTTTTTCATTACTGTTCTTCTTCTTCTTCTTCGTATTCTCAAAGAACTTGTGGATTCTAACCTGTTTCGTAGAAAAGAAAATTGTCCAAACAAATATTTCAATTAATTCAACACCGTTTTATTAAAAATGTCAATCAGAGTTCAGATGTTCATTGCCAAACAAGAACAAATATATCACATATCTAAATAAGAGAAAGAAAAACTGACAGAATGAGGTAAGAAACCTTGCTATATGATCGATAGCTCTCAATATTGGAAAGAAAACCATGACTGGTTTTTTACTTTGATACCTAGCGAACTTCATATCAATGGGAAATCTAAAACAAATGCAAAATTTTAGACAATAAAGTAAAAGAATTTGAAACTAACCAACCTCGTGTTCAATGGCTTCTCCTATCTGACAAGCAGCTTGGACTACCCTGACACTACTGTTTCCTCCACTGCTAGTCATCAACAACCCCATTAACTTATGCATTGTAATCACAGCCATCATATCCGCCGGCAGAAGATCAAAATAAGGAGCATGAGACACTCTACTCTTCTTCTTGCAAAACTCCTGGTCTGCAGCAATTGCATCACGCAAGGGTTCAAACCAACCAAGGAATAAAGACTTTATGTAAGGTAAATTGGGCGCCAACTTCTGCTCACACATATCCGTTAATAGCTCTTGATACTCTCTGGCAGCCTCTTCCCAAGCCTCCGTCTCCATCTTTATCTGTCTCTTCCGTAGAATATTGTACTTACCTACCCCCATTCCATCCACCATTTTCTTAGGCTGCTTAAAGTGAGACCCCACCTTATCTTGTTTGCTTAGTTCCTCCATCAATTCCTGAATTTCTTCCGACCCTGATAAGTCCTCCTCGGAAATCGCAGCCTCCGCAGCAGTTGCGTAGCCTTTGGCATGGTTTAGAACCCCATAAAAAGCTACGTGCTCGCTTGAATGTGCGAAATTGGATTTCGCAAACCCAACTTCACGGGAATGGAAAAAGCTGATTCCACGAGAGCCCTCTAACAGGCAACTTGATTTCAAGCTTCCGAGTGTCCTGGAGGATCTAATTTCCTCAACAAAGATAGAGTCTTCAATAACTTTTCTGGAGAAGAACGTATCCCTCCTTGAAGCAGCTCTTTTGACAATGTTTCTCCACATTCTCTGGTAGTATGGATTCCGAATTCCCACAACAACAAGTTCAAGCAATTCAAAACGCAGCTGAAGGAGATGGAAAATGCGAAGAACTGATAGTCGGAATATGCAGTTTCTCCGAAATGTTCTCAGGCAGTGAGAAACTAAGAACACAAAGTTGAATACAAAGAATTCAAACGCGGGAAGGATGAGAGATGAAGGTAGAGATCTCAAAATGGTGGGAGAACGGAGAAGAGAACCACAGCGGCGGCCATTAAACCCTCCTAAAACCTACGTTTTCTTCAACATTTATTCCTTCACCCATTCTTCAACCAGGTCAAAACCCGACCCGTCGGGTCACCGCACAATGTTAGCCCGCTTGTTCTCTTATTGGGCCTAATGGGCTTACTCGGTTTTTTTTAACGCGCCATTGATCCACGAATATTCGGCCCAAATTTCGGAATAAACATTAATGTAATGTAATTACAGTAGGACATACTCCCAATAATCCTCAACAATCTTCCCCTCAAACAACCCCTCAAACAAAGTACACCATAAGCCTCCCCTGAGGCTTGTAGAGCTCTCGAATAGCCTCCCCTTAATTGAGGCTTCTCCTCTCGAACAAAGTACACTATAAGCCTCCCCTGAGGCTTACAGAGCTCTCGAATTGACTCCCCTTAATCGAGGCTCGACTCCTTTCTCTGAAACCCTCGAACAAAATACACCCTTTATTTGACACTTTAGTCACTTTTGACTACACCTTCGAGTCTCACAATTCTTTGTTCGATATTTGAGGATTCTATTGACATGGTTAAGTTTAGGGCATGGCTCTGATACTATGTTAAGAATCACGACTCTCCATAATGGTATGATATTGTCCACTTTGAGCATAAGCTCTCATGCCTTTGCTTTGGACTTCCCCAAAATGTCTCATACCAATGGAGATAATATTCCTCACTTAAAAACTCATGATCTTCCACTAAATTAACGAATGTGGGACTCACTCCCAATAGTCCTCAACCGAAAATGGGATCTTGATGAGGGATAAGTGGCATTGAAGGGGATGTTGGAGGGCATCACGATAAGTGGTTGATGCTGGAATCGATGTCACGCAGTGTCAACATGCCCGTTGTAGCGGAGGTAGAGGAGAGGAGGAAGAGGGAAAAAAACAAGTCATTAGATCAGGCATGCTTCTTAGCATTCTTGCTGGCACAAACATGGCTCAAACCCACCACTAATAGATGTTGTTTGCTTTGGCCCGTCATGTATCATGTCAGTCTCAAGATTTTAGAACGCATCTTTTGTGCCAAAGCGTTCTTGCTAGCACCAACACTACCCAAACCCACCGTTAATAAATATTGTCTGCTAAAATCCATTATGTATCGTTGTCAACCTCCCAATTTTAAAAAGTGAATAGTACCAATTTTACTTTTATAATTTAATAAATATATTTTTTTAAAGAAAATACTTTTCAACAATTTATTATTTTTTTATTTTTACAGGAAAAAAAAAAAGTATTTTGAGTGGAAGAAAAACCAGGTCCACTAATATTGGTGGCACTTCTGAGAATTGGTCTTCGTCTTCCTCATTTGACCGCAGTTGAAAAGATGTCGTCTTCACCGCCTCTGCCGCCGCCGTCGACCACCACTCCCCACCTTCTGGTTTTTCCATACCCAGCTCAAGGCCACATGATCTCACTCCTCGATCTCACTCATTATTTAGCCTCCCATGGCGGCTTCACCATCACCGTCTTAGTTACCCCCAAAAACCTCCCCCTCCTTGAGCCCCTTCTCCAAGCCCACCCTTCAATTCACACTCTCGTCCTTCCATTCCCGGCGCACCCCAATCTCCCCGCCGGCGCCGAACACGTCAGCCAAATCGGCAACCACGGCAACTTCCCCATCATGGTCGCCCTCCGCCAACTCCACGACCCGATCGTCCACTGGTTCAACTCCCACCCCGCCCCTCCCGCCGCCATCATTTCCGATTCCTTCCTCGGCTGGACCCAACACCTCGCCGACCACCTTCAAATCCCCAGGATCGTTTACTACTCCTGCGGCGCATTCCTCGTCAATGTTCTTCACTACTCTTGGCTCCACATTAAAACCGACCTTTTCCGTTCTTCCCCTGTGTTCCATTTCAACGAAATCCCCAATTCCCCCTCCTTCAAAAAGGACCATTTACCGTCGTTAATCAAGCGGTACCAGGATTCGAACCCGGATTGGGATTTATTAAGGGACGACGCGTTGGCTAATACATCCGGCTGGGTTAGCGTCTTCAATTCCTTCGAGACATTGGAGGGTGAGTTCTTGGAGCACTTCAGGGATTTGAATGGCGAAGGGCGTGTGTTCGGAATTGGACCGCTAAATCTCATCCGCGCAGGCGATGGGCGTAGCTCAATTCGAGATTCGAGCTCGGAGGTACTCACATGGCTCGATGGCTGCGCTGATAGTTCGGTGCTTTACGTTTGTTTCGGGAGTCAAAAGCAGCTGAATCAGCAGCAAATGGAGGCACTGGCTTCCGGGCTTGAGAGAAGCGGCGCTCGATTCGTGTGGGTGGTTAAGACATTTAATCAAACAGTTGGTGGGTGTAATGGAATACCAATTGGGTTCGAAGATCGGGTGTCGGATCGGGGAATTGTGGTGAAGGAATGGGTTCCACAAGTGGCGATATTGAACCACCGAGCAGTCGGGGGGTTTTTGAGTCACTGCGGGTGGAATTCGGTGCTTGAAAGCGTAACGGCGGGGGTGCTGATATTGGGTTGGCCGATGGAGGCGGACCAGTTCGTGAACGCTAAGCTATTGGTGGACGACATGGGAGTGGCGGTGCGCGTTTGTGAGGGGGCGAACTCGGTGCCTGATTCTGATGAGTTGGGGAAAGTGATCGCTATGTCTTTGAGGGGAGACTGTCCGGAGAAAATGAAGGCAGGAGCGCTCAAGAGAGCGGCGGTGGACGCTGTAAGGAGTAATGGAAGCTCCTGGAAGGACATGCGAGGCTTTGTCGACAAGCTGAAGCAGCTTCCTGGTCGGAATTTCTAGTAACTTTTGTGAGTAATATTTCGATCCTCCATAGAAACCAGAGCATTGTATCAGTATGTATTCTTTGCATGCTTTATAGTGGACAGTATCTACTAACGGTGGGCTTGGGCTGTTACAAATGGTATCATAGCCAGACACCGGATGGTGTGCCAGCGTCCTGGACCCCCAAGAAGGGTGGATGGCCTGCCAACAAAGACGTTTGTAATAGTCCAGATCCACCGCTAGTAGATATGGTCTTCTTTGGGCTTTTCTTAAGGCTTTAAAACGCATCTGCTAGGGGAAGGTTTTCATATCCTTATAAATGGTGTTTTGTTCTCCTCCCCAATCAATGTGGGACATCACAATCCACCCCCAAGGGGGGTGTCCAGGCACTCTTCCATCGATGTGGGACCCCCGTCAAATCTACTCCCCTTTGGGGTCAGCGTCCTTACTGGCACACTGTCTCGTGTCTACCCCTTTGGGGAACAGCAGCCTCCTTGCTGGCACATAGTCTGGTATCTAGTTCTGATACTATTTGTAACGGTCGAGATCCACTGCTAGCAGATATTGTTCTCTTTGGGCTTTTCTTTTTGGGCTTCCCCTCAAGGCTTTAAAACGCATATGCTAGAGGAAGGTTTCCATAACTTTATAAATGGTGTTTTGTTCTCCTTCCCAACCAATGTCGGACATCACACGTTGGACCTCTAAGGAGGGTGGATTGTGAGATCCCACATTGGTTGGAGAGGATAAGCGTGTGGAAATCTCTCCGTAGCAGACACGTTTTAAAAATCGTAAAGCTGACTGCGATACATAACAAGCCAAAACCGACGATATCTATTAGTAGTGAGGTTGAACTGTTACAAATGATTTCCAGCCTCTAATACCGTTTCGTATCGTCTTATAATATAGTTGCACAGTACCACCGAGTCTTAACCATTTATACGTTCCTTGCAGAGGCCATGAATGAGGGATTGAATATATAAAATCTGGTTTCAAACGTAGAGCTTCCATTTCCAGACCATGCTTCTCCATGTCATCTCTGAACTCCAGAGCTTCATCCATGGAACATGTGTAGCAGATTGTAACTATGGAGGTTGTATATTCACTCGAGGGGCTCCGATTTCATCGTATATCTCCCACATAATGGTATATCCATTTTGAAGTACACAAACGCTCGGAAGACAAGTATTCTTGACTAAATCTCAAACACATCTGACCCGTAACGACATCTACTATGTTGACCTTATCTCTTGTCACTAGTGAGTTATCTCACTGGACATAAGACAAGCTATGACAACCATATACATTACGAGTGTATCATGAATCCTATTGCACGCTAGGGTAATCTCAATCAAGATGGGATGCAAAAAGGCCGACAAAGAGTTGTTGGATGGCATATCTTAATCTATGCAGGCAATGGGTATGCCTCGAACTTTGAGGTGAAGGAGTAGGAACTAAGAATGGCATGATCTTATTTACACTTGCTTTTGTTGTGCGCCGAAAGCGGAACAAATGTACTCACAACACCAATGAACGGAATTACACAAAGAGACACCAATGTACTCACAACACCATACGTAATGGGCCAAATTGGACAATATTTACTAGTGGTGGGCTTGAGCTGTTAAAGATGGTATCAGAGACAGGTATCGAGTGGTGTGCCAGCGATGACGCTGGACCCCCGGGGGTGTATTGCGAAATCTCACATCGATTGGAGAGGAGAACAAAACTTCCTTATAAAGGTGTGGAAACCTCTTTCTAGGTAGACGCGCTTTAAAATCGTGAGACTGATGACGATACGTAATGGGCCAAAGTGGATACAATCTAGATGGATTTGAGCCAAGTACGGTTGGCCAACATGGGGGAGAAAGAGATAACAGATATAGCATCAGACAAGGCTATTATGATGGTGGAAAGCAGAGTCGGGTGCATAGTTTTCGGTTTGTCGGGCTAGTGATTTTCTATTCATTCATGCAAGCTGCAGGGTTGACGATTGATCATCTTGTCGATTGTTTTCGGCAAAGTGAATCTGTAAATCTTGCAGAGAGACCATGGAACCTCCCCATATCTTCTACATCCTTGAGAAATGTCGACAAAGGCCTTTTGTCGATTGAGTTTCACGATTGGACTGATTGGACTCCGAGCTTGCTCCAAATTGGCTGAGAATCAAGTCTATAGGCCCTATTTCTGTTGAGTTAGAAATAGATCTGTTTCAACAGTGATATGTGTTTCTATTATTTCAAGAGGTCATATCAGTAGCCTTTTAATCAGTTACATTTGGGCTACCGTTCAAGATGGTTCGAGTTCTTATCTTATTCAAAAGATTCTTATCTTACTCAAAAGAATATGATGAAGTGTAGATCAATAAGTCGTGTTATCATATTATACTTGAAGATTTCTTACCAAGATTTGAGATTCCGTGCACTTTAAGTTCCAACTTTATCTAAGTCACCATGCTAGAATGATTCCCCTATGGAAACTCGATGTTCTCCAACGACGGTGGACAAAAAAATCTTTCAAATTGTGTTGGGACCAATATATTCTCGTTTCTTTCTATACATGTGTAATAGTTCAAACCCATTGCTAGTAAAAATTGTTTACTTTAGTTTATTATGTATCGTTGTCAGCTTCACGGTTTTTAAGAGAGGTTTTCACATCTTAAAAAGAGTGCTTCGTTCCCCTCTCTAACCAATGTGAGATCTCACAATCCATTCCCATTGGAAGCCCAGCGTCCTCGCTGGCACACCATCTAGTGACTGGCTCTGATAGCCATTTGTAACGGTCCAAGTCCATCGCTATATGAGATATTGTCCGCTTTGACCCTTTACGTATTGCTGTTAACCTCACGATTTTTAAACTGAATCTACTAGTGACTGGCTCCTAAGAAAAACAGGTTACAAGCCCCACAGTTGTCTCTATCCTTTTCCTTCCCCATTTTATGAATCATTTTAGCTTGGATTACAAACCATTCAAAGAACAAAACAGGACCCCCACCAAATAGACAGCCTACCAAGAAAAACAAAACAGGTCAAATCACAAAATCTGGCTCCACCTCATCCCTTCTTTCACCCGTTATAATCTCTATGCGCACTTTTTCTTTCTCTTCCACCATTTTTCAACCTAACTTCTTGCTTAGTTTCATGCTAATCCAAGCTATGGTGACTCCTGAATTGCGTATGCGCACCAAACACTTCAACCTGATCAAAAAAGGGAAATTCCAACAACAACAGAGCAAGCTTTTCACCACACACAAATCAACTAGCAACATTCAACTTCAAGTTTCCATTATCTCAGTCTTCCAAAAATCGAAAAAGAGACTATGAATCGATCCAATAGGATCGATGATGAGATAAAGTCTTAAAGAACGGAAGAACAGTTCAAAAGTTTTGGTACAAAGCCAACGCTAAGATATATTTCATGGAATCTAATAATTCATCCATGGGGTCCAAACGATCAATGATATTTCTTTACTAATTATCGTGATCCTTCTTTGTTTGTTCTTTTTATGTAGTAAAGAATGGCTTCAATCATTTCCCCAATAGCTAATACAAAAGAAAACATTACTGCTGTCCTTGTCAAATTATACAAGTTCAATGACTAGTGAAGCATTATTAAAAAGAAAAGAGAGACACAGACATGACGGCACGAAAGAGAGCAAAAAATAATCAATCCATGGACGGCAGCCACCTGTATTGAAAGGAAAACAGAGGCAATACAACCAAAAAAAAGTCCTAAGGTGGTCATCAACTATCAAGAACAGCATTTGAACTTGCAGAAAGTAGATATAATCATGAAATCAGCAAGAACATGGAGTCAACAACAAAAGAAGAATGATATCATATTGGCACATCGCGTATGGCTGAAGAAGGAAAAAGAATAAAAGAATCAAGTTAAGGCAGGTATAGAACATAGAGTACCCTATTTACATTGCACCTTTTTGAGGGTTTCAAGTTGCATACAAATTATTTATCAAACAAGTTCACAAGTCAAAGGGAAGAAAGGGTAGGAGAGAAAATACCAAGGAATACAAACAATTCTACCAGCAAGACTATCACTTAGCTGATGAGAAGAATATATACAGCAAGCTCCTCTTACTGAGCCCCAACTATGAGTAGCTCGATGTCGAGGATGAAAACCCACAATGCAAGCCAATCCTAATAGTGAGTCGTCGCGATCACTTCGATAATTCTAATGCGCTATTATTTAATAAACTATAAAGCTCTCTATCACAGCAACATACTGAACCTCATCGTCTCAAAACTGGCAAGAAGTACCAAGCCTCTGCCTCTGCCTCTGCCCGAGCGCTGCAGATTGGCGTTTGGCAAATGCTGGGCGGAGCACCTCTGGAAATTTATCCAGAAACAGGGTCCATTCTTCGTCGTTCATATCACCGAGCTTCACAAAGCTGACACTTGGAGGAAACTGCTCATTTGCACTCCTGTGCCCTGCAGAAGTGTTGGTAATGTATCCATATTCAGGTTTTGAGACCTGGTACTTCTGGTGTTTCTGGTTCTTATCACCCAGTATGGTGTTCTTGAGAGACATGGAAAGCTTTGACACAGCAGAAATGGGTTCAGAAGGTGGAAAGGTTGCTGTTTCTCCTTGCTCCTCCCCAGCACTATCTTCTCCCTCTTCTTCAATGCTTTCCTCTAACTTAGAGAGTGGATTGCGGCCATGCATGCCTCCAAGTCCACCAAACTGGTAATGAGACCAGCCCAAACACTGATCCGCTGCCACACTTGAGTTATAATCTAATTCTCGCTCCTCGCAGTCTAAGTCGAATTGGAATTCATCGTTGCCCCAGTCATCAACGGGAGAACAGAGCTCCCTTTCTGCTATGATCTGCCTAGCCTCAAGACATACTAGCTCAAGTTCACTGGGTTCCTCCTCTCCACTACGAAATTCCCTGCTCATCATCTCACCAATCTCAGCAAGACAGAGACCACAAGCAGCAGCTTCCTTCAGAAAAATTGTACAGAGTACCAAAACCCGAAGGCAAGCATCACGAATCATGGGGAGCTCCATCCGAAGCATCTCACAGTCTTTGATCGGATTAAGATTTTCAATATACTTGAGCTCATCCTCTGAAAATGGGATTGACGCTTGAGGCCAATGGATCCATTCAAAGTACGGATCTTCTAAAGTTTCCGGCAAACAAAGACCGTGATCTATAGGAATAAGCTCCACTTGACCAAACCTTCCTATTCCATCAAGTTTACGAACTAAGAGATTCCCAGCATGCCTATCAGTATTAAAAATCCTGATATCTAGGATACCTATACGATGAACAGCAGCAACTGGGAAGCTAGAAGTCCCATGATCACTAGCATCAAAATCATGTGGAATGAACTGTTGGAAAGAAGCAATTTTACTGACTGACTTCTTCTTGTGAGGCTTGTTACCATTCACCCAATCATTCACATTAAAGATTGAATGAGTGATCTTCACCAAGGCTGTCGGAGGCACGTTTGCAAAATGCTCATAGTCAAGAAGATATGCTGCAACTTCTCTGAATCCGGTCTCCCCAACACGCACAGAACGTTTAAATCCTGGCTGTCCAAGAGCTTTACCAACAAAACCTTTTGGATTATTTGGTGCAAAAGGTTCTTCATCAGTTGGCTTCACAATTGCAACACTTTCACCTTTCCCATTCCTAAAGTAGTAAGCACCACCAAGCCCACTATGAACAGGAATTGGATCAATACCCAACTTAATAGCTTTCACAATCTCTTTGACCAACCGTCTCGTGCCAGAAAAACGCTCTGAATGCCCCAATATCTCAATAGGTCCACTCTGGTCTCGAAGTCGGAGATCCTTCCCAGTGGGCGAGAGACATGGAGTAGATGAGCTTCTATGCATCAGATTTCTCGTGAGAAGAAGAGGAGAATCACTTCGAATGGCAGTAAGATCATTCTTTAGAATCACATCCCCAAATGTCAGCGAGCTCTCCTCGGTCGGAATATTGAGGGCAATCTGCAATCTCCTTTTCACCGTATGAGCATTGTCGTTGCGATCTAATTCCATTCCCAGTACACATCCTGAGTCAGTTTGGACAAAAACTTGTCTCCTTCCAACGGGTAGCTTTTCTTCCATTCCATTTCTTGCACGGTAATCCCGGCTGAGTGGGCTCTTGAGTGCTGCAACTGCCATTTGAGTCTGAACTGGACTGTCCAACTTCCGTGACATTAAACAATGAACAAAAAAAGGAGGACGTGCTTGCTGCCAACGACTGAAATGGCCAAGGAAGAGAAACGAATTCCCTCCCAAGAAAATTGCAAACTCAAAACAGAATGCTGGTTCAAGGAAACCAGAGTCTAGGACCCCGAATAATCATTAATTGATAGAGGAAGCATCAATTCCGGCCATCTTTCTCAAAGAAACAAAGCTCTGAGATCGAAAAACACCACAGACAAAAAGATGCAGCCGAAAGCTACAACTACAGATCCATTTCTCCAGACTCACAGCACCTGATTATCTGCGGGAGTAAAACAAAGAAATCAAAATTAACAATTGACCTGAAGAAACAATAAAATCGATACAAAATTAACTACCAATGGACAAATGTCCAAAAACAAAGGTGAATTTATCCAGACTTTCAAATAAGAGTCCCCATATCTAGAGCTGGGCTAGAGACTCAACAAAAGAATGCATACACCAAGAACACTGAATTATGCATTATTTATGGCCCTTTTCTACAGGGAAACCCAAATTCATTGTAAGATAAAAAAATCAATAGTTACAAAAGGCCGATAGGATGAAATACACCTTCATCGATTAGCTTACACGTTGTTCTGAGTTTATAAAAGGAAGGGAAAACGGTGTTCCCTATATAGAAAATTAACATCTCGATAAAATTTCAAGGTCCAGAGCCAAAGACTCCAAAAACAGATTCTCCCAGTGATAGAGAAAGAAGAAGAAGAAGAAGAAGAAGAAGAAAAAGGATCTCTTCTCTAACCACTTCATCGTGTAAGCAAACAAATGATCGGAACGAGATCCTCATTCGCCCTCAAGAACAAATTCCAACAGTTAAACGAAATCTGTGAAAGGTGCACCTCCTCCCCCCTCCCCCTCCCCTCGGGGCAGGAGAGAAGGTCCACAAGAGACCAAGCTCAATACGACGTTCTGGAGATCAGAGAAATGAAATTCAACAATGAGAAACAAGTAAACAGAAAGAAAAAACAAATAAAACACCATCATTCATTCAACACATACTCACAAACAAAACAAGCATTACAAAGTAACAACTTCGAAATCGGAGAAAGAACTCACCTGAATTCTATAGATCCTTCACGATCCAACAAATTAAGTAATCAGATTCCCCACCCAAATCGACGCTATCCGTGAGCCGGCGCCGTCAGAGCTTCGCAAACACGAGAATGAGAGGCCTTCGATGAATCAATATCAAATCCAAGAAACAGGCAAGAGCAAAGAATCGTCGGAGCTAAGTGAAGAGAGAAATGAAACCCACACACAAATTCTCTCACAGTTTCCTCAATCTCTATCTCTCTTCGTTTTATTCTCCGTTTTGCCTCTCAGAAATCCGTCCTCCGTGAACGCTCTTTAACTCGAGTGAGAGAAGCCAGGTTAAAACAACTAACCCTGGTTACATGCCGACCCACTCTCTTGCTCTGGCCTTTCAGATTCGAACACTCTGGAAGGAATGGTGAGAGCCGTTGATGATGAGAGATGCTGGAATTAATGACCGTACGATGAAAGGGGATGGTGACGTGGAGATAAGAGATTCGTTAGTGACGTGGCAGGTCACCTCGAATTGTGGGACACCTGGTTTCATCAGCGACCGGGCCGGGCGGGTTTTCTTATTTTGGGTTTGCCCTTTCGAATCTGTAGTTCTCTGTACTACCCAGTTTCCTGCCCCAATCTGACCGTCAATTTTCACACCATTGAATTTACCAAATTGCCCCCATGTACTTTTTTCCTTTTTTTTCTTTTTCTTACCTCAATTAAATAAATATACCCTCCTTGTCATTTCCAAAATATTTGATCTCCTTCACTTTTATTTTGTTTTTATTATTTTATTTTTTTTGTTTGACATTTACATTTTTAAAAAATATCTTAAAATCATATTATCCACTTATACCAAATAAATAACCAATAAAGAAGATATAATAAAAATCACGAACCTCTACCATAGTATGATATTGTTCCCTTTGAGCCTGAGCTCTCATAACTTTGATTATGATTTTTTAAAAAAAAAAACCTCGTACCAATGAAAATAATGTTTCTTACTTATAAACTCCAAGATACCACGAGTAATGGGCATGCATTATGATTTCTCGAACGTTTTGTCTTGATCTGAATTTTGTCGTGCATGGGTATTTTGTGTTACTTTAACTATTTTATATTACTATTATTGTTGTTTTATTGGCCTTTTCATAATTGAGAAAGAGTCGTTTTATTTAAGCCATGCCAGCTGGTTATGAAAATGACGTGTCAATTCTATCATCATCTTCCAATTTGACCGTAAAACGAATTATTAATTTATTTATTGTATTAACTTCTTTTTCTCCCTTAATTCCGAACCGGAATGGGACGGTTCAGCTGAGTCAGAGTCCACGCATGAACGAGAATCCCACGTGGTGTTTCCGCGTAGGATGCTGCCAATTCAAGACACGATAATCTCACTAGTAATTCCAAAATTTTATTTCCTACGTGTAGGCATTATCCTCTCACGTGTCTTTTGATTCTTCCAAACCGCGGCATACACGCTCACAGTTTTCTTCATGACACACAGACACAAAGCTGACTGGATAAATACTTTTTTTCTTAATTTAAAAAGGACTATTTATTATTATTTTATTAAATAATTGTAATAAATTTAATAGAGTACACTCTCGAGTCTGCCCATGGTTTTAGTGTCTACTTTATAAATGTAGACTAGATATATTAAATTCCTATTTATTAGTTTTTTAAATACTAAAAATGATTAATATTTTAAATTACCCAAAATATTTTATTTAAATTTATTTAAGTTAAGTTGAGTTAAAATAAATAAAAAATTTATAAAGTTAATTTTAAAATATAATTTGTGCTTATGTTTTTTTTTTTTATTTAGTTTAGTAATTATTTGTTTATAATTTATTATTTAATAATTTTTTTAAATAATATCTTTTACGACATTAAATCTTACCCATATAGGTAAGAAATCTCAATAAATCTGAGTAACATTGATTTTTTAGGATAAAAACTAAATTATTACCATTTTTAAATATATGGATAAAAATTAAAGTTTTAGAATAAAAATAGTTTTTAATATAATTAAAAGTATTAATATTTGAAGCTTAAATTTTTTTTAGAGACTTTTTTTAGGATGTTACTGGAGATAGAAAAAATAAAATCAAAATTATTATTATTTTTTAAATATTTTATTATTTCAATTTTATCCTCGCAAATTTACATCAACTAAAACCAAATACAATGGGTATATAGGTCATTTTAAGAAATCTATTGAACTTGAAATTGGGCTTTATCGCTACAGGCCGAAAAGTGGAAGGCCCAAGGCCCAAGGCCCATTATTGCAAGCAAAACAATATATCGAAAATATTTAATTTTCTGAATAGTAAATAATTATGAAAAATATATAACTTTTTTCTTATTATTTATTGATAAAAATGACTGTGAATGAATCTATTTGGTACAAGAATTACGAAAATTTTAATACTATAAATTTATTTTTTTAATCAAAATTGAAATTTACTAAACAATATAAAAAAAAATTAAAAAAATATAGTGAACAATTATTTATTTTTTACCAGCAATAAACTCAAAAAAATCAATGAAATATCTTCGTTTATGTCAATAAAAAAAAATTAAAATATTAATTTTTTTTAATAAGATTAGAAATTAAATTTTTATTCATATATTTTAATTTATTAAATATTTGATTAACAGAAAGAAATTTGAATCTGTGTTTGCATTTTTCGATTCTAACTATGGGATTACAGCTATTCTTGTTTTTCAAACATAAATAAGGCACCCGTACAGATGACAGCCATGGAACCAAACCAGAAAAAATGGGGTCACTTGTTATGAACTCATTGAGAATGATTGTGATCTAGTTCATGGCCTATTAGAAGTAGAAGGCGTTCGGTTGGGATTGGGATCCTCACAAACAGAAAAAGATTGCAGTCGATTTGATAATGATCGAGTGACATTGCTTCTTCGGGCCGAACCCAGAAATCCCTTAAATATGATACAAAATGGATCTTATTCTATCAGGGTAGTCATGTTCATGTTTGTTCGATAACTTTAAGTTAGATTATTTATGTCGTGTGTGATAACATTGGTCAAAATTAAGATTATTAGGCTTAGAAAAGTCAAATATAGAAGAGTTAAATATATAGTGATGGAAAAGAGTGTTCATGCTTGAGCAAGAAGCAAGGAAAAATATTCAAATATAAAAATTCAAAAAATTCCTTTTTAATTTAATTTTTTATATTAAAAAAGGGGTAAAAAATGGCATATTTTTCTTGATTATCAAGAACCCTAATTTCCTGTGCCTATAAAATGGGGGAAACAACGCTCAAATTCTCAACAATTTCATAAAAAAAAACCCTTTTCTTTTTCCTTCTCTGAGAAAATGAATTTGATTTGGTCCACTCTTAAGTCTTTCATTTATTGCTTGCTTGGCTTTAATGGCGGAAGCCCAGAGGCAGCCATGGCTGCTGCTGCTGCTCCTTCTCCTCCAACTGGACCAGAGGCCGCCATGGTTGCTGCAGCCAAGCATTTCTCTTCTGCTCACAAGGTCAACTTCAATTAAGCTTCTACTCGGTTACATCCCACAGGTTACGCGTATTTTATGTTAGCTCCGGAACGTGCAAGACACGTTCGGGTGTCGTGTTTTTCTTAGTTTGGACTGCTTGAAATTGTGACTCGACTTAGTTTCCAAACATGGAAGACCTTAGTTTCATCGGGTTTTGTTATGTCGAATATATGTGAAAGTGAAGATTTGATTCTTTAATATTTTCATCAAATATATAACGTTATTTAATTTGAGAACAAGAAATACAACATGTGACTTTACTTAGCTTCCAAGCACGGAAGACCCACGTTTTATCAAAATATTGATATATCTATAACATGAATAAGACAAGACGACATCCAAATAAGAGTAGACATTCAAATGTAACACATGGTCGGGGCAAGTTTATAATATATATCAACAAAATACTTTTTTTTATATATAATTTAATTATACGTGTTTGACTTGAAACAAGTCTATGTTATGTGACCAATTGAGAATATTATTGATAATCACGATGGTTTATCGGACAGTTTTCACTCTCGAAAACCGTTCAAGAAAAATAAGTAGCATGACCTAAGTCATAAGAAAATGTTGAAAACGTTAGATGTCGAATTTAGATTCCAAATTCCGAACAACGTTCAAATATGAAGGCCTTGTGACACACGCCACACGTAAGAGTTTGACTTTGACTTCCACCCAAAATAAGAGAAAGACTTTGATTTATTCTACGACAATGTTGCAAAGGACACGTCAGAATTTAACTTATTTTATTAATTTTTCCGATGAGGATTTTCATTTTTCCACAACGCAGACGTCTTGCGTGGCCATTAAGAAAGCAATTCAACCAAATAAACAAACATCGACACGTCACACTAATAGAACATCACACTAGCACTACCAAAAGCAATCTTCTTCCATGTCTCTTTTATTTTGTCCAATCAATTTTAACTCATGTATAAATGATAAAAAAAGACGAGTCAAGGTAGATTGTCTCACACTAACACTACCAAAAGCAATCCTATTACTGAAATAGCTTACCGTACACCTCTTAGTTTTTACTGCCTAATAATTAATTTGGTCTCGAGGTAAGGAATAACCAGTTACACAACATGAAGGAGTCGTTACAACCAAAACCACACTTAACCCAAGTCAATTACTGAGGTTTTCAAATTCGCCAATAAAAGACATAAAATACGTGCATATTCATCATTAAGACACCATCATACTTGTCGACCATCTATCAAACGAAACAAAAAGAACTAAGCTGAGAGAGAACTCCTAACCAAGTCACTGCTTATGAGTAATCAACTCATTTTTCAACAGGCACGTGGTGTGAGTCCTAATTGGCCCCACTACTTGGAAGCTTACGGTTATATATTCTATTTTCAACGGAACATAAACAATATCAGTCCTCAAGTATAAGAGATGAGCATACCAGGGAATTTGTCTTATCATCTTGGAGAAGAGTAGTAGCAGCAGAATCAGACAGTCGGCCATGAAAGCTTTTTTAGTAGCAGGTGGGGATTCAGAAGGCACTTCGTTTCTGCATCGCCTTCTGTTTCTAACTAAGAAAAAGAGCTCCAAAAGGAAGTTATGTTCATCCGCAAGTAGAATAATTCCAAACAACCATAATCGATTTAACAAATTCATCTGTAGATTCTGTACAACTGCGAGCAAGGGAATACCAGCCATCCCCAGTACTATATAGAGTCGTCATCCAATGTCAGCCTTGTTTATACAATTGAATACAATCGGCATAGACTAAAATTTACTGGTATTTCTAGAACAACAATCTTCTTCATTTTTCCTTATTTTTGGGAATGAAACAACTTGCAATACCTCGCTATGGTATGAGTATGCCCATTCTTCCTTTTGTTATGGAAGCTAAGCCATGATCCTATGAAAACTACATGGGCAACACTCCAGCTGATCTTTGGGAGATTACTCCGAGATCTTACTTCATTGATCACACTTTGAAAGCCATGTCTCTCAGCATCGCTGAACCTCTAATTGATTGCAGTGTCAGAACTGAAGTCCGGATCAGAGTACAATGAAGGTAGAAATTCCGTAGCTTCCACCAAATATAACCTATCTTTCTTTTGTAAGGTAAAAGTTGAATACGTGAATGGCAGATTGAACTCCCAAGTTCCAAGATTTAGACTACCAATGGTTGGAGAATATGTTATGTACAAGTAGCTGGACAGCACTGACCTCGAAGAAGCAAACTCGCCTCCAGAGTCTGATTTCAAGAGTCGTAGACAGGACTGTATGTCAGCCACAGACGTGTAGCACATATGAGAAAGAACATCCGACTGAAGTATCTAGGCTGCACTAATTGAAGAAATAGGAAGATTGCAGGACGTCCTTGAGATCGAAGTCTCCCCGATCGGGTAAGGGCGGAAACTTTAAAGTGGGGAAGGACTTTTGGAAATTTTCCAGTAACTGTAAAGGCAAAAACCGTTCAATTTGTAAGTTAAAGAAATTCCAGGACAGAAGAAGACAACTAGATCTTTGTAGCTACAGGATAGTACAGTCAATGTGTTCTATTTTGTCAGAAGAGGAGTATCTTTTGTCTCCAATAACCAGGATAAGTTAACCGATCAAGTACACATGGGGCGAGATACTTACATTCTCCAGAATAGGAGCCTCGTATAGCTCAACAAATTTCTCCCTTAGTAGCCTGTTCATTACGTCAACATCGCATGCATGGGTCCAGTATGAATCATGGACACCTGTAATCAAACATGGTAAGAAGAGATATGGCCACGATTGAACACTTGAGAATTCACATAAGTTCACTGAGATAAAGGACCCAATCAATAGAGAAGTAAAAGAAAAATGAAGTGAACCTGCAAAGTTAAGGCCTGCCCTTCTGCAGGCGACAGCAGTCATCATCATATGAGAACCATCAAGGGAGTGTACAAAATTTGGAGGAAAAGCTGTTTTCTGACGCGTAGCCATGACCTACAGAAAATAATAGGAATTATCCGGCTAGTAAACATATCATGCAACCAATGAATTGCACTACTGCATACAGTGACCCTTCTCAATCGCAAGAGAGTTAATAAACTTGAAGCGTCTCAATTTCAAAAGGTTTTAAACGCATCGAGTCTACCCAATAATTCCTGATTTGGTTGGCCTTACCTTGTCAGTTTCTCGTTGTAGAGCCAACACTTGCAAGGAAGTCTTGATCTGCAATAAGTCAATTACAGTTTCAGTTTGTTGGAGAAGTCCAAATCATTGTTAGCTTAAATTTCACAAATTTATTAGAACTTTACAAGATGTCTTCCTAGTTGCCGGTAAGGTTGTACCACTGGCAGTCCAAGAGGAGTTGTCCATCGAACTGGCTGATTTTCTGAAGCTATTACCTGTTGAAAATTAAATGTGTGAAAAGCTACACCTTAGTCGAGTGACAAAAAGACAGAGGAACGCTTGCTGAAATGCACATAATATCAGATTACTATACTTAACTAAGATACGAAACGTAACATTGCTAAAATAACCCACTCCTCAAGATGTTATAAAATCAAATTATTTGAAGTACCTACGGCTAAGACGAAGGAGCATGAGTCTGAAAATTGAAGAAATATGGAGGAGATCACAACCCTTGTAGTTGTATTTCAAAATTAAGATCTTTGTTCGAAGACGAAATTAAGCTCGATGTGGGTTTGGGTAAAGGGTGAGGTTCTAGGAAATATGGCTGGTCACCCAACCATTGATGTTAAATTTCTCAATCTCTACGTTGTGACTCTATGTCGTGGTAGGGGGTACGTGAGAAATTGAAACGAAATAGAGGAAAATCTTGACTGGAAAAAATTTAATAGGATAGGAAACTGAGGAGTTGGGAGATTTATTGAGTGTGATTTACAAAATGGTGAAGATGGAAGGTCGATGCATTGGCAGTTTTCTCCTAAACATCTATTTTTGAAGCTGGTAAGATCTGATGGGAAGACTATCCAGTTCACTTATGCCTGGAGAAAACCAAATGAGCCCAAGTAATGTAAATGATGTTGAAAGGAGTGAGTTAGTAAAGACTCTGTAAGTCCCATGTGGGTGCATGTTTATGATCGCTTCAGCGTGAAGGTTTCACCAATCAATGAAAAGTCCATTCTTTGTAGGAAGGAACAAAATTTACAAGAGGAGGGGAACTAACGAAGAATTCCCACTTCAAGCTAGTGATACTACGAACTTTATCAAAATAACAAAAATAATGACAATATCACTAATTAAGGGCCGCACCTTTGCACATTCACCAAGCCAGCTCATGATACTTCTTGCTGCTTCAAACATTTCCCCCAAGGCAGTCAAGGTAGTCTGCACGATAAGTCTTCGAATCAGCAGCACGTTCATTTCAAAATAATAATAATTGTAGTAACACATTTTTCTTGTAAATATAAAAGAAAAAGTTGTGTAAAAAAAAGAAACAAAACTATAGTATGCATGCAAATAGGCATAAATGTGCTACATTTTTCTCACAAGCAAGTGGCAGTTTATTGACTCACTCTAGCTGCATAGCAAGAAGCTGCAAATAATTGTGAATCATCAGCAATGGATGCTCGTTCTTTCAACCTTTTCTTAATCTGATCCCGTGCACCCATATACGTGACACCATACACGGATGTCATGACTGTTTGTTTCACCAGTTTACGATCCACCTAATTGCAGTTACAAATATGAATCCATTAGAGGAAAAGCATACAACAGCTATTAGAAACAGTTCTAAAAAAAATTATTCTCATAGAATTATTAGTAACCAGACCTGATTGATTAAAAGTCTAGCATGCAACGCATTTGGATTAGTTGCAGGATCTTTCTCTGCATCACTTCGCATTATGTCAAGAACTCTGCACCCAGAAAAATATACACATAAACAAAGAAACTAGATACCCTCCGAACGCTAAATATGCTCTAAAACACAAGTCATTTGCAAACTTTTATACCGAAAGCATGGAGAATACTGTCTAAATAGGTATTTTTCCTTTCATACTAGTTGGTAAACGAAGCTTCCAAAGTTGAATGCAGAGAGCAGAGTCACTTAAATTTTATCTAAAAAATATCACCTGCATTGAGCATACTTTCATTTTCTATAGTTCGCGGAACGCATATATTAGCTCCCTTATCATAATGACCAGGCTTCAAAATACTTTTCAGCTTATTCAAACAAACATGGCATTGACGCCTGCCGGGTTATTAAGACTCAACTTTCATATGTAAAAAACACCAAAGAGCAATTTTAAAAAAACATTAAAAAAAAAAATGAGGAACACTTAAATAATCCTCCCTACAATCAAACATGCAAACAAGAGATGCAGTAACCTGGCAGCAATTCCGGAGTACACATCTGCGGGCTTATCTCCTGCTACAAGGTTAACTGCCGCTGCTCCCAACTGAAGAAAAATGACACAATATTAAATGCTAATTAAGAAACAGACCGTGTCATCTCAAAGAAGACTTTTTTTGTAAAAATTAAGGAGTTCCCCAAAATACAGATAGTTAAAAGAAATATTTTTGAAGTTCTTCATATGTGTAGTACACGAAGCATTATTTAAATTCAGGTGTTTTTAGCTTCGAATAAGCAAGCATTGAGGTATTTTCAATCCCCAAACACGCAGAATAAGAAATAGCCAAGTAAAAATGGAAGTAGCTTCACTTCTCAGCTGACTTTGTATCTTAAACTTATCTAACTAGAGAAATTGAAAGTACCTTGTCCCTCCCGAGAGCTGCATAGTGTTGCAAGCCATTGCAGGAACCATCCTGCCAAATCATGGGGAAATAAATAAGGATAAACAAAGATATATACTGCAGAATAGCTATATGATTATGGTTTCGAAAGGAATAAAGTTGCAGAGAACAAAAATTGCATTCATAATTTGGGGACGAATTGCAAGAATAATGTAAGTAGTACCTGGTGTACAGGCATATGGGAAAGAGTTGTTTCCGGCGATGGACTTCTTAAAGCCTCTGAGAGATTAATACACACTGCCAAGCACTGAAAAGGATCCTCTGCGCCCAACCACCAACGATTTCCTTCTAGAGGCCTGTCTGCCGAATCAAAAATCTCATCCAAATGATTCTCAGTAAATGACATTCGATCCTTGTAAGATAACTTGTCCACACCACCAGCGTATAGATTTGCCAAATGTATCTTCAACCAGCGTAACCCTGACTCTCCAAGTGGCCGTCCCTCCGCAAATTCTAGAATTCCTCGACACATATCAGAACCAAGATGATTCAAATGTGGATGCATTGGGTATGCACGACCTCGAAAATCTAAGTTGTGAGGATAGTAAAAGCCCTCCTCTTCTTTCATTTTCCTGGCCACCTGCTCACAATAAAAGTAAATTCAAATGTATTTGATAAGAGTATTCAAATTTAAATTCTATTCATTCAATAAGTTCTTACTGCAAGCTTAAGCTCAATGTCACACCGCTGTGAATGCCTCTCACTATTCTCTTTTTTTGCAGCCTTGAGTTTCCACTTCCATTTTCGAATTTCTTCTTCATCTTCCACAGTTGGCTCCTCTGGTAGAGGAGCCTGTACAAATTGAAGTTAAAGTTAAAGTTACAAAAAAAGATATAAATTTCATAAGATAGGAAAACATGCAAATAGGAACAACTAGCATTCTTCTTCTGTAACATACATCTTCACGGTCAACCAAATCAGCAAGACGACCACCACTGGCCCATATCCTGTCAATAATGCTAAGAACTCTTTTGTTCACCCTCCACTTGGTTCTTCCAAGCGTATCAAGTGCCTAAAAATGCAAAAATCATCATATATTAAGAATTCTTACGTAACTGAAGTTCAAAAAGAAACTACAAGATGCTTTTTTCTATGGGAAAATCTTAGGAGTTCCTTCTAAAGATGGTATCGCAACTTCAAAGACAAAGCCCATGAAACATATAGTCAAAGCAAAAATCTTCTTCAACAAAGAGGAAGTACCAGAGTCCTAATATCTTATGATCGTCTCTAGAGTCCAGTGATATTAATTTTTCAGCATGGTATATGGGAATGGAGGAAGAGGTCAGGCAAAACCAAAGGTGTGTATGTAAATCATTAAACTAGGAAACAATCATCAGAACTCTCAAACCTCAAAAACAGGCTCTAGTTGTTTCTTTGGAACCCTTTTAACTGCTTCACGTTGCTGCTTTGCCCCATGTATTCGCATAACATATGATGGTAGGAATAAGTGTGCTCCTTTATCATACCTACACACGAATAGCAGACATCAAACACCAAACATAACAAGCATACAGCACAAATGAAACTTATGCTTAAGAAAATACATATCATTCAGATATATATACTCTTCAACAAATGAACCAGTAAATATCGTTACATGAAACTAGGTTTTCAATCTCTGAATATTATGGAAACTATTAGAATTTATTGAAATAGATTAAAATATAGAGTAACCTACCCTGTCCAATTAAGGGGAGGCACCAGCATAGGCATATATGGTATGACCATGTGTCTTGCCTGAGACAAAACTGAAGACAATCACTAATCCAAGACATAAACTGAGTAATTTTGAAAGAGAGAGAACCTTGCAGAACTACAGAGTTGCATAATCATACAGCAAAAATAATGTGTACAAACTATTTATAGAAAAGCAACCAAATTCACATCGAGTATGGAACAGCCCACAATGTATGATTTTACTTACAGTTTTCTCCAGGCCTCTGCGAACAAGTGGATCGCATTCAATAACACCATATCTCCTGCTAGTCTTTCTGCGGGAAGAAACCAAATGGTAATAATTAGTAGTAGTAGTAATACAGATCAGACATAGAAAGAATATGTAGAAAAATCGAAGTGAGATAAATATGAAAAATAAAACAAGAGAGCAGAAGGCTCATTAACTGTGCTTCTGTTGTGATGGTTTTAAGAGTATGGACAAAGGCGGGACGAATATCAGGAGGACCCCCTCCTAACTGATCCATTGGAGGTTGAATATACGCTGTTTCAATCAATAGCTGAATCAAACGACAACCAACCTGGAAGGCAATAGAAACCAGAATTAAACAATTTCTCGCTGTTAATATGTGTACATCAACATCTACAGTAGCTCACAGCAAGTACACCAGAATTTACGCATTACTTCACATTGAAACTATGGGCAAAAAATTAAAAACAGAAACCTTCACATGCGCATCCTGGCCCCAAGGCTTTAAATGGTCGTGTTCCTTGACTATCATCCTCACTTGCCGCAACTTCTGTTTCTTCATCAGGTTGGTGACTTTTTTCCTCAATTTGTCTTGTTCTTTGGCCAGTTTCTCCTGGTCTTTGACCACAGGTTCAGTGTCTCCTTCAGTAGTTTTTTCATTACTCTTCTTCTTCTTCGTATTCTCAAAGAACTTGTGTATTCTAACCTATTTCGTAGAAAAGAAAATTGTCCAAACAAATATTTCAATTAATTCAACACTGTTTTATTAAAAATGTCAATCAGAGTTCAGATGTTCATTGCCAAACAAGAACAAATATATCACATATCTAAATAAGAGAAAGAAAAACTGACAGAATGAGGTAAGAAACCTTGCTATATGATCGATAGCTCTCAATATTGGAAAGAAAACCATGACTGGTTTTTTACTTTGATACCTAGCGAACTTCATATCAATGGGAAATCTAAAACAAATGCAAAATTTTAGACAATAAAGTAAAAGAATTTGAAACTAACCAACCTCGTGTTCAATGGCTTCTCCTATCTGACAAGCAGCTTGGACTACCCTGACACTACTGTTTCCTCCACTGCTAGTCATCAACAACCCCATTAACTTGTGCATTGTAATCACAGCCATCATATCCGCCGGCAGAAGATCAAAATAAGGAGCATGAGACACTCTACTCTTCTTCTTGCAAAACTCCTGGTCTGCAGCAATTGCATCACGCAAGGGTTCAAACCAACCAAGGAATAAAGACTTCATGTAAGGTAAATTGGGCGCCAACTTCTGCTCACACATATCCGTTAATAGCTCTTGATACTCTCTGGCAGCCTCTTCCCAAGCCTCCGTCTCCATCTTTATCTGTCTCTTCCGTAGAATATTGTACTTACCGACCCCCATTCCATCCACCATTTTCTTAGGCTGCTGAAAGTAAGACTCCACCTTATCTTGTTTGCTTAGTTCCTCCATCAATTCCTGAATTTCTTCCGACCCTGATAAGTCCTCCTCGGAAATCGCAGCCTCCGCAGCAGTTGCGTAGCCATTGGCATGGTTTAGAACCCCATAAAAAGCTACGGGATCGCTTGAATGTGCGAAATTGGATTTCGCAAACCCAACTTCACGGGAATGGAAAAAGCTGATTCCACGAGAGCCCTCTAACAGGCAACATGATTTCAAGCTTCCGAGTGTCCTGGAGGATCTAATTTCCTCAACAAAGATAGAGTCTTCAATAACTTTTCTGGAGAAGAACGTATCCCTCCTTGAAGCAGCTCTTTTGACAATGTTTCTCCACATTCTCTGGTAGTAGGGATTCCGAATTCCCACAACAACAAGTTCAAGCAATTCAAAACGCAGCTGAAGGAGATGGAAAATGCGAAGAACTGATAGTCGGAATATGCAGTTTCTCCGAAATGTTCTCAGGCAGTGAGAAACTAAGAACACAAAGTTGAATACAAAGAATTCAAACGCGGGAAGGATGAGAGATCAAGGTAGAGATCTCAAAATGGTGGGAGAACGGAGAAGAGAACCACAGCGGCGGCCATTAAACCCTCCTAAAACCTACGTTTTCTTAAACATTTATTCCTTCACCCATTCTTCAACCAGGTCGAAACCCGACCCGTTGGGTCACCGCACAATGTTAGCCCGCTTGTTCCCTTATTGGGCCTAATGGGCTTACTCGGTTTTTTTAACGCGCCGTTGATCCAGGAATTTTCGGCCCAAATTTCGGAATAAACATTTATGTAATGTAATTACACAATGTGGTAAATCGTAATGTAATTACACAATGTGGTAAATTTGGCACATGTGTCGTTCCAAGAAATTTTGGGGGTGGTGTTGTAGTATTATCCGACCCCTTTGCACATATGTCATTCTACTAAATTAACCAATGTGGGACTCACTCCCAATAATCCTCAACAGAGAATGGGATCTTGATGAGGGATAAGTAGCATTGAAGGGGATGTTGGAGGCATCACGATAAGTGGTTGATGCTGGAATCGCTGTCACGTAGTGTCAACGTGCCCGTTGTAGTGGAGGTAGAGGAGAGGAGGAAGAGGCAAAAACAAGTCAT
The DNA here is from genome assembly GCF_002738365.1 of Cucurbita moschata. Classification (NCBI taxonomy): domain Eukaryota; kingdom Viridiplantae; phylum Streptophyta; class Magnoliopsida; order Cucurbitales; family Cucurbitaceae; genus Cucurbita; species Cucurbita moschata. The sequence goes on from NW_019268527.1 coordinate 4,248,710, forward strand.
TAGATATGGATAGGTTTCCACACCTTTATAAGACATGCTTCTTAGCGTTATTGCTGGCACAAACATTGCTCAAACCCACCACTAATAGATGTTGTTTGCTTTGGCTCATTATGTATCATGTCAGTCTCAAGATTTTAGAACGCATCTTTTGTGTCAAAGCGTTTTTGCTAGCACCAACACCACCCAAACCCACAGCTAATAAATATTGTCTGCTAAAGTCCGTTATGTATCGTCGTCAACCTCGCAATTGTGCTTAAAAGCGTAACGGCGGGGGTGCTGATATTGGGTTGGCCGATGGAGGCGGACCAGTTCGTGAACGCTAAGCTATTGGTGGACGACATGGGAGTGGCGGTGCGGGTTTGTGAGGGGGCGAACTCGGTGGCTGATTCTGATGAGTTGGGGAAAGTGATCGCTATGTCTTTGAGGGGAGACTGTCCGGAGAAAATGAAGGCAGGAGCGCTCAAGAGAGCGGCGGTGGACGCTGTACGGAGTAATGGAAGCTCCTGGAAGGACACGGAAGGCTTTGTCAACAATCTGAAGTCACAAGGCTTTGTCAACCAACAGTTCAACGAAGAAGTAGCATGGCTAAGTAATAAGAAAATATGGAAAATGTTAGATGTCGAATTTAGATTCAAAATTCCGAAGAACGTTCAAATATGAAGGCCTTGTGACCGATGGCACACATAAGAATTTGACTTTGACTCCCACCAAAAATGAGAGGAAGACTACGACAGTGTTGGTTTTTCTTTTGGCACACAAAGGACACGTAAGCAAGAATTTGACTTGTTTTATTAATTTTTTTTCTGACGAGGAGGATTTTCAGTTTTCCACAAAGCAAACGTCTTGCGTGGCCAATAAGAAAGCAATTCAACCAAATAAACAAGCATTGACACATCACACAAATAGAACACGTCATTTTTTTTTAAAAGAAAAAGAAAAAACTAACCGCGTAAGATTATTTCTAACAAACTACAATTTGAAGAATTTTAAGAGTTATTATTGGAAAGATTATTAGAATATTAAATAAAAAATCTAAGGGTCGGAATATTATTATTTTAAACTTAATAAAATAAACTAAAAACACGAGTCAAGGTAGATTGTCCAACACTAACACTTCGAGTAATAACTCTACCAAAAGAAACCATATTTTACTGATATAGCTTCCAGTACACTTGGTTACAATTTTGACGGCCTAATAATCAATTTGGTCTCAAGATAAGGAATAACCAGTTACACAAAAGGAAGCGGTCATTACGACCAAAACCATACTTGTAACCCAAGTCAATTCATGAGATTTTCAAATTCGCCAATAAAAGACAAAATACGTGCATATTCATCATTAAGACCATCATACTTGCCGACCATCTATCAAACGAAACAAAGAGAACTAAGCTAAGAGATAACTCCTAACCAAGTCACTGCTTATGAATACTCAACTCATTTTTCGACAGGCATGTGGAGAGAGTCCTAGTTGCCCCCACTACTTGGAAGCTTACGGTTTCATGTTCTATTTTCAACCGAAGAGAAACAATATCAGTCCAGAAGTATAAGAAATGAGCATACCAGGGAATTTGTCTTATCACCTTGGAGAAGAGAAGTAGCAGCAGAATCAGACTGTCGGGGCCATGAAAGCTTCAGAATACTAATTTTCTCGACGAGGTAGTCGACGAGATCAACGTCGTCGGTGTCGACATCCAGTGGAATGCGATGAACTGATTGAGTGAAAGGAAATTTTTTAGTAGCGGGTGGGGATTCAGAAGGCGCTTGGTTTCTGCATCGCCTTCTTTTTCTAAGTAAGAAAAAGAGCTCCAAAAGAAAGTTAAGTTCATCCGCAAGTAGAATAATTCCAAACAACCATAATCGATTTAACAAATTCATCTGTAAATTCTGTACACCTGCGAGCGAGGGAATACCAGCCATCCCCAGTACTATATAGAGTCGTCACTCAATGTCAGCCTTGTTTATACAATTGAATACAATCGGCATAGACTAAAATTTACTGGTATTTCTAGAACAACAATATTCTTCATTTTCTTCTTATTTTTGGGAATGAAACAACCTGCAATACCTCGCTATAGTATGAGTATGCACCACGACTTTCTTCTCAGCAGCCCATTCTTCCTTTTGTTATGGAAGCTAAGCCACGATCCTATTAAAAAACCCCATCTCACCTGTTGCATCTGCTTCTTATTGTATTACTTCGCCTTGGGATTTTCTTCTTCGACGTCCTGCGGCATCCATGAAGTTTGCGGATCGGTTTAAGATTGGAAGCTGGAATACAATGTGAGAAGAGCAAAAGGAAAGCACAAACATACCGAGTTTTCAATCTTGTCAAAGTCGTCGTCAAAGCTTTCGTCACCCTCATCTGGAAAAAAAATGACAAACAACATAACTATAAGCATGGAAGGAGTTTGCTTGGTTTCATCAAAAACTTTGTTTTTGCCCCACTCTGCATTTAATATGTGCTCAAGATGATAAGTGCAAGGGCCCCAGAGAATATAGAAATTTGTTAAATCGGGGTATGAATCAGAATCGAGGAGAGGATTTACCTGCACCTCCCCCATCACTGTCTTCAAGATCTCCCAAAAGAAAAGTATCCAAGTCTTGATCAGTAGACAGCGTTGGGGAAGTTTTACCCTTCAGGTTCTTTTCCGCCACTTCAACTTTTTCAGAGGAACCAACCAACGGAGTTTGCTTGGTTTCATCAGCTGTTCTTTGTTCTTCAGACTTCAGCTTAATCTCTTCCATGTATTTCTTCTCGTATCTGTGTTTTTTAAACAATTAAGAGTGTATACTACTAAAACAGAATCCTTTGGTGATAAGATATATATATATAAAGGTGCAGCGACTTGACAGCCATTCATTCTCCAATGTGATATTTATTCTAAATGGTATATTACGTCGGGCTATATCACAATAATATAACTTACATAATTCCTAAAAATTCTTATACCTGCAAATGTACTAATCTAAAATGCTTTTCTTAAATAAGAAAAACCAAAACAAAAACCCTGTATTTAATATGTAAAGCCAAATTGGTGTATACAATCAACAGAAAATCAGATGCTTCAATAATTCAGTGAGGAGGTTAAATAAAAAGTGATGAAAAAGAAGCACGTCGAACCCTTGAAACTATTTTCCAGTATGGTTAGTCTACAAGTAAATTTCTCGAGATGGTAGAAACACCTCAATGTTAGATGCTTGGCAAGTGGTGGCATATTTCTTCCAACTTACAATAAGAAACAACGAAGCATGCAAGACTGAACTGAAGATTAGACAGAAAGAGCTCCAATTAAAAGAAATGCAACTTACGGAGCAACATGACTGCTGACAAGTGTAAAATATATCCTCCAGAATATCCTTTCTTTCATAATTCTTGGACATAGTTCATATCTTAATCTGGAAATTTCCTGCAACAGAGTTGAGATATTGGGGCATTTTAAATTTGTATTTTGGATGAAAAGAAGATTCACTTATGGCTATCATGACAGGAGCAAATGAAAAGGCGACGACGATCTACTCTTGCTGATGAAGACAATCAAAGGTTAACAACTCTGAACTAACAGATTAATCAAGTGCAACTAAAATTCATGTGTACCATCTGGGTGCAATCTTTCGTGATTTATGCATCATCTAGGGTCAACAGTTGGCGTGTTTTTATTGATTGGTGTTATAGGAACAAGCATTAAGCAATTGTAGCTGTCCTATTCAGCAAATTCTGAAAGCTATAAAAGTTATATATGGATGAGATGTGGTGTTTTAATCATTTGACATGAGAGAAATGAAGATCACCAAAGTGTAAATGCAACGAGTACTGAGTAGGCATGTTTTTAAAGTTTTACTATACGAACGGGGTTTTTTTTTTTTTTTTTCCATATGCTTCTTTTCAATACTTCCTTGTCGCATAAGTTCTTGATAAAGAGAATGAGATCCAACTCTGATTAGCATGTGGGAGACCACACCACAAATTAAACATACAGAAGAAGCTGGACGTCAGACTTCTGATTTTTGAAGTCATATCCAACAATAGCTTTTGAAAGTAGGAAGAGTTCCTTCTTTTCCTTTTTCGGGTAAAGCACCAGACATGCATTGATTCAAATGAAGTTTAGAACCAGAAAGATCAAATAGAAATTTAGAGAAGCAATGGGCAGAAAAATCAAAACCAAGTTTCAGCCTGACCGTGATTTAGTTGAATTGGACTGCTTGGTTCACACCGTATTAACTGTACTTTTTTCGATTCTCTATGAAAATTTGTTTCATTTAAAAAAAAAAAAAATAGCGCAATATCCCAGAATGATAAACAATTCAAAATCAAAGAACCTAAATCAGTAGGGGACAATAGATTCCTAGCAAAACAGTGCACGATTTAATCAAATTCAATCAAAATTACAATGAATTAAAACATTTCGTCTCACCTTGACATTGGTGAGAACCAGCGTGGCGTGCTGTTCTTGCCATTCCGTCAGATCCTTACGCACATTAGAAGCCGTAACCGCAACGTCAGACGCCTCCGGTTCGTCTACATTAATCATCAAAACAATCCACGTCAATTACGCATGTTAAAACCATAGAAAAATTTCCAATCCGAAAATTAACATCACATTCCCCGAATTTACTTCTACCTTGGATCGGAAAGTTCTTGAAAGTAGTTGAAGTAAAGCCCCTAACAAACTCTCTCAGATCGTCATTGAGGCCAAACTTCTCGAGCTCAGACTGAGAATGCGGCGAGGGAGCGGAGAAATTGGGGATGGAAATGGAAGGTAGTTGAGGAGGTATAATGTCGGAAACGTTGAGTGATTTGAGATGATCGGCCTGCTTGATGGCGGCTGTTTTGATGAGATCAGCAGTCTTGGAGGCCTCAGCAGCAAGCTCCTTGGACTTTTTGGCAGTTTCAGAGACCAATTCAGTGAGTGTGGAGGTCGACGTTAAGGTCTGTGACTTCTTCGCCGCTTCTTCTGCGAAGGATTTCGCTCTCTTCCATAAATCCTCCATTAACTCTTCTTCTTCTTCTTCTTCTTCGCTTCTTCTGCTCCGTTCTGTTCTGTTCTTGTCCACTCTCGTTCCCGGTAACGCGCTTTTGTATTCAGCGACGTTTCTTTTACAAAGCCTTTATTTGTATTTTCCATTTTTTTTGGGCTTCGGCCCATTTATTTGATTAAATAGTAAATTACAAATTTATCCTCCATTTACAACCATCCATATAATTTAATTTTTAGAATTTTATTATTTATGTGATCCTATCACACCAAAAGGACATAATTTTAAATTTATAACTATCTAAACTAATTTTTAACTTTATTATAACGATCCTTATCCAAAATTATTTGGTCTCCACTGTTAACATATATACGTATCGTCGTTAGCCTCATAGTTTTAAACGTGTCTATTAGGTAGAGGTTTCTGCACCCTTATAATAGTATCAGGGTCAGATACCAAACAATGTATCAGTGAGAACGTTGGACTCCCGAGAGGAAAATTACTTATAAGGGTGTGGAAACTTTTCCCTAGTATACGCGTTTTGAAAATTGTGAGCCTGACAACGATCCATAACGAGCCAAAGCGAACAATATTTACTAGCAGTGAGCTTAGCCTGTTATAAATGGTATTAGAGTCCGACCATTGTGAGATTCTATATTGATTGGAGAAAGAAACGAAACATTTCTTAGAGTGAAAATCTCTATATAATATACGCGTTTTATTTAAGAATCACGAGAGAATCAGGAACTATGGTAAATTAGGTAATTTTTTCCTTCAATCATAAAATTTAAATTATTAAATATAAATATAAACTACAAAATATTTTAGCCGACACATGGTTGATGGAAACGACAACGGATCCTTGATTTTCTGCCAAGAAATATTTAAATAATTAAAAAAAGATACTAATAAAGAAATAATAATAAAAAATAAATAAAATGAAATATAGAGAAACGAAGTGGGGCCCTCTAATTTGATTATTATTAATTATATCAAATCCCTAAAATAGTTTGTCGGCCACAACAGATGGTTAAGGATGCAAATCCCTCATTTTATTGGGCTAAAATTGTAATAATGAAAAAATTAGGGGGTTAGATTAGAAATATGAGCCAACTTCAAGGACGCCGGACGACGTCGTTTTGCTTTGAAAAACTGTTTTGCTTCCCTTGGCAGGCCTGCAAATGTTGCAATGATATTAATTAATGCCTTTTCCTAGAACTCGTAACTCATAATGCATTTATTAAAAACAATTACGCTCTTATTGTAATATAAAACGGGTCATTCTAAGCATAGCTTAATAGATAAGACATATGTCATCATTTCAAAAGTCGATGGTTCGATCTTACATTTTATAATTGTTAAGCTAAAAAAAAGTATAACACATGACTTCGACTCATACTAACACGTCATTTTTTCAATTCAACAACATATGTGATGGTCATGAGGATTTGAATTTTTGATCTCTCGATTAAAGGTACGTACGAACAGAAAAGCATTGAAAGGAAGAGTAGAGTGAAGAAGCACTAATAAAACGCTTTAACTTAAGTGATTGTCAAGGAAACGAATAAAAATGACAACTTACCCCTACAACTCACTCGCACTTGTGGTATTTTGAACTTCCTCGTCGAGCAAATTAGCTCAACGCTAGCAGATATTGTCTTCTTTAGACTTTCCCTTTCGACCTTCCCTTTAAGGTTTTTAAAACGCATTTGCTATGAAGGAAGTTTCCACTCTTATAAGAAAAATGTGGGATCTCACAATCTACCCCCCTTCAAGGCTCAACGAAGTCGCTGGCACACCGACTAGTGTCCACTCCCTTTCGCGGCTCAGCGTCTTTGCTAGTGTACCGCTTAGTATATGGCTATGATACCATTTGTAATAGCTCATATCCATCAGTGGCAGATATTATTCTATTTAGACTTCCACACGAGTTCGCCTCTTCAACCAATGTGAGATATGAGATCTGACAACAATAGAGTGAAAAACAAGCACGAGTAAGGCCATGGCTATCGACCCCATGTTCGCAAAAGAATGTTGTATATCTATATATTTATAGCAATGTTCAGCAGTACAAGCTTTTCCCATTCCACAAACCAAATGATTTTGTCAAACACTCTTGGTTTAGCTCATAAGAACACTTGAGCAAGCCAAACTCATCACCGACTCCTTTTACAGTCAAAACAATGTTAATCTGCATCGAGTGTTCGAATCAACTAATACGTATTTCGACTAATCTCGTAAAATGACCCGACAGTGTGTGTGTGAAGTAAACGTTTATATTTTCGACACTAAACCTACGAATAAATTAGTAAAAGGTTTCAGAATCTACAGCACAGAATGCTCTTTTTCCAACACCTATGCTTTCGTAGATGCTTTCGATCAGCTTTAGCCATTCTAACAGGGCTACTATTCCACTCGGGTTGTAATCTGCAGGAAGATAAAGATATTGGTCTCATTAGTTCCAATCTACTATAAATTATGCAGACATTATAAGAGAAATAGAGCTTTACACAGGAAATGCAAAGGAACGGGTGCTCGTCGTGCTGCTATCCGACCGAATAGAAATGCTGCCGGAGTACCCTATACGATCTGAATTACTCCTGAACGGTACCATTGAAGAGAAACTTGCTTCACCTACGCCACCACGTTGAACTTGGCTCAAAACTTGATGACTTACAGAATTCCCAACTCCTGCCTTCAGTACATCTTCATATTCCACACGTTTGAGGCTAATACTAGTATCGTGACACTGCACTTGACATTTGGAGCTGCTCGAGCTGCTGCTCGTGTCTTGGCAGTCCATCAAGGCACTGGTCGAAGGAGTTGAAGGGTTTAAGTCGCCATTATCACAACGCTCGAGTCCATCACTAGCTGTGGATGATAAAGAATTAAAATCAAAAGTGATGTTTCCATTGTCCAATTTACTATTATATGATATATCACTCCCAGAAGCGCTATTTTCGGGATCTTCCGGTACGGGAGCTGATGTAGTGAATGCTGACATTGCTTCTTTCGGGTTACTACCAGATTCTTCAGCTACACATGCCGAAACAGCGAGTTTCAAACTCGTAGCTTCAATCAAAACCTGCATCAGAACAAACGAAATACGGTCACCTTCTAACATGCACCGTTACAACATGACCATGGTTGAGCTATAAAGAGCCAACAAGAACAGTAATGAAAGTCCCATTATGCCCAAGAAAAAACATGCCTGTTCAGCCTGAGAGTGAGGCTCATTCTTATTGTTGATCAATGGCTTTAAGCTCCCTGCAACCAAGTCTGTCATTGGAAGATTTATTATATCATTGTCAGTAAAATATGCCACATCATACTCCGCGTCGGGTGTTCTAGCCGAATCCTTGGAATCGCGTAGTTTGGGTGAATCCTTGTCACCAAACGATTCCGAATGCTCTGAATCATCTGAAGCAAACGTCTCTCCTTTTGCCAGGTCTCGTGTCGACTCATCCTTCCAGTCTTTCTCAGGAGGGACAATGGCACGGACAGCCTTCTCAAGGTTATCCCGAGAAGGTACTCCCTCGTCGATACAAATATCCTTAACGATATTGCAAATATTTTCTTTGTAACAAACTATCAGTTCAGGAAGTTGACATTCAACGATACTCTTTTCCATGAACAACTCCGAGTCTTCCTCGAACAAGTCTACTTCCGAAGAATTCGTGCGCGGTGACACAACGGGTTTAGCCTTGTCATAGTCATTAAAATCATCAAAATTTAAACAATCAAGCTTAGGTACAACCCAACCATCTGCAGCAATATTATTGCGATCGGCATCCTCATAACCTTTCGGACGGCTTGCAAGTTCTTTCTGATCTGGTAGCTTCATCCCACCAGAATCAATAGCATCATTATCACATTCAAATGACTTAGGAACAAACTTGGGGCCAGCATTTGAATGGCAAACTACGGCTTCACCCTCTGTAAAATCATCAGGAAACATGAATAATTGCTACAAATTCACATGGTTACCAGGAAAAAGGGGGAAAAAAAAGAATAAGAACATGAGATTTACCAATTTTCATGATTCAAATGAACTGTTTCCAATGGATTTTCTCAAGACATGCACCAAAGAGTCTGTCATTCATAGGCAAGAACAGAAAAGTAAAAAAGCTAAGTCAAAACCTTCCATCTTTCAAAAGTTGCACAATAAAATAACAATATACATAGCAGAAGGTCAGCTCAAGAAGTTTCAAGAGGCCAAATTTTAAGTTTAAAGTCACAATAGGAATGTTTTCATGGTTTCCCATAAGTCAAAAAACAAGATTATCAATCCATTGACTGACTATAAACAGGAAAATATAAGCCACTTGATCACCTTCAGTACTTAGAATTATAAGCTAACAACAATCTGTTCATATGCAATGCTCTGTTAGGGAAATTTTGAAGCAAATCCACAGTCCTGTTCATGTAAAAAGACAGGAAAGGTTTAACTTAACAAGAACTTCTTAAATCTAAACGGAAAATTCAAACCCCAAATTCAAATATTCAATCAAAGGGTACCCAAGATCGGCCCCTCTCAAGATTCCCACCCCCTTTTTGTCTGGTAGTTCATACTAGATCCGACCACCTGTTATTTAATCTTATACTTTAAGAACAGAAATGGAGAAAAGTGGAAGAAAGTTCCAAGGAACTGAGAGAAAACCCAGATAGGAATTCTTCAATTCTGTGTAGTAATGGATGGAATCAGATATCTGACTAACAAAACAGATCCAATTCCAAACAAAATATAAAGAAAAACAAGGAAATCCCAACTTTCCTTGCTCCATGTTCATGGAAAAGAGGCTATCCAGTTTATGATCCAAGCAAGAGAACATAAAGAAAATGATTGAGAAGCATGATCCATCGCACAGTCAGTTCATACAGAAATAATAAAAGTTAAAGGGAAGATGAAAGAAAGAGAGAAAACCTTGAAGGTTGTAGGAACAACAGAAGAAAATGCACTAAAAAAATGTGTTAAAGCGACTGTACAGAAGAACCCACCAAGCAGCAGCCTGAAACCAAGAGGTGCGCCTGCATAGATATCAAAGATTATTACGACAAGCAGACGAGGGAATAAATGGGGTCGGGGGAAATGAGTTGTGATTATCTGTTACACTAATTAAAGGTCAACTATCAAACCCACCGCCCCCCTCTCTCTCTGCAATTAATAATGGCCTGGTTTTTAGCACAAAATTCATATTCAAAAACTCCCCATCGCCCCCAACGGTGGAACGATATCCCCATAAGAACAATGAAATTCGTTTTACCTTGACGATTCTGGAATCCAATCCCGAAGAAGCTGCTTCAAATGTAGGTATTTAAACCGATCGAGCAGCAATCCCTAGTACCCTTTTGCAGTCAGCGCCTGTAAAATTGGAGGGAGCTTGATTTGATTTGACCATACCTTTCTAAAATTAACGGAGAGAGAATCAACTCTGTTGAGAGATACCTTTTCTTGGGGTGACAATCATGTCAGGAAGTATACCCCAGATAGCATTTTCTGCTGTTACGAACTCAAAATCGGACAGGTTTTCATTTCCAACTCCTCAAAAGCAACCGCCGGGGGATTTTAATTTATTTTTGTTGATCGGTTCAGCTTTTTTGCCGGAAAAAGTGAGAACAGAGCAAATTAGCTGGACGGAGCTGTTTCCTTGAGAGTGCGATAACATAAGATTAGTCCACCAGGTTGTATGGAAAACGCTGATTCTGATAGCGGATTTCGGCTGCTTGATCAAAACTCTAGCACTGTTCTACCCTGGTTTTCGGATCAGAAGCTGTCTCCCATTTTTTTTTTTCTCTAATATATTCTGTGGGTCCGTTTCTCTGATTTGGGAATTGGGATTCTGAATATCTTCGCCATTTTTATGCGATCATTTCCTTGTAAAGCCTCTGTTCTTCCTTTTTTTTATTGCACAATTACAGTTAATTTTTTTGTTTCTAAATTATTAAACTCCAAATTAATTTTTTTTAAAAATACCTTCCTTAAAAAAATTTAATAATATTTTTAAATTATAAAAAATAAAAAATTCATTTAAATTTTAAAAAATATAATTAATTTTAGATAAAAGACGGTTAATATTTTATTTTTAACATATTTCAACTTTCTTGTTTCAAAATCATTTTTAAAATATACTATAGCAGCTATCAGTAGCTTGGACTTTTATAAATGGTATCAGATCTAAGGTAGATGTGTTAGCATCCTACAAATATTATCGAGTCAGACACGGAGCAGTGTGTTAGTGAGACATTGAACCTTCAAGGAAGTAGATTATGAGATCTCACATCGGTTGGAGAGGGAAACGAAGCATTAGCTTTAAGGGTGTAGAAACCTCCCGTAACATACGTATCATGAAGCTAATGAGGTAACAGGCTAAAATGGACACATCCTATAAATAGGACACGGAGCAGTGTGTTAGTGAGACATTGAACCCTCAAGGGAGTAGATTATGAGATCTAGTGAGACATTGAACCCTCGAGGGAGTAGATTATGAGATCTCACATCAGTTGGAGAGGAGAACGAAGCATTAGTTATAAGGGTGTAGAAACCTCCCGTAACATATGTATCATGAAGCTGACGGCGTAACAGGCTAAAATTGACACATCCTACAAATAGTATCAGAGTTAGACATTGAGCAGTATGTCAGCGAGACATTGGACCCTCAAGAGAGTAGATCATGAGATCCCACATCAGTTGAAAAGGAGAACGAAACATTAGTTATAAGGGTGTAGAAACCTCCCGTAATATACGTATCATGAAGCCAACTTTTTTAAAAATTTAAAAAAAAAATTATAAATCTTATTATTACAAAATTAAAATTAGGTTTGTTAAATAATTTTAAAATTAAAAAAAAATTAAATAAATACAAATATCACTAACTTGTAATATAAGTTATGAAATAAAGAAAATTATTGGTGAAGCAAGGAGTTAATATTATTTAATTTGTTAAATATGGGTGTTATGAACCTACCATAGGTAGAGGAAGTTGTTAGAAGGAAATTAATTTATATATTATTTTTAATAATTCCTAAATAATATTAAATGCACAAAAAAATAAAAACTCCCATATTTTAAAATTATTAAAATACCAATATTTAAAAAATTATTAAAATACCAATATTTAAAAATCTCGATGACTCCAAAAAAGCTAGATCAATGCAGTCGAGATAAAATTTGTTGAGTTAATAACTTATTTTAATTTGATTTAGTTTAAATAAACTAATTTCGTGTAATTAATTTAAAATACTAACCTAAATTTATTATTTTTTTTTTTAATAATTTAGCTTAAAAGATATACATATATTTATTTTAATTTTATAATTATTTTGGATTATTTATTCTTCACCCACTCAAGTTTTTATTTTTATTTTTATTTAGTTTAAATTTATTAGTTATTATTATTTAAATTTATTAATTGATATTCTCCATTTGATTTATTTTAATGAACATGTTGAGCATTAAGTGTTTGATTTATTGTTATTTTTAAAAATAAGGTAATTAATTAATATATCCAATACCAAATAGGTTGCTGATTATAATAACAATTAATTAGCAAAAGGAGTGGTTGAATAATTATATTATAGATTAAATTACATAAATAGCTTTTTTTTTTCCTTTTAATTATATTTTAAATAAAGTACATTTTTAATTTCCACCCTCCACTAAAAGTAAGTGATTTGGTTTGATTTTAATTCCATAATAATATTTATACCGACACTCGAGTAAAAGAACAGTATTTGAATGAATCAATACTACGTTCGAATGAGAGTGGTCCTAAGATAGACTTAAAAAAAATTGGAAGTCACTACTTATACCAACAGGGTGCACCTTTCTTTTCAGTGACTCAATCCTAAGAATTTAATCGGTAAACGTGCTTTACTTGGAACAATGCTATATTGGGTGACCTCTAAATTTTGAAGGGATGCATATGAGTAGGAACGACTCGTGTTCGTTTATAGAGATAGTTTTCACTCTTAGAAGTGAGGAGTAAGAAACGTGACAACGTCACATGGGGTACAGGGGAACCTTGATAAGGTCTCCCTTCCTAGACATGGGTTGTTACAATTTATTATTTCACACGAGTCGAGCTACTATAAACCTAAATTGGTATAAGGCATTGAACTGATACGTAAGGTGTTCAATCGAGCTATATTACAAATACAACGAGGTCAATATCCACGTCGACCAATTACTACCGACATCCCGTAAAGTTATTATTCTATTACACTAGGTGTTGGGTAGCTACAAGTTTCATATAATTTTCTAGTTGTTTTCTTTCTCCAAAATAATTTCCAATTATCCAACGTAGGTAATGAAATAGGGTTTAATGGCAAACTAAAATGACACGTATGCATGTGTCAGCATCTCCATGTATGAATGTGAGAATTGACACATCATGTGGCACGTCCACACATCATGTCAAAAGTCAACATTCTCACGTGGCTACTTTTGAGTTGCTTCATCTCATGCTTGTCTCCTCCTTTCATTTTCAATCAATTTTTTTTAAATTACCAAATTAATGCCTTAATCAATATTCTTCAACTAATTAATTTTATTTAGACTTTAAAAAATTTATTAAACCTAATTTAATTAATTAAGATATATATCAATAAAAGATACATATTATTGAATTTAAAAAATAGTATAAAAAATAAAAAATAACTATATAAAATATGAAAATAAAACAATCACGGCCAGAAACATGTATGATATATGAATTTTCACTCGATAAATTTTTAATATTATATATATATATATATAATTTTAAAACTTTTTATTTTACTTAATTTGAAAACGATGGGCAAAAAAAGAAATGAATGGGGTGGATGAGCTATGACTCTATTTTCTCTCCAATAAATTATTTCTAATTTTTGTGGCTGAAATTGTTCCTCCAAATATTATTAAGGCCCTTCATTTCATCTTTAAGATATATATATATATATATATATATAATAATTATTATTATTTATTTTTTAAAAAAGATTTCTTTAAACTCGAAAATTTATTAAGTTAAATTATGTTTCGTTGATGGATTTTCAAATAAGTAGATTTTAATAAAATTATTTAAATTAACCATTTGATTTTTTTAAAATAAAAAATGGTTAAATAATAATAATAATAATTTTTATACAATAAAAATATATTTTAAAAATTTATTATTTCAACCAATAACATTATTTTACTTTATTTAATACCTAATTCAATTAGTCTACATAGTTTCATAAAAATAATTTTAGAAAGGAAAATTACATATTTACCCTTTAGACATTTCCACCTAATTTAAATGTTTTAATACATTTAAAGACTTTTAATGTCATCAAATACTTGAACTCGCTCAATATTGACCTATCCAAATGAATAAATATATTTTTAGTCACTGTCATTCTGTCGTTGTTGATTGCAAAGATCACTTCTCAAAATAACAAAATACTCGTTCGGCAAGGTTAAGATTGCTAAAGGAAAAGCTTACGAGTGGCCCGAGCTTATAATTTAACCTAAGATGGAGGGAAATTACAAAAGTACCCATGACATGAAGGGCAAAAAGGGGAGTAATAAAAGAAAGTAGGACCCACTTACAGAATCCGTTGGAAACATTATAAACAACCGATTGTCTCTCTTGTCTCTAACCAACGGAACGGAGAGAGAGAGAGAGAGAGAGAGAGAGAGAGAGAGATTATGTTATGTTTGGAGTTTATAGTCGAAACGCAACCTCAATGCTACAAAACGACAACAGCAGAGAATGAAAGAAGGGATGGGTTCAATCGAGTGACGACAAAAAAAAAAAAAAAAAAAAACCCGGTTCGGTGAAACAAGGAAAAAATTATAAAATATTACTTTTAATAATAGATAAATAAATATTTATTTATTTATTTATTTGAAAATTGAATTTTCAATCCTCCCTCCCACCGAATATTTCTGATTTTTATGGGCTTTTTCTTGTCGGCCCAACTTTACTTTTCAATGGGCTTTAGCCCAAAATATCAAGTGTTAAATTAAAGATTTTTTAGAGACTAAATTAAAAAAAAAAAAAAAAAAAAGTATTAAAGACCAAAACATATATTTAATCCATTATAAATAAAAATATTAAGACCAAGTCCATTGTTAGGCAATATAATTTTAACCCAAGTCCCTCTCATCATTTGACTTTTAAATTATAATGCTACTTTAATTATATTATTTTAATACTCTCCTTGTATTTAAATCAACGAGTTATTTATTTATTTATTTATTTTTGCTTAAAATTCTCTAATTAATCCATTAAATAAAAAAGTCAACACAAAGGGTAGGAATGTCATTTGGCATGGTAGCCACGTGTAATTAGTTATTAACACAAGTAAAATTGCGCGTATCTTGATTAATTATTATAATTATTTAAATTATACATTAATATTTTGTCGACTTTTTATTAATAATTTATATATCATATTTTACAAAATAATAAAAAAAGTTGAAAACTTGGCAATAAACGTGGAGTACAATCAAACAGTTTGATGATAAACAAATTTGACTTTGACTATTGAATCACCGGTCAATGCCGCCGGAAACAGCCAGGCTACTTCCGCCACCGCTTAGTCAACCACTTATAGTCAACGCGACAAAAAATTCCTGTCTCTTCACTCTATATAACCAAATCAGATCCAAAACAAAAGCATCAAAATTAAGGCTTGTTTCAATGTATGTGACCAGGCCTCTTTCAGCGTACAGGAACTCTCCGGCGGCGGCGGCGGCGGCGGCCTGTGAGGTTGAGCCGGAGGGTCCGAATACTGGCATTTTGGTGATCGAAGATGAAGCTTCTGAGTCAAAATGGCTGTTCGGGTTGCTCAAGAGACGGTCCGTGAAGGCGCTGCCATTCCCTCAGAACATGATAATGGAGCTTCACTATACTCGAAATGAAGGAGAGCATCAACGCATTGATCGATTAAATGCTTTGCTTATACCCGTTTTGAATCAACCATCGTCGTCTAATCAATATTATGTTATCAGATCGCGTGGCCGATCAAAAGGGTATGCGCCTCTCGATCTCCCGTTCTTGATTACAGTGTCTAAACTTTTAATTTTGTGTCTCTAAAATATTATTAAATTTATTAGGATGTTTTATATTTTTTAATAGAAATTATCTATTAAAAATTTAGACTAAAATTGAAATAGAAGGTAGGATAGTTGATGGCTCTGACACCGGACATGGTTCTATTATTTACTTCTCACTTTTAAGAGTGAAAAAATAGGTTAATTCAAATAAAGTAGGTTTAATTGTAGAGTTAATGTGAGATCTCACTCAATTGGAGAGGGGATCGAAACATTCCTTATAAGGGTGTAGAAATCTTTCACTAGTAGACGCGTTTTAAAATCGTGAGGCTGAGGGCGACACGTAACTAGCCAAAGCGGACAATATCTACTAGCGGTGGGGTTTAGGGTTTAGGGTTACTGTGAGATCTCATGTCCATTGGAGATGGAAACGAAACATTCCTGGTAAGGGTGTGGAAACCTTTTACTAGTAGACGCGTTTTAAAATCGTGAAGCTGACGGTGATACGTAACTACCCAAAGCGGACAATATCTACTAGCGGTGGGGTTGAGTTGTTATAGTTACTATGATTGAGTAGTCGATAAAGATACACTCAATTGGTATAGGTTGTAACTTTCAATTTTTTTTAGATTTTTCTTAATCATCCGGATCATTTTCAATCAAACATGATCTGATTAATTATGTAACTCTTTCCGTCTCTAAACTTTCAATTTTGTGAGAGCCAGGCTAGCATGCACGAGTTCAAAGGAAGAAGACATGACGAGCTGCGGTTGCTTCACGTTTACTCACGACACGACACCGCAACTCTTCGACCCAACAAATGCATATCAACAATTCCAACTCGACAAGAACATGAGTTGTCTAGGTCCATGTGGTTTCATGTCCCACTCCATGGCACCAGACGGGGTTCCCCCACGTTTCTTAAGACACAAAGGCTGGAGAGCATATACCAAACCTCTCAAGAATTTCAAGCCAACACAGGCGCTCGGCGTCGACGTCGCATTACGAGGCCGCCTCCCGGAGCTGAACTTGAAGCCGGTGGTGGTCGGGAAATGGTATTGCCCATTCATCTTCATTCGAGAAGGAGAGGTTGGTGATCAGATGAGAAGCTCGCCGTATTATGAAATGACGCTGGAACAGCATTGGGAAGAGGTGTTTGGATGCTACAACGAAGGAGGGTTGGTTGGGAATGGGGTGGAGGTGGATGTTTATGTGAAGAGGCAGGGGGTTTTTGTTGGTGGGGTGGCGGCGGAGAGAGTGGTGGTTGACGGCGGGGTTGTGTGGTTTGGTGAGAGGGAGGTGGGGGTGAGCACGGCGGTGGTGGAGAGGGTGAAGTGGGAGGAGGAGAGAGGTGGGTTTAAATGGGGAGGACATGAGGAGGTGGAGAGAGTTGTGAGAAGAGAGGCGTTTGAAGGGTTGGGAGTATGGAGGAGATTTGGGTGTTATGCTTTGGTTGAAAGGTTTGTGCTTAAAAGAATGGATGGAAGTGTTGTTCTTACTTGGGATTTTACTCACACTCATCAAATTAGAATCAAATGGGAATAAAAAAATAAAATTTAGCAAAAAAATCTCGAATATCTTTAGATCGATCCAGCTTTATGAGTTAGAACGGTCGTAGAACGTTATTATGATATTAAATAATTTTCGTATGTATAGTCGTAAATTTTAATTAAATATTTGAAAATAAGCAAATAAATGTTTTAAAAAACAAAAATTCGAATAAATGTTTTACCCAAGTCAAAAAATTTATAGTCGGATTGAGTTCGACATTTGTAACGGCCCAGATCCACCGCTAGCAGTCATTTTTGGGCTTTCTTTCAAGGGTTTAAAACGCGTATGCCGAAGGTTTCTCCACTCTTATAAATTGTGTTTTGTTCTCCTTCCCAACTAATGTGGGACATCATAATCCACCCCCTTTTGGGGCCTGCGTCTCGCTAGAACTCTTTCCTTCTTCCAATCAATGTGGGACCGCCATCAAATCCACCCCCTTCAGGGCCTAGCGTATTTATTGGCACACCACCTTGTGTTTACTTTCCTTCGGGGAACAACGAGAAGGCTGGCACATCGTCCCGTGTCTGACTCTGATACCATTTGTAACGGCCCAAATTCACCGCTAGCAGATATTGTCCTCCTTGGGCTTTCCCTTTCGGACTTCCCCTTCATTATTTAAGAAGAGTAGTTTCGATTGAAAATTGACAACTGTGTTTAAAAATGTCCCAACCCAATCCAGCCCAAATATAACGAAACTAGGAAAGAAGCTCGAAAGGGAAAGTCCAAAGAAAACAATGTCAGCTAATGGTGAGTTTGAGCTCTATTACAAATGGTATTAGAGCTAGACACTAGGCCATGTGCCAACGAGAACATTGGGCCCCAAAAAGAGGTGGATTGTGAGATCTCATATTAGTTGGAGAGGGGAACGAAACATTCCATGTCGAAACCTGTCCCCAATAGAAGCACACAGAACACAATATCTATTAGGAGTGAGCTTACACCGACACCATCGATTTGATCTCATGAGACCATGGTGGGTTGGCCCAATAACCTTATTTTAGAAAACTACAAATGTTTATATAAATTAATATCAAAATATAAAGTAAAGTATTTTCAAGTGTTTTTTTTTAATAATAATATTGAAGTATTATAACATAATTCCTTAATATATAAGTTTTAGAAACATAGGTTATAATGATTTGTAATGATTATAAAAAGAAATCAATTACATTCCAAAACCGAAGGAAACTTAATCAATAAAAATAATTTTTAAATAATCCCACTAAACATGAAATTATTATACTAATTAATATTTAAAAATAATAATTTCATAATCATTTTTGAAGAAATCTAGGCATGCGTAGATGTGAAGAAAATAAAATAAAAATAAAAATAAAAATAAATAGGAATTGTAACACACGTGATGGAATTATGATCCCTTTTTAAAAAATAATTTTTTTAATTAATAAAATAAAAAATCTCTGCCTTTTCCCATCACCATTATTATAATTAATTAAAATTTGGCTTTGCTTAAAAGCCAAATTAAACCTCCCATTATGGATAATGTTCAATATTTATGAAAATGTGTTTTTTTTAAGGAAAATAATTAGAATTTTGATTTTTTTTTTCCCGAAAATGACGTTGAAAATTCTCGAGATATTTTAACTTATAGTTTTATTAAGTTCGAGGTTTTGTGATGAAAAAATCGAAACATTTGTAACTCGTGTTTAATTTTTTTGACCTGCAACAGGTACCCTTTTGTTGAAGGTCGTTCGAGCTTTTTCTGGGAGTATGACATGGGTTACTTCAACGCCGTAGCGCCTGGTACTCGAATGAGAAGCTGAACCTCTATTCCCTTCGCTACTTCATGAAACCCTTCCTGGAACGAACCTTCTTTCGAACTCCTTAGCCGCTTTGAAAGCCCGGTAAGAAGAGAAAATCTCAAATTTCGGATTTTTGCGTGACAACCCCATTCGAACATCCAACGAATGAAGATAAACGTCATGAGACTGAACTACTGAAAAGAATGTCTGGTGTTGAGTAAAAAGTAGCAAAATTTACTGTATAAAGTAGTAAAATGATATCCTCATAAATGAAAGAGGGTATCCGTTCGTAGTACAAATGTAAGAATAACATGTTCACGATATGCTTTTTTTTGGCAAAAAAAGAAAGAAAAAAAGGGATCAAGCCTTGTAACAATTATTATACTATTGTAAGAGCACGGAGAAAAAGTTCAACACGACACTATCTAACAGTATACCATGAATCTCGAGGTACTTTTCCGCCATTTTGGATGTGTGTCTTTTTGTGAGATCTCGGTTAGAGAGGAGAACATAATATTTTTTTATAAGAGTGTGAAAATCTCTCCCTAACAAACGGGTTTTAGAATTGTTAGGCCGACGGCGATAAATAACGGGCCAAAGCAGACAATATTTGTTAGTAATGGGCTTGGATTGTTACAATTTTATATCGTTGTCTCACGTGAGTGGCCGATTAGTCTTCGATGACTTAAAGTATCTCGAGCACGTCAGAATCATCGACGATCTATCTAACACAACTTACTATTTCAATAGTTAGCGAATTTAAATACAATTTAATCACGTCGTTATCGATTTTCTAGATTCGGGTCACGATATTAAAATAATTGAAGGGAGAGGAACATTTGAAGAGGTACTAGCTGGTACAATGGTGATAGGGAAATGAAAGGATAAGAACAGATTATGATTGGGATTGGGACCAATACTCAACAATACTCACTTTTTTTTTTCTTGCTTTTTTAATTTTTTTTTTACACTATTTATTTCTTACTACCTAATTTTTGGATTTATTTAAAAATAATAATATATATTTTAGGATATTTTTTATATTACTTTGATAATTTATCATGTAAAATACCAATCATATTTGTATATAAATGTTAGGACTTTATTCTATCCTATCATGATTTTATACCATACCTTATAAATTTAATATTTGAATATTAGATTTATTTCGTATATAAACTTTAAAAAATATTTAATAAATTTTTGAATTTTTAGTTTTATATCAAATAAGTTCATAAACCATGTTTAATAAATTTTTAGTCTAACTAAGAGTTTATACAGTTGAGTTGGTACTCTCGAACAACTTGAATAAAGTTCACAACCCAACTCAATCCAATCTTCAATTGGGTTCGGCTGGGTTAGTGGGGTTTTTAAAATTATTTTAAAAAACATAACTATTAGTTGCTTATATTAATAATTAAAATCTCATAAAATTTAAATATCGAATATTCATAAATCATGATGCATCACTAACATCGATTACAAACGTCAAATATTCTTGATTTTCAAGACAATCTTAAAAGTAGGGTAGAGTTGAGTTGTAATTTTATTTTCAGATTCGTCGAGTTGACTCGACCAAAAATATATGAGCCAGCGAACTACCTAAACACTCCTATGGGTAGTCTAGGTTGGTCGGATTCTTGAGTCATATGAAGACTTTTATGTCTAGCCGATCCTTAATGTAAGGACCCAGATTCACCGCTGGCAGATATTGTTCTCTTCAGGCTTTCACTTTTGGACTTTCCCTCAAGGCTAAGGGAATGTTTCCACCCCTTATAAATGGTGGTTTGTTCTCCTCCCCAACCCATGTGGGACATCACACTTAACCTATTCAAAATATTTTAAAAAAATTATAACCCTATTAAGCACTTAATTTTCTAGCCGGCCATAAATTAATTAAACAAAATTAAAATTGAATATATTAAACACTTTTTAAAATTAAAAAATAAAAAAAGAAATAAGTTGGACACATGGAATGAAAAATTAAAAAAAAAAGAAAAAAGAAAAAAAAGAAAAAAAGAAAAAGTGATACGAACCTTAACCTAAACTTAAAACCGTCCGAGGAATCTGAGTACGCATGTCGGACTTATTTCAGGAAAATGCATAATGTACGGACACCCTTACGGAGCTTACACTGAACCCGCAGTTAATTTTTTTTTATTTTCCTCTTATTGTGGGGCCTGGGTAGAGGACTGCCAGCTCAGCTGTGGAGGTGCAAGTTGCAAGAAGAAAGGGGAGGGCGTGGGGGCCCACTCGAGGGACCACTACCTCGTGCTAGAGGGTCGAAGCGAACGTGGCCTAATTGTACCTCATTTAATCGCGTGGACCCCACTCTCCCTCTTACACTGACTGTGTACGAAATTTTTTCCAGCTATTTATTACCGTCCTTTTTTTTTTCTTCATAAAATAATAAAACTTTTTTTTTACTAATACATATAATTTAATTGATTAAGTATAATTATTTTTTAAAATTAAAATGAAATAAAATCACTTTAAAAATTTAAAAAAAAATTAATAATGAAATTGTGAGCGTGCACCATGCAATAATCAATGCCACTTACTTCCAAATATTATTAAAAGATAAAAAGGCAAAGAGAGGAATAAATATTAAATAATAATAAATAATTTATGAATATTCTTCTTTTTTTTAATTTATAAAAAAGGTGAAAAAAATCCATTTATTTAATAAAGTAAAAATGATGAGATAAAATTGCACTTGTGGAAGGTACAGAGAGCCCACTTTCAAAACCCCTTCTTCCCTCATCCATAAATCTCCCAATTTTCCTCACAAAGTTGAAGCCACCTTCAAAACTCTCTCAAGCTTCAAAACATGAAGGGAGTCCATCTCGAGTTCCATACGAGCAAACCCCGAACCTCCTTTTCGTGCTAGAGCTTCTGTAAAATCAACATCTTCGGGGAAAGGTAAGGCTCTAACAACTACACGCAAAACTACTTCAGTCAAACAGTTTCTCTTCTTTGTTTTTTCGATATGATCAAGTAAGAATTTAGATTTAAACCTCTGATTATTTCGTTGAGGTAATATATTTTAATCCCGACCTGATGGGCAAATGGGTAATTATGTTTTGATTATATTTTTGGATCGAAAATATAATGGACAACGTCAGAAGTTGATTTCATGTATGTTGACCATAGATGAGTGACCTTCCAATATTTTAATTTCATAATATTACTTATTTAATTATGATTAGTAAACATTTAATAATTATTTGTTTAATTATTATTGAGAAAATAGACAGTAGTAATTTAATATTAATATTTCGTGGGTAAAATAGGAAAATAAATATTAAGGCGGCCGAGAGTGGAAGACACGCGCTTGTGGGGGTCAGTGGGAGTTGATCTGACTGTAATCCAATCCGCTCCAGCTAGACTACACGCTGTAAATTTCTCATTTGTCCCCACTTTTATTATATTATTATATTATTATTGTATTATATGGAACTTCTTATTTGTATTTTCCTAATTGAAATTAAAAAATTAATTTCATTTTGGTTTTAAAATTTTAAACTAAATATTTAAACCCTTTTAACTCTAAAAAATAATTATTTTTCTTTTATTTCAATAACTAATTATATATTTAATAAAATCATAATTCACTAATTGAATACACTTTAAATCTAAACAATAATAATTAAGTTAATCCAACAGTTGGCTCCACAAACCACGGAGAAAAACGGTTAAAAGACCCAAACGCTGACACGTGTGCTCCTTTCCACGTCATTATTTCTGCAGCGCCTCGCCGGAGCGCCGCCCCTCCCCTCCGGCGCACAATAGAAAAAACCCTCCGCCTCCCGCTCTCCCAATACGTGTGTTGATTCTGAAATTGGAAACTCCACGCCCCAAAAATGGCGGCGATTGAACAAGAATTCACTCATCTCTGCCGAATGGGTCCTCTCTTCTTCCAAGATTTCACTTACTCTTCCATGAAAAAAGCTTAATCCATTTCAATATCCCAGAAATGTGCTCTGTTTCTGCGCTCTCTCTGGTTTTTCTTCTCTACTTTCGTTTCTTTGTTCTTTCTTCGTTTATGGAAGTTTTGCTTTTCTAGGTCGCTGATTCTGCTCCTTTTATTTGTTTATTTTGGTAATTACGTGAATTTTCCGTTTCTGGGTTTTGATCCTTGATTTGCAGCTTTTCTGGGTTTCTTAAAGTTCATTTTGCATCTTTGAAATTGAAATATGACTCAGTTTTCTTCTGGGTCTTCTTTGTTTCCCATGGCAGAGATGAACATGAGCTTTTCAAACGATATGGGCGATGAATATCAGAAGTTCATCAAGCGAATGAACCCACCCAGGTATTCAAATCTTCAGCCCTTTCATTGCTGTTCATCTTAATCTCTAGCTTTTTATGCTCTGTTCTAACTTTGAACAATTGTTTAGAGTCGTAATCGATAACAAATCCTGCAAGAACGCCACGGTTGTTCGGGTACAACTTTTTTTGCTCTGTTTTTAAGAAATTTGTGGCTCTGTTTCCTTATGCATTTCCTGTTTATGAAGGTGGATAGTGCTAATAAACATGGCATACTTCTTGAAGTTGTTCAAGTCTTGACTGATCTTAATCTTATCATAACTAAA
The DNA here is from genome assembly GCF_002738365.1 of Cucurbita moschata. Lineage (NCBI taxonomy): Eukaryota > Viridiplantae > Streptophyta > Magnoliopsida > Cucurbitales > Cucurbitaceae > Cucurbita > Cucurbita moschata. Next base: position 4,272,613 of record NW_019268527.1, read on the forward strand.
GCTTACATTTCTTCTGATGGGAACTGGTTCATGGATGGTATGATTCTCTAATCAAATCCAAAAACACCTTATGTGGAAGTGTTCTAATATGATCCTTTATATGAATTCTGCAACAGTTTTTAATGTCACGGATCAAAATGGGAACAAGGTTATGGATGAAGGGATTTTAGATTACATACGATCAGTAAGTGGTTGCTTTGATTTGTTTTGATTTGATTTGTTTATGAACTGGTTTAATTCGAGTACTTTCGTTTGCTTCAATCGACAGTCGCTCGGTCCCGATTCGTGTTGTTCATCTTCCATGAGATCTGTAGGTGTCGAATCTTCTACAGATCATACTGTAATTGAGCTCGTTGGCTGTGATCGACCTGGACTTCTTTCTGAAGTAACTGCTGTTCTTACTCATCTTAAATGTAGTGTAGAAAGGGCTGAGGTGTGGACACATAACACTCGAGTTGCTGCAGTGATGCACGTGAGGGACGAGGAAGCGTCGGTCACTGGTTCGGCAGTGACAGACTTGGAGAGATTGTCCACAATCAAGAAATTGCTTTGCAATGTGCTTAAAGGCAGCAACAAGTGTAGGGGAGCTAAGACTGTGTTCTCTCATGAGGCTATCCATACTGAGAGAAGACTTCACCAGATGATGTTTGCGGATCGAGATTACGAGCGAGCGGATGACGAAACGTTCAATGGAAAGCAGAAGCCAAATGTGAATGTTGTCAATTTGTTTGACAAAGATTATTCAGTGGTCACCATTCAATGCAAAGATAGACCAAAACTTCTGTTTGATACAGTTTGTACATTGACTGACATGCAATATGTTGTTTTCCATGCCAATGTTGATGCTGAAGGGCCAGAGGCTTATCAGGTAATCGATTTTGACGCTCTCTAAATGCCTTTGTTCGTGTTCTTTACGAGTCTCGAATCGAAGTTTCTTGACAGTGGTAGGATGGATCTGCAGGAATATTATATTAGGCACATAGATGGATCTCCTGTGAATTCAGAAGCTGAGAGACAAAGGTTGATACAATGTCTTGGAGCTGCCATTGAAAGACGAGTATCCGAGGTTAGTAGCTCTTTTGCTATTCGATTTTAGGATTTCTATGCTTGTTGCTTGCTCCGAAACAGCCCTGAAACCCGATAACCGTGTTCGAATACTTCTCTAATGATGTTTAGCTTTGGAACCTAATAACCGTGTTCGAATACTTCTCTAATGATGTTTAGCCCCGAAACCCAATAACCGTGTTCGAGTACTTGTCTAATGATGTTCAGCCCCGAAACCCAATAACCATGTTCAAATACTTGTCTAATGATGTTCAGCCCTGAAACCCAATAACCGTGTTCGAATACTTCTCTAATGATGGTCAGCCCCAAAACCGAATACTTGTCTAATGATGTTCAGCCCCGAAACCCGATGACTGTGTTCGAATACTTGTCTAATGATGTTCAACCCCGAAACCCACTAACCGTGTTCGAATATTTGTCTAATGATGTTCAGCCCTGAAACCCAATAATCGTGTTCGAATACTTCTCTAATGATGCTCAGCCCTGAAACCCAATAACCATGTTCGAATACTTCTCTAATGATGTTCAGTCCCGTGTTCAAATACTTCTCTAATGATGTTCAGCCCCGAAATCCAATAACCGTGTTCGAATACTTGTCTAATGATGTTCAGCCCCGAAACTCAATAACCGTGTTCGAATACTTCTCTAATGATGTTCAGCCTCAAAACCCGATAACTGTGTTCAAATACTTCTCTAATGATGTTGATCCACATTCAGGGATTGAAGCTTGAGCTATGCACTACTGATAGAGTTGGGCTACTCTCTGATGTCACACGCATCTTCAGAGAGAATAGCTTGAGTGTGAGTCGAGCCGAAGTGAGAACGGAAGGAGGCAATGCAATCAATACATTTTACGTGCGCGATGCGTCGGGTTATCCCATCGATTCAAAGACGATAGATTCGATAAGGCAAGTGATTGGTCAATCCATATTGAAGGTGAAAGGCAGCCCTGATGAAGGGAAATCTGATTCACAAGACTCTCCAAGTAGGTTCCTGTTTGGTGGTCTGTTTAAGTCAAGATCTTTAGTGAATTTTGGATTGGTTAGATCATATTCTTGAGCCCACTTACAAGTTCTCTACCTCATACCCATTGTACATTCAGATCACTTGGCCTCTTAAGTTTACTTGAAATCTGCTAAGTAGATGTGAACATTTAACCCAAAAAAGGAGTTAACTCCAACTTGGTATCGTAAGCTCTAGTACCGAATGATAAGGAATTACTACAAGGGAAGTAAGATTCAGATTATCTTGTTGATCGAATATCTCGAGGCAAGAGAACCTGTTTGAGATTTGAATCACTCACAAGTAAGATTGATCATGTCTAGCTTGAATGATTCTGAACATGCAATCTAAACTATATAGAATTACAAAGAAACTTAGTCATTGGCTAAAGGGAAAGTGTTCTAGAACACTTAGCCCTACGGATAAGGAACCACTCTAAGAGAAAGTAAAATTTGAATTACTTTGTTGATCAAATATTTCAAGGTAAGAACACTGATTGAGATTTGAATGACTCCACAAGCAAGGTTGATCATGTCAAGCTTGAATGATTCTAAACATTACATCTAAACGACATGGAATTACAAGAAACTTGGCCATTTGCTAAACAAATACAAAATTGCTCCTTTCAGTGCATTTTTCAAGTCTACCTTACAAAGATAACATACATAGCTTTATACAGTCTCAAAATAAAAACCATTAACCTTCCATGAGTATAACTTTCATACTTTATGAACATAATTAGCCAGGGTGTATTCTTTAGGACTATAATTAACCACTCAAGTAAATATAACTTTTAAGTAAATAAAAGTCTTAAAATACATTAATAAAATATCATCCATATTTAATTTCTAATCATCTAAAGGTCTACTCATAGTATATTGAAGCCTTTGTTGTATAAACAAAGCTTGATTCTTCTTAACGTGACATTAATATTTAGGATTGAGATGTCTTAATTCATATCAACTTGATGGAGAATGAGCTGAACTCCATGCTGGGGATTAATAATAAGAAACTGAATTGGGGAGTGAGCGTAGGAAGGTGAAAGGGTGAAGGAAAATTGTTGTAGAATCATGGACATTGCTATTTTGGCTTCGTTCAATGCAAAGTTCATCCCGACGCAGCTTCTAGGCCCCAACCCGAACGGGAGATATGCACCTGAGTTCGTTTCGGTGGCTTTCCCGACCCCTTCTGCAAATCTTTCTGGTTTGAAAACATCTGCATCTTCTCCCCATAACTCGGTGTTGTGTTGGACTGCAAGCGTCGGTATCGTCACCTGAATTCGACTCGGAAGCACCAAGCTCCCCAATCTGGTTTCCTTCTGCACTTGGCGTGATATTGTCATTGCTGGAGGATACAGCCTCAGGCATTCGTTGATGATCATACTCATCTGCATAGGAAAACAAAATAAAACAAAACAAGAAAAAGTACCTACTTTAGTTGAGAATTGTAACAGCCAAAGTCCATCGCTAGCACATATTGTCTGCTTTAGCCTGTTATCTATCATTGTCAGCCTCACGGCTTTAAAACGTGTCTTTTAGGGAGAGGTTTCCATACCCTTACAAGGAATGTTTTGTTCTCCCCTCCAACCAATATGAGATCTCACAATCTACATCCTTAGGGGGCCAGCATCCTCGATGGCACACTGCTCGGTGTCTGGCTCTGATATCTTTTATAACAACCCAATCCCACCACTAGCAGATATTGTCCGCTTTAGCCCGTTACATATCACCGTCAGTCTCACTGTTTCAAAACATGTCTTCTAGGGAGAGGTTTCCATACCCTTATAAGGAATGTTTCGTTTTCTTCTCCAACCAATTCGGGATCTCACAATCCACCTCCCTTGGGGGCCTAACGTCCTCGCTGGCACACCGCTCGGTGTCTGGTTCTGATACCATTTGTAATAACCTAAGCCCACCACTAGCAGATATCATTCGTTTTGGCCCGTTACGTATCACTGTCAGCCTCATAGTTTTAAAACGCGTCTTTTAGGGAGAGGTTTCCACACCCTTACAAGGAATGTTTCGTTCTCCTCTCCAACCGACGTAGGATCTCCCAAGAACGAAAGAGGGAGAGCACTCTTTTGCGGAGTGATGTTAATGTTCTTACCGTTCTTAATTTGGGGAGGCTTTCCATTGTTGGATTCTTGTCACCAAGAACCTTGAAGACTTCCTTTCTTGCTTCCTCTTGCCATTCCTTATGCAACGCCAACAGAAACGTAGTCCAAGCCAGCAACGCATTGGTGGACTCATGCCCAGCAAAGTAAAACGTCTTACACTCATCCACAATATCATCCACAGACAACCTCTGTGCCATCTCAGGCACGTTCTTCGCCTTCACCAGCAATCCCAAGAAGTCATTCCCATACCCTTCTACTTCCCCATTCATGCACTTCTCTTCTCTTGTCCTTATGATCTCTATGAAGCATTCTCTCATTTTCTTTTCGAGTCGCTCTCCTTCAACATCGTCTTTCAATTTGAATATCTTACTGCATCCCAACAAGCAAATATATCGTTAGCAGTTAGAAAGTCGACGTGGTGTTGACCTGAAACGACGTGACGGTGATTAAGTACCTGATTATCGGGAGACGAACTTTATATCCATTACTAACTGATAGATCGCAGACTCTCTGCAGCATTTGGAAGAAACTCCTTCCTTGTTCATAACTGCTTCCAAAAGCTGTATGAGAAATGACATCCAATGTGTAAACCTTAAAATGTTCGAAAACATCGAGCTCTTTGTCTACATGATGCTTCCACTCTTCAACCATTGTCTCTGCACACTCTATCATTGAGGGGATCATGTTCTGAAAATTAACACACAGCCCAATTATAGCTTATAATCTCTGAACTTCTGGATCGAAAATCTAGCTAAAATTTTGAACTCTAATGGTGGGTGAGAGCCTACATCAGTTGGGAGGGGAACAAAACATTTTTTTATAAAAACTTCTTCCTAGCCGTTATAAAACCTTGAGAGGAACCTAGAAGAGAAAGACAAAAAAAAAAAAAAAAAGGAAAAGAATATTGGCTAGTGGTGGCCTTGGGCCGTTATAAATGATATCAGAGCCAGACACCTAATGTGCTAGCGAGAAGGCTGAGACCCAAAGGGGGTGGACACGAGACGGTGTGCTAACGAGGAGGTTGAGCCCTGAAGGGGGTGGATAGGAGGTGGTGTGTCAGCAAGAATGCTGGGCCCTAAAGGGGGGCAAACACGCGGCGATGTGCCAGTGAGGAGGTTGAGCCCTAAAGGGGGTGGACATGAGGCGTGTGCCAACGAGGAGGCTGAACACCGAAGGGGGTAGACACGAGGCAGTGTGCCAGCAAAGACGCTGAGCCTCGTGGGGGGGNGGGGGGGGGGGGGGGTGGACATGAGGCGGTGTGTCAACGAGGAGGCTGAGCACTGAAGGGGGTGGATAGGAGGCGGGGTGTGTCAGCAAGGATTCTGGGCCCTGAAAGGAGGCAAACACGCGGCGATGTGCCAGTGAGGAGGCTAAGCCCCAAAGGGGGGGTGGACATGAGGCGTGTGCCAACAAGGAGGCTGAACACCGAAGGGGGTAGACACGATGCGGTGTGCCAGCAAAGACGCTGAGCCTCGTGGGGGGGTGGACACGAGGCGGTGTGCAAACGAGGAGGTTGAGCACTGAAGGGGGTATACAGGAGGCAGTGTGTCAGCAAGGATGCTGGGCCCTGAAGGGAGGCAAACACGTGGCGATGTGCCAGTGAGGAGGCTAAGCCCCAAAGGAGGGTGGACATGAGGCATGTGCCAACGAGGAGGCTGAATACCGAAGGGGGTAGACACGAGGCGGTGTGCCAGCAAAGACGCTGAGCCTCGTAGGGGGGTGGACACGAGGCGGTGTGCCAACGAGGAGGCTGAGCACTGAAGAGGGTGGACACGAGGCGGTGTGTCAGCAAGGACGCTGGTCCTGAAGGGGGGCAGACATGAGACGGTGTGCCAGCAAGGACGTTGGACCCCAAAGGGGGTGGATATGAGGCGGTGTGCCAGCAAGGATGTTAGGCCCCAAAGGGTGTGGATACGAGGCAGTGTGCTAGCAAGGAGGTTGAGCACCGAAGTGGGTAGACATGAGGCGGTGTGCCAGCAAGGACGCTGGGCCTCGAAGGGAGGTGGACACGAGGCAGTGTGCCAGCGAGGAGGTTGAGCCCCAAAGGAGGGTGGACACGAGGCGGTGTGCTAACAAGGAGGCTGAGCACCGAAGAGAGTGGACACGAGACGGTGTGCTAGTAAGGACGCTGGGTCCCAAAAGGGATGGATTGAGGGGCCCACATCAATTGGAGAAGGGAACGAGTGCTAGCGAGAATGAAACATTCTCTAAAGAAACACTCATTGTAATGGTGTGAAAGCCTCTCCCTAGCAAACACACATTTTAAAACTTGGAAGGAAAATCTAGAAGGAAATAACCCAAAAAAGAATAATAATTACTAGCCATAGACTTAGACAAAAAAAAACAACTTACTTACCTTGAGATTGTCACCATGAAAAGCAAAATGAGCTATTTTTCGAGACTTGACCCATCGTTCACCCTGGGCAGTGACAAGTCCATTTCCAAAAATTCTATGAACATGGCCTTGGAGTTTGGCTTTGGGGAAGTTCTTCTGTCGATCATTAAGCACCTCCTTGATCATCTCAGGCTCTGTAATGACCAGATGAGCATCTGTTCCAAACCACTGAACAAAGTTCCTCCCTGTTTCCTCAACTTTATCAGTACTCAAAATCATTCTCAAACATGTTTAAAACCGAAGAAAACCAAGGTTCCATACCGTAATCGTTGAGCCACGAGTGCGTATGAGGAAGAACCCGAGGGAGAATCCGATGCGAAAGGTCGATGGGGGAGGCCATGGCAATCATTCTTTTGGAGTACATCTCTCTGGTGTTGCCTTGGATGAAGTTGTAAGAAGGCCCTTGAATCCCCTGCGACCTCATGAACCGTTGGATCTTGATCGGAGTCCACCATAGCTTGTCAAGAAGCTTGAAGATCCCAAGAACAACACTTGCAATTAAGAACACAGAGATCGTATTGCTCATAACATCCTCCATTGTTGCGTTTCTTTGAGTTCCTGGTGCTCTGTTTTGTGCTCCTTAAAACAGCATAGCCTTTAGGTGCAGCATTAGTTTACTAATAATTACAAACAAAAAAAATGGAATATTTAGTAATTATTGATGATAAAACCAAAATCATAACTTGGGAATCAAGCTATTGATTGTACACTTATTTATGAATAGGACAAATCATTGAAACCTCATTGCCCAAATCACTTATTTATAATTACCTAAATATTTATTTCACTTTTAATTTTAAAATATCGAAGTATTTTAGGACCATCAGACAAATAATCCTATCTAGAAGGATTCAGTGGGGGAAGATAGTTTTAAGGAGAAACGACATGAGAAAGATGTGGTGGAGTTCGTTTTGGAATCAAGAAACCGAATAGAGTAGACATAAAAAGCTCGCATATGTGTTAGTACTCTATTGGAATTGACTTTATATCGATGAAATCTCATCATTCATACGAGCGAGTAGTTAGTGTCCTACAACGTCCTAGTTGATGGTATGTCGATCTACAGTTGGCACTCGAGGAACCACGAGGCACTCTATATAGAACAAGCAAGTCTTGGGGAAGAGATACAAAGTCGACTTTTTTTTTTTTGATGGCTTGAAATAGGACATGAGACTTCCCTAGAACAAATATACAGATTGAAATAAGACACGAGACCTCCCTAGAACGAATATATGGATTGAAATAGGACATGGGACCTCTCTAGAATGAATATGTGAATTGAAATAGGACATGGGATCTCCCTAGAACGAATATATAGAAGCAAGAGGTTGTAAAATCAAGAGGAAGCTCGGGTTTTTTAATCTTTTTCACACTTATCGAGTAGGAGTAACAAAAAAAAAAAAAAGAGGCATTTGGATTAAATTTGATCTCCATTGATCATAGTGTTCTAGGACATTTAGTCCTACTGATAAGGAATCACTCCAAGATATACTAAAATTTGAATTACTTTGTTGATCATGTTAGGTTATGGAGCCTGCTTGAATTACTTTGAGAGGCTCTAGTCAACGTTCATACACAATAAAACTATATTTGGTAAATGACATATAAAGTAAAATGTCATAAATAGTAAATTGCTATGTATAGTAAAAAGTTATATTTGGTAAAACTATATATATGGTAGATAGTTATATATAGTAAAAAGCTATATCTGGTAAAGTTATATATGGTAGATAGTTATATATAGTAGATGGTTATATTTGGTAGAGCTATATAAGCTAAACCGTATATATATCCACTTAGACAGAGCTTTGAAAATGTATTCTCTGTATTCTCTCCTACTCTATATACTTGGAGTCATCAATATAAATTCTTTAGCTAGAGTTCTCCTTGCATTTTCTTTATCCTGTTCGTTGTATTCATTTAGATTGAGTGTGTGCGTTGTTGTGCGATTGTAACAATTGGTACCAGAGCTAGGTGGAAGTCACCACGATTTGTGAGGATAGAAAGTTCAAAGATTGGAATTGAGAAGTTCGATGGATCCGATTTCGATTTCTGGAAAATGCAGATTGAAGATTATCTGTATCAGAAAGGTCTTCACAAACCCCTGTTGGGGGTGATACCGAATACCATGACCACGCTATCCAGAAACGTGGCGTTTAACATCATCAAGGAGAAGACAACGTCAAATTTGATGAAGGCGTTGTCGAATATGTACGAAAATCGTTAGCTATGAACAAGGTGTATTTAATGCGAAGATTGTTCAATATATAGATGTCTGAAGGTGGATCTGTTGTTGATCATATAAACGGATTCAATATGATCGTAGGTCAATTGAGTTCGGTGGAAATTAATTTTGAGGATGAAATTAAAACGTTGATTTTGATGTTATCTTTACCCAAGTCGTGGGATACTATTGTTGCCGCAATCAACAGTTCCTGAGGATCTGATAAACTAAAGTTTGATGAAATTCGAGATGTAGTTCTCAGCGAAAGTATTCGCAAACGAGAAATTGAAAATTCATCTAGTAGTGCTCTCAGTGTTGACCAATGGGGAAGAAGTAAACCGAAGGACCCAAACAAAGGGCGATCAAAATCAAGGAACCGAGAAAAATCTTCAAATAGACCAAACGTAATGTGTTGGAATTTTGGAGGTTGCATTTAAGTGCATCTTTTCATTTGTCTCCAAATAAAGAGTTGTTTTGGAATTTCAAGTCTGGAAATTTCGAGAAGGTGTCTTGCCGACAACAAAGATTTAGAGATTAAAGGAAAAGGAGATGTCTACATAAAAATTTCGGTAGGAAATCAGTGGACATTAAAGGATGTCAGATATATTCCTGGCCTCAAGAAGAACTTGATTTCTGTTGGTCAGTTGGACAGTACAAGTTATGCAACAAAGTTAGGGAAGAGTTCGTGGAAGATTATGAAGGGTGCTACAGTGGTAGCACGTGACTCAAAATCTTGAACCTTATACACCATTGCAGGGTGTATGAACATAGCTGCTGTTGCTGAGAGTGCTTCAAATTCAAGTCTCTGGCACAATAGACTTGAACATATGAGCGTGAAAGGAATGAAGAGGCTAGCTGCGAAAGGAGTTTTAGAAGGTCTGAAATCTGTTGATGTGGGTCGTTGTGAGAACTACGTTATGAGCAAGCAGAAGCGAGTTAGCTTCACAAGTACTGCCAAAGAATTGAAAAAAGTGCGGTTGGAAATGGAACCAGATGTGGAGCAAGGTTCGAAGACAACGAAGCAAGTGGGAGTTGAGCTTGAGTTGTAGGAAAACTCACATACTGATGTTGTAGCAGATACTCATGAAACTCCTGAGGCTACTGCTGAGGAACCAGATGTGGAGCAAGGTTCCAAGACAACGAAGCAAGTGAGAGTTGAGGTTGAGTTGTGGAGAAAAAGCAGATACTCAACAAACTCCTGAGGTTGTTGTAGAGGAACCAGCAGTAGAGCAAGTAACACCTGAACTAGTGTTGAGAAGATCATCCAGTACTATCAGAGTACCAGATATGTATGTACCTTCATTACACTATCTGTTGCTGATGAAAGGGAGAACCAGAGCCCTTTGATGAGGCCCTACAGTTGGAGGATACAATCAAGTGGGAGCAAGCAGATGATGGAACGTCTAGGCTTCAAAAATGCGTTGTACTGAGGTTAAGTACGTGGCAATAGCTGAAGTTGGAAAGAAGACGATATGGATGACTGACTATCTGGAAGAATTAGGCAAGAAGCAGCACGAAGAGATTCTTTATAGAGATAGTCAGTGTGTCATACAGTTGGTGAGGAACCCGGCCTATCATTTAAAGATAAAACACAAAGACGATACCATTTCACTTGTAGGTTAGTGAAAGATGGTGATGTGTTTGGAGAAGATAGAGGGTGCAAAGAATCCAGCAAACATGTTAACGAAATGTGTTGATGTTGGAATATTGAGGTCGTGCAAAGCCTCAATTGGTATGGTGCCATGAAGATGCTCATGGTCGTTTGAGAATGAAATTCTTGGTTGACTAGATCGGTCTCCAAGTGGGAGAATTGTTAGGTTATGGAGCATGCTGCTTATTTATAGCTTAGTCAACAGTTATACATTGTAAAACTATATTTGGTAAATGATAAAATGTCATAAATAGTAAATTGCTATGTATAGTAAAAAACTATATCTGGTAAAACTATATATGGTAATAGTTATATATATTAGATGGTTATATCTAGTAAAGCTATATATAGTAAGCTAAACCATATATATATATATATCGCAGAGCTTTGAAAATATACTTTTTGTATTCTCTGTATTCTCTCTTACTCTACATACTTGTAGTCATCAATATAAATCCTTTAGCCAGAGTTCTCCTTGCATTTTCTCTATCTTGTTCTTTGTGTTCATCTAGATCGAGTGTGTGCGTTGTTGTGCGATCCTAACAGATCAAATATCTCAAGGCAAGAATACTGGATTGAGATTTGAATCACTCCACACGCAAGGTTAATCATGTCAAGCTTGAATGATTCTAAACATTCGATTTAAACGACATGGAATTACAAGAAACTTAGCCATTGGTTAAACAAAAACAAAAGTGCTCCTTTTAGTGCATTTTCAAGTCTACCTTACAAAGATAACATACATAATTTTATACCGTCTCGAAATAAAAACCATTAACCTTCCATGAGCATAACTTTCATACTTTATGACCATAATTAACAATTGTGTATTCTTTAGAATTATGATTAACCATTAATGTAAATATAATTTTAAAGTAAATAAAAGTCTTAAAATACATCAATAAAAGATCATAACTCTAAACCTATTTAATTTAGGATCATCTAAGAATAAATGGAATTCTACTCATAGTATTTTGAAGACTTTGCTGTAGAAACAAAGCTTGATTCTTCTTAACGTGACATTAATATTATATAATTGAGATGTCTTGGTTCATATCACGTTCGAGATGTGAAACTGGATGGAGAATGAGCTGAACTCCATGCTGGGGATTAATGGTAAGAAACTGAATAGGGGAGTGAGAGTAGGAAGGTGAAAGGGTGAAGGAAAATCGTTGTAGAATCATGGACAATGCTATTTTGGCTTCGTTCAATGCAAAGTTCATCCCGATGCAGCTTCTAGGCCCCAACCCGAACGGGAGATACGCACCCGAGTTTGTTTCGGTGGCTTTCCCGACCCCATCTGCAAATCTTTCTGGTTTGAAAACATCGGCATCTTCTCCCCATAACTCGGTGTTGTGTTGGACTGCAACCGTCGGTATCGTCACCCGAATTTGACTTGGAAGCACCAAGCTCCCCAATCTGGTTTCCTTCTGCACTTGGCGTGATATTGTCATTGCTGGAGGATACAGCCTCAGGCATTCGTTGATGATCATACTCATCTGCATAGGAAAACAAAAAAAAAACAAAAAAAAAAACCAGAAAAAGTACCTACTTTAGTCGAGAATTGTAACAGTCAAAGCCCACCGCTAGCAAATATTGTCTGCTTTAGCTCGTTATCTATCATTGTCAGTCTCATGACTTTAAAACGCGTCTTTTAGGGAGAGATTTTCACACCCTTACAAGGAATGTTTCGTTCTCCTCTCCAACCAATGTGAGATCTCACAATCTATATCCCATAGGGCCAGCATTCTCGCTGGCACACTGCTCGGTGTCTGGCTCTGATACCATTTATAACAACCCAATCCCACCACTAGCAAATATTGTCCGCCTTGGCCCGTTACATATCCCCATCAGTCTCACTGTTTTAAAACATGTTTTCTAAGGAGAGGTTTCTACACCCTTATAAGGAATGTTTCGTTCTTTTCTCTAACCAAGGTGAGATCTCACAATCCACCTCCCTTGGGGGCTCAACGTTCTCGCTGCGCTCGGTGTCTAGTTCTGATACCATTTGTAACAAGCTAAACCCACCACTAGCAGATATCATAATGGCCCGTTACGTATCACTGTCAGGCTCCTGGTTTTAAAATATGTCTTCTAGGGAGAGGTTTCCACACCCTTATAAGGAATGTTTCGTTCTTCTCTCCAACCGACATGGGATCTCACGAGAGCACACGTGGAGTGATGTTAATGTTCTTACCGTTCTTAATTTGGGGAGGCATTCCATTGTTGGATTCTTGTCACCAAGAACCTTGAAGACTTCCTTTCTTGCTTCCTCTTGCCATTCCTTATGCAACGCCAACAGAAACATAGTCCAAGCCAGCAACGCATTGGTGGTCTCATGCCCAGCAAAGTAAAACGTCTTACATTCATCCACAATATCATCCACAGACAACCTCTGTGCCTTTTCAGCCTCGTTCTTGGCCTTCACCAGCAATCCCAAGAAGTCATTCCCATACCCTTCTGCTTCGCCATTCATGAACTTCTCTTCTCTTGTCCTTATGATCTCTATGAAGCATTCTCTCATTCTCTTTTCGAGTCGCTTTCCTTCAATGTCGTCTTTCGATTTGAATATCTTACTGCATCCCGACAATCAAATATATCGTTAGCAGTTGGAAAGTCGATGTGGTGTTGACCTGAAACAATGTGACGGTGTTACCTGATTATCGGGAGCCGAACTTTATATCCATTTCTAACTGATAGCTCGCAGACTCTCTGCAGCATTTGGAAGAAACTCCTTCCTTGTTCATAACTGCTTCCAAAAGCTGTATGGGAAATGACATCCAATGTGTAAACCTTAAAATGCTCGAAAACATCGAGCTCTTTGTCTACATGATGCTTCCATTCTTCAACCATTGTCTCTGCACACTCGATCATCGATGGGATCATGTTCTGCAAGTTAACACATAAACCAATTATGGCTTATTATCTCAGAACTTCTGGATCAAGCGGATGAAAATCTAGCCAAAATTTTGAACGGTAACGGTGAGAGCCTACATTGGTTGGGGAGGAGAACGAAACATTTTTTATAAGGGTGTGAAAACTTCTTCCTAGCAGATGCATTTTCTGGAAAGAAAAGCCTATAGAGGACAATATTTGCTAGCGGTGGCCTTGGGCCATTACAAATGATACTAGACACCAAGTGAGGTATTAGCGAGGATGCTGAGCTCCGAAGGGGGTGGACACGAGGTGGTGTGCTAACGAGGAGGCGGACACGAGGCGGTGTGCTAGTGAGGAGGCTGAGCCCTGAAGGGGGTGGACACGAAGCGGTGTGTCAATGAGGAGGCTGAGCCTCGAAGGGGGTAAACATGAGGCGGTGTGTCAGCAAAGACGTTGGGCCCCTGAAGGGAGTGGACACGAGCTAGTGTGCTAACGAGGAGGCTGAGCACCGAAGGGGGTGGACACAAGGCGGTGTGCTAACAAGGATGCTGGGTCCCAAAGGGGGTGGATTGAAAGTCCCACGTCGATTGGAGAAGGGAATGTTGAACACAACTCACTGTGGGAAACACTCGCACTCTTTATTAAGACCAATCGAGAAGAGAATACAAGACACTCTGTAGAATACTTTTGCTTTTTATTGTTTTTGGATTTCTTGGATGAATAACCTACGTAGGGTGGGGGTATTTATACTAAGAGTAAACAATCTATATTTAACCAATCTAAATCTAGACCTAACCGATTTGAATCTAGACCTAACAAATTGAATCTTTCTCCTAAAATATCTACATCTCTTTCTCCTAAAATCTCTACTAAAATAAATATACTGGGCTCGTACAATTAGGCTTGACTCTATTGGGCTAGTACAATTATTGGGCTTGACTCTATTGGGCTAGTGATGATATTTCAACACTCCCCCTCAGCACTAGTCCTCATTCGCTGCATCATGTTGAGCTGACAGCGAAAGCTCTCATGTTTGCTAGTATTCAACCCTTTTGTAAACAAGTCTGCTACTTGGTCATCTGTCTTGATCTGCTGCATCTCGATTTCTTCCTTTAGGACCTTCTCTCTAATGAAATGGTAGTGCACCTCCACAAGCTTTGTTCTAGCACGAAACAACGGATTTTCTGCTAGGCGAATCGCAGATTGGTTGTCGCAATGAAGTGGTATTGGATACTCAATTTTCTGGTGCCAATCTCCCATCAAAAGTTTTAACCATGTATTTTCCTGAGCTGCTCTATACTCTGCTTCTGTAGTTGATAATGATACTGTTGGTTGTCTCTTGCTACACCAAGAAATTGTTCCCGAACCAAACTTGAACACATACCCAGTGGTTGGCCTCCAAGTATCATGGTCTCCTGCATAGTCAGCATCACTATATCCAGCTAGCTTCCAGTCTTTGCTTCTTTTGTATAAACGATCGTAATTGATTGTACCTTTGACATATCTCAAGGTTCGTCGAGACGCATCCAAATGAGCCTTCTTCGGATTTTGCATATATTGATCAATGACACCAACTTTATTTTCGAATTTCTTCGATTGGTTCATGTAGAACTCTCTGTTTAACTCTCCATGCAAGAAAGCATTATTCATATCCATCTGCCATAATTTCCAATCTTTATTTACCGTAAGTACTGGAGGAACTTGTACGATAATGATCTTTGCCATTGGACTAAACGTTTCATCATAGTCTAGTCCATATTCTTTAGAGAACCCTGAATCTATAGTCTGAGCTTTGTATCTCACGATTGATCCATCCGGGGTACACATTATTTCGTAAGCCCACTTGCAAGAGATGAGTTTGGTATCTCTTGGTCTTGGCACTAATTCCCAAGTCTGATTTTGTTCCAGGGCTATAGTTTCTTCCTCCATCGCTTTCTGCCAAGCTGAGTTTTGTGATGCTTCTTCATATGTCTCCGGCTCATTAACTTCGTCTTCTACTGCGTTGGCACACTCTGGATTTGCCTTTAGGATTATTTCTGAATGTCTGAGTTGTTGAGGTGTCATTTCATTTTCACTAGGCTCGCTTGGTTGAGTCACTTCTTGCTCACCAACACTAGTGTCACTTGAATCTTCAGGCATATCAGCACTTAAGCAAATGTGTACAATTTGCTCCACCGTCTTTTGTGGAAGAATCTCTTCAGTTTGCTCCC
>NW_019268527.1:4289084-4307756 GCF_002738365.1 Cucurbita moschata
CTCCATTTGCGCAAGGCGTCGTTAGAATCCTCCTCTGGCGGCGTAGTTTCACACCCGCCAACGATCTCCCAAAGATCCTGTCCTTGTAAATAGGACATCATGCATGTTGCCCACGTGTTGTAGTTGTTGTTGTTGAGTTTCTTAATTCCTCCAACGATTTGGAAATCACTCATCGTGTTGGCCATACCTCAGTAATACCAAACAAGTTCTTTTGACACAAGACTTGCAGAGTCACAGACTTCTCACGACACAAAAGAAACTCACTCACCACTAATCTCAAGAAATCGTTTCTGATGTGGAAGATCAGGCAGAGCTGCAACCACAGAGCATACTAAGGATTCCAAGAGATCAGATAACCTACACTAACCTCGCTCTGATACCAAATGTTGAACACAACTCACTGTGGGAAACACTCGCACTCTTTATTAAGACCAATCGAGAAGAGAATACAAGACACTCTGTAGAATACTTTTGCTTTTTATTGTTTTTGGATTTCTTGGATGAATAACCTACGTAGGGTGGGGGTATTTATACTAAGAGTAAACAATCTATATTTAACCAATCTAAATCTAGACCTAACCGATTTGAATCTAGACCTAACAAATTGAATCTTTCTCCTAAAATATCTACCTCTCTTTCTCCTAAAATCTCTACTAAAATAAATATACTGGGCTCGTACAATTATTGGGCTTGACTCTATTGGGCTAGTACAATTATTGGGCTTGACTCTATTGAGCTAGTGATGATATTTCAACAGGGAATGCGTGTCAGCAAGAATAAAACATTCTTTAACGAAAGATTCATAAAAGTGTGAAAACCTCTCCCTAGCAAACAAAGCGATTTAAAACCTTGAGGAGAAATTTCTACCGATTATACTAACGCACGAAAACAACAAGTTTGGACTATAATAATTCATGGGTGAGTATCAAATTCAAGACTTGAAGCTTACTTACCTTGAGATTGTCACCATGGAAAGCAAAATGAGCAAGTTTTCGAGACTTGACCCATCGTTCACCCTGGGCAGTGACAAGTCCATTTCCAAAAATTCTATGAACATGGCCTTGGAGTTTGGCTTTGGGGAAGTTCTTCTGTCGATCATTAAGCACCTCCTTGATCATCTCAGGCTCTGTAATGACCAGATGAGCATCTGTTCCAAACCACTGAACAAAGTTCCTCCCTGTTTCCTCAACTTTATCAGTACTCAAAATCATTCTCAAACATGTTTAAAACCGAAGAAAACCAAGGTTCCATACCGTAATCGTTGAGCCACGAGTGCGTATGAGGAAGAACCCGAGGGAGAATCCGATGCGAAAGGTCGATGGGGGAGGCCATGGCAATCATTCTTTTGGAGTACATCTCTCTGGTGTTGCCTTGGATGATAGCTTGTAAGAAGGCCCTTGAATCCCCTGCGACCTCATGAACCGTTGGATCTTGATCGGAGTCCACCATAGCTTGTCAAGAAGCTTGAAGATCCCAAGAACAACACTTGCAATTAAGAACACAGAGATGGTATTGCTCATAACATCCTCCATTGTTGCGTTTCTTTGAGTTGCTGCTCTGTTTTGTGCTCCTTAAAACAGCATAGCCTTTCCGTGCAGCCATTGTTTACTGATAATATTAAATATTTAGTTTCATATTAATTATTGATGATAAAAGAAAAAATCATAACTTGGGAATCAAGCGGTTGCCTGTAGACTTATTTATGAATAGGACAAATCATTGAAACGTCATTGCCCAAATCACTCTTATTTTATAAACATTAATGTTTGAAAAACGAGGCCGGTAAGTGTTTTAATTGTTTTTTTTAATGGATTCCTTGTATCCACTTAAAATATCGAAATATCTTTATTATAAAATATCTAGATATTCATGTCGAGATATATTCATTATAAAATATTTAGAGGTGGTCAGAAGAGCAATTCTATCTTTGGAAGGACACACTGAGAAAGATAATTTTAAGGAGAAACGACATGAGAAGGATGTAGTGAAGTTCGTTTCGGAATCGAGAAACTTAATAGAGTAGGCATAAAAAACTCTGCCCACGCGTTTTTTCTTATCCTCAACGAAGTAATGAAAAAAAATTGTACAAGAGATGGCATCTGTTAGTGCTTTATTTGAATTGGCTCTATGCCGATCTATAGTTGGCACTCGTGGAACCACGAGACACTCTATATAGAACAAGCAAGTCTTGGGGAAGAGATACAAAGTCGACTTTTTTTTTTTTTTATGGCTTGAAATAGGACACGAGACTGTTAGAATCGATACCAATTGTTAGCTCTGATACCAATTATTAGGATCGTTCAACAACGCACACACTCGTTCAAGATAAACACAAAGAACAAGAGAGAGAAAATACAATGAGGAATGTTGACTAAAGGTTTTAATATATATGGTTTCAATTTACTAAAATAGCTTCAACCAAAGATTTAAACAATCTAACAAATATATCTCTATCAAATTTTTACCAAATATCTAATATATCTCTCTATCACATCTTTACGAAATATTTTCCAAATATATTTCTACCACATCTAGGCATCAGGCTCCATATCCCAACAGAGACCTCCTTAGAATGAATACGCAGATTGAAATAAGACACGAGACCTCCCTAGAACGAATATATGGATTGAAATAGGACACGAGACCTCTCTAGAACAAATACATGGATTGAAATAGGACACGGGACCTCTTTAGAACAAATATATAGATTGAAATAGGACACGGGACCTCTCTAGAACAAATATATGGATTGAAATAGGACACGGGTTCTAGCTCTAGAACGAATATATGGATTGAAATAGGACACGGGATCTCCCTAGAACGAAAATATAGTAACACAATATGTTCTTTTATGATTAATTTCCAGTGATTTTTATGCTGTTTCACGTCAGGCTTTGTGATCTGATACCGAATGGAGAATGAGGTGCAGCCCTTGCTGGGGGCAAGTGGTGAGGAACTGAGCAGGCATGTGAGCGTAGGCCGGCGAGAGCGCCAAGGAGTACTTCTGTAGAATCATTGACATAGCGATCTTAGCTTCGTTCATTGCAAAGCTCATTCCCACGCAGCTTCGAGGGCCCAATCCAAATGGCAGATACCCAGCTGAGTTCCTCTCCATGACTTTCCCCACCCCTTCCCCAAATCTTTCTGGTTTGAATTCATGTGCATCTTCTCCCCAAAACGCTTTGTCGTGATGAACCGCAATGGTTGGGACGGTGAGCTGAAGCGTGGCTGGAAGACGGAGCCTCCCCAGCCTCACCTCTTTCTCCACCTGCCTCGACACCGTCATTGCCGGTGGATATAGCCTCAGGCATTCGTTGATGATCATCGTCATCTGCAAAAATCAACACCCAATATATTGTTGAGGATCGTTGGAACTGAGTCCCACTTCAAGTAATTAAGGAGTCCCACTTCAAGTAATTAAGAAGTTGATCATGAGTTTATAAGTAAGGAATACATCTACATTGGACACTGTGATGTTATGCTCAAAGTGGACACTGTCGTACCATTGTGAAGGTTCTTGATTCCTAACATGGTATGAGAGTCATGTCCTTAACTTAGTCATGTCAATAGAATCCTGAAGTATAGTCAAAAGTGACTACAGTGTCAAACAAATGGTATACTTTGTTCGAGGGCTCCAAAGAAATGAGTCAAGTCTTGATGAAGGGAAGACTGTTCGAGGGCTACACAGACCTCAGGAGAGGCTCTATGGTGTACTTTGTTCGAGGGGAGGATGATTGGGAGTGAGTCTCGTATCAACTAATTAAGGGGTTGTCATGATTTTATAAGAATGAAATTTATCTCTATTGGTACGAAACCTTTCGGAAAAACAAAAAACAAAGTCACTGGAGCTTACGCTCAAAATGGACAATATCATGTCATTGTGAAGATTCGTGATTCCTATCGTAAATTGTTAGAAACTTGAACGATTCTTACCGTTCTTAGTTTTGGAAGGCCTTCCGATGATGGGTTCTTGGTTCCGAAGATCTCGAGAACTTCGTTTCTAGCTTCGTCTTGCCATTCTTTGTGCATGGCTAGCAGAAACATAGTCCAAGCTATCAAAACGTTGGTGGTTTCATGGCCAGCAAAGTAGAAGGTCTTGCATTCGGCCACAATAACATCAGCAGAAATCCTGTGGGAGTTTTCAGGGTCGTTTTTAGCCTTTACCAACAATCCCAGAAAGTCATTCCCATACCCTTCTGCTTCACCATTCATGAACTTCTCTTCTCTACTCTTTATCATTTCCATGAACCATTCTTCCATTCTCTTTTCAAGCCTCTCCCCTTCAACATCGTCTTTAGATTTAAAAATTTTGCTGCACGTAATTCAAAACTAACGTTGAGATCGAAAGTATCATACTGTATGATATGTTAGAAGAGGAGTTCTACATCGACTTATTAAGGGTGTATCATTGGTTTATAAGTAAGGAATACATCTCCAGTGGTACGAGGTCTTTTAGAGAAATCAAAAGAAAAACCATGAGAACTTACGCTCAAAGTAGACAATATCATACCAGTGTGGAGGGTCGTGATTTTTGACATGATATCAGAGTCATGCCCTTAACTTAATTATGTCAATAGAATTCTCAAATGTCGAACAAAGAAGTTGTGAGCCTTTCGAGTCAAAAGTGACTCAAGTGTCGAACAAAGAGTGTACTTTGTTCGAGGGCTCCAGAGAAGAAGTTAAGCCTCGACTATTCGAGGGCTCCATAGGCCTCAGGAGAGGAGTTCTACCTCGGCTAAACCAAAAGCAAAGCCACGAGAGCTTATGCTCAAAGTGGACAATATCATACCATTATGGAAGGTCGTGATTTTTAACAAGATACCTGATTACGGGTACCCGAATTTTGTAACCGTTTCGAATTGATAGGTCGGAGAGGTCTTGCAACATCTGAAAAATACTCTTTCCTTGTTCATAAGAACTCCCAAAAGCCGTATGAGAAATGACATCCAAAGTGTAGACTTTCAATTCCTTCAACACATCGAGTTCTTTGCCTTCAAAAAGCTTCCACCTTTCAATCATGGTCGCAGCACACTCGATCATAGCTGGGATCATGTTCTACACCAACCCCAATTCATTAGCATATATTTACAAAGTTTTGGAATTCAACGAAGCACGAACTCACCTTGAGGCTGTCTCCATGAAACGCATAGTTGGCTATCTTCCTTGATTTGGCCCATCGTTCTCCCTCGGACGTGACAAGCCCATTGCCAAAGATTCTGAGTAAGTGATCATCCAGCTTGGCTTTTGGGTAATTCTTTTGACGATCATGGAATACCTCCTTGATCATCTCTGGGTCTGTAATCACCAGCTGAGCTTCCATGCCATACCACTGAAGGAATGTCTTGCCTGTTTCGATATCCACAAATTTATTAAAATATCCTCACTTGTCCAATAGGGTCTAGAAAAAAGAACGAAACACCCTTAAAAACTTTGAGGGTAAGCCCGAAAAGGAAAGCTCAAAGAGGACAATATCAGTTAGTGATGGGTCCGGGCAATGTGCCAGCGAGGAGGCCCTTCCTTGAAGGGGGTAGACACGAGGCAGTGTACCAATAAAAACGTTGGGCCTTGGGGTGGATTTGGTAGGGGTCTCACATCGATTGGAGAAAGGAACAAGTGCCAGCAAGGACGCTGGGCCCCGAAGGGGGTGGATTATGAGATCCTGGATTTGGTAGGGGTCCCACATCGATTGAAGAAAGGAACGAGTGTCAGTGAAGACGCTGAGCTCTGAAGGGGTGGATTGTGAGATCCCACAACGGTTGTGGAGGAGAACAAAACACCTTTGTAAGCGTGTGGAAATCTTTACCTAACATTTTAAAACCTTGAGGGGAAGCTCAAAGAAGACAATATTTACTAACGATGGGTCTGGACGTTACAAGATAGTTTAGGAATAAATTGTTTAGGGTCTACTATAAATACCCTCCAACCTACCAAAAATACAAAGCACAAAGTGTAGAGTTTCTACAAAGTGTCTCGTAATCTTTTTAAATTGTGAATGTTTGCTACAAAGAATTGTGTTCGACATAGTATGAGTTTGGTACCGTAATGATTGAGCCAAGAGTATACGTGGGGTAGAACTCTAGGGAGAATATTATGGGAGAGGTCCATGGGCGTGGCCATGGCGTGCATTCTTTTGGTGTACATTTCTGCCATGTTGCCTTGGATGAAGTTGTAAGAAGGGCCTTCAATCCCCTGCGCTCTCATCATCCTTTGGATCCTCATGGGTTTCCACCATAATTTCGCCACCACCTTGATGATGCCGCCACAAACAACACACCCAAGTACAAAGCTTGGAATAATGTATCCGCTCACACTCTCCATTGATCTCTCTCTCTCCCCTTTTTTTAGTTCATTGCTTGTGTCAATCCATAGCCTATGCCATCAGGATTTATAGTCCTTTGCCTCTGAATATTTAAGATATTTAAACGGTTGTGTTGTCTTTTGCTTATAGTCCTGTAATGTTACTTTCAATCTTTCTTTCAACCAAGCTTTAAAATTCTCTTTCGAAAAATTTCTTTGCCCCCGTTTTCTAAATCCTTCTCAAAATGGGGCTAGAGACTTGAGCATATGTTGTTCAGCCGTAGGCAGCGTGAATCCAAGTTAGCTTGACTCAGTGTTTGGAGTGATTGTTGGACAATCACAAAAGCTTAGGTTAGATTACGAGCTTATTTACATTGGGTTGAGTTCAAATAAATGAAAATTTCATAGATTAGATTGATCCCGAGTTCTCATAAACCCTAAATAGTTTGAACAACCCACCCCTAAAAATTTTATAGTTGAGTTGGGTGGAGTTCATTATTTATTAACGATTGTTTGAGTTGAAAATATTACGACCTGAACAAGTTAATGAGTCTAAAAAAATATTTAAACCCGACCCAATTCAACCCACGAACACCTTGAACCAGACTTCATTGAAATCATCTCTTTTTTTTATAATTAATCTTTTGTTTTATTAATCTTTATTAGAAATTTTGTACACATATAAGACGTTGATTTCAATGTGATGATCCCATAATTTCCTTTTTGTTTTTTCTTTTGGGGTTTTTATTATTATATTTATGAAATTTATACGTTTAATATTGACAAAAAAAAAAATGGAGTGATACAATTTTGGACATATGTATTTATTTTATACCAAAAAGTTGTAAAAATGGATTAATAAAAATAAATAAATAAATAATCGTGTTCATTGATCATGACTTATTATTTGTTAAATATATTTAGACAGTCCCTTTAAATTATTTTGGTAATAATTAGTTTCTGGAAGATCTCACGATATTAACAAGTCAAAATGGACAACGTTTGCTAGCGGCATGGGCACAGACAATGTCTGCTAGCAGTATGGGCTTGAGCTGTTAAAATAGTATTAGAGCCAAATACAGAGTAGTATCAACGAGGATGCTGGACTCTAAGGGGGTGAATTGTAAGATTCCACATTGGTTGAAGATGGACGTTAGGCCCCCAAGAGGACTGGATTGTGAGGACGCTAGGGCCCGATGGGAGTGAATTATGAGATCCCACATCGGTTGGAGAGTGACGTTGGACCTATATATAGTGCGACAACGAGGATGCTGGACCCTAAAGGGGGTGAATTGTGAGATCGACAACGAGGATGCTGGACCCTAAGGGGGTGAATTGTGAGATCGACAACGAGGATGCTGGACCCTAAGGGGAGTGAATTGTGAGATTCCACGTTGGTTGGAGATGAGCGTTAGGCTCCCAAGAAGACTGGATTGTGAGGACATTAGGGCTCGATAGGAGTGAATTGTGAGATCCCACATCTAATAGAGAGTGACGTTGGGCCTATACACAATCTACTTCTGCAAATCATGCTTAAAAAATTTCAATTTGTACGGTGAGACAGGAATGTGTATGGTGGATAAATATTTAATCGGAAAATAAAGTGTGGAAAAATAAATTAAAATAGTATATAATATTGGAAATGACAAAACCACCCCCTTTCATTTTCCACTTCACCAACTATATTTAATTGAAAAATATGGTGTGGAAAAATTAAACAAAATAGTATATAATATTGGAAATGACAAACCATTTTCTAATATTTAATAATTAAAAATATAAAAAGAATAAACGAATAATAAAAGAAAAAGAAAAGCTCCTACTGCTTTTCCACATAATTGGTCGAATTCAGAACCTATTTTTTCTCCGTCACCTTTTCAACTTCTCACGAAGCGTCACCATTGATTCCGTCACACTGCTTCATCACTCCCCATGTAAACGTCCAATAACATCTCGCCACGTCCCAATATCCACAGCTTCAACGACACCGACCGGTCTATTTAAACCCCATCTCTACTAATTAAGTTGTAATAGAAACCGAAATGAGCGGCGAACCGGAGAGCGGAGGATCGAAGGCGGCGAAGATAGTCGGGGCGGTGGTGGGGTTCGCCACTTTCATTGGGTGCGTGGCGAGCGTGTTGTCCGCCGGCGCTGAAGCCATGGGCGACCCGAAGATGATGAAGGCTCCGGGAAGACGGGGGCAGATGATCGAGAGGGGTAAGTTTGAGGAGAACCCCTCTGGGTACTTCAGAGACCTGCGCAATAAATAAATATATGAACCAACTTTCCATAATGCTCAATTACTTAAATAATTATGGATGTGTTTAATTTTGTTGTCCGTTTTGACTTACTTGTTATGGGTCGTGCCCATGACGAGTAGATGTTGTTTGTTTTGACCTGTTATGGGTACGTCTATTGTTATCAAATATTGTTTGTTTTGACTTGTTGTGTATCTTATCTTTTGTTAGTAGATGTTGTCCGTTTTAACACGTTATATTTTAATGCATGTTGCTCTTAGATATTGTTCGTTTTGACCAGTTATGTAATATGTCCACCGCTAATAGATATTATTCGTTTTGACTTGTTAAGTATTATCGTCTTAAAACTTAAGACTATGTTGTCTGCTTTTGTATGTTACATATCGATGTTAGCCTCATGGTTTTTAAATGTATCTGTTATGATATTGCTTTGATGTTAGACGAACACGACTCTCCACAATGGTATGATATTGTTCATTTTGAACATAAGCTCAAAACAAGGGTAGAGAGAGATTTTTGAAAGAGATGTTATTTAAGCAAGCAAGAGAGAAATAACAACGGCTTACCGTATATAACCTTGGGTAGGGAGAAGTTGATAACTAATCGTATCCTCCTATCCAAGGTTATATACTGTAAGTCGTCGTTATTTCTCTCTTACTTGCTTATATAACGTCTCTTTCAAAAATCTATCTCTGTCCTTGTTTTCTAAAACCTTCTCTTAAAATCGAGGCCAGAGGCTCGAGCATATGTCGCTCGGCTGTAGGCGACGCACGAACGAATTGACTTAGCTCACTTGTGGAAAGTGAGTGTCGCACAATCGCAAGTCCGATGTCATTAAAAGTGTGATTGTGACATGACTTTCCTTTGGGCTTCTGAGAAAGCCTTACACTAATAGAGAGAATATTATTTGTTTATAAACTCATGATCATTCCCTAAATTAGCCGACCACATGTGATTTTCATCATCCAACAATTGCAATAAAATAATAAATTGCATCCTCTATATTTTTAAATCTTAATAAAATTTACTCAAATTTCTAAAAATATATTTAAGAGGAAATAGAAAAATCAAAATAGTCAAAGTTTGGTCAAGTCATTCATAAACAATTCCCCAACCAATCCATGAGAGACACGTGTCGTTACATTATTTACATTACATTTCACAAGAGATTTTCAAGCCAAAAGCCAGAAATCCTTTTGGCGTTTTGTTGTGATCAAATAACCACCCAATTTCTTGCTCTTCCTTCTCACTGCAATCGCCATGCAGCTCGCATTCTGAATACAATACTCCACTGTTCCGCCGCCGTCTCCGCCGCCACCCCACCGGTGGCCGGCCCAGATCATCAGAAGCCGCCATGTCGTCGACCGTTTCTTCTTCTGCCCCAAAACCAGCAACGATGCCCCTTGCTTTCTTGCTTCTTCTACAATCACTGGCCCTTTCTCCTTCCCTTCCACCACTGCTACTTCAATTTCCACCTAAAAATACAAAATTTTTCAAAACCCATCTCTTAAATCCTGTTTAATTCCACCCCATTTGCTCAAATTTTGTTCTTTTTTTTACCTCGGGTCGCTTCAATTGACATAGATTTCTCATCGAATGAACTAGTTCATACGTTCTTGGTGCTGTCTCCTTAGATCCTTCCCCTGCAACAAAGAATCTATTAGAAACCACGAATCTCTACAATGGTATGATATTGTCTAGCTTTTGATTTCCCTGAAATGTCTCCTACCAATAAAGATAAAGATGTATTTCTTACTTATAAATTCATGATCATTTCTTACTTAGTTTTTCAAAAAGTCTCGTACCAATGGAGATGTATTCCTTACTTATAAACCTATGACCATTTCTTTAATTAGTCAACGTGGGACTCCCTTCCAACCATCCACAAGAGAATCGTTATCAAAAACTGAAAAAATCAAATGGTTATGGTACGAAATAACCTAAGTTTTAAGGGTTTGGTGGAAAATTTGGACCTTTTTTTGAAGGGTTGGTGAGATGGAGAAGAACAATCATATCTTGATTCTGAACCGTATTTGAGAGCGCCCATTGAAGAGCTCCTTCAGCTTCAATGGTGGAATCAACCACAATCATTATCTTCCTTCCAATTCCCAACGCCGGCTTACCTCCACCATTACTCTCATCAAACTCCCCGCCCTTCCTCTCCCCTGTTTTCACAGAAACAGAGTCCGGTTTGGACTGAATTGGCACACGAACATGAGACCGGATCCGGTTCAGGCAAAAACTCGGCAGCTTTCCACCGGTTTTCCCCATTTCAGAAGATGGGTCAGCTTCAAAAACACCTGTAGGAAGGAAGAACAGAAGAAGAATGTGGGGACTTGTTTGCTGTTTGGTTTGGTTCGGTTTGGTTTTTATTTTGAAGCTCTTTTGCTCTTGCTTTTGGAATGTGCGGAGTTATTAACGAACGTGCTGGTCATGAAACAGTAGGCCACCACCACCATCTTCAATTTGATACTCTTCCGCCATAGCCAGCTGTGTTCTTCAGCTCCCATAATTTGACATTTTAATTACAATTAATTCTTTAATTTTCAGGGAAAAGAAAATGAAAATTATTGGAGATTTTAGAAAAGAGAGAGCAGGCTGGCATTTGGATTAAATTATTAGAACTTTTCTTAGTGTAATTAAGAAGCAAGTGATGAGTTATGATTGTGATATTAATTAATTTGGAGTTGATTAAAAGCTTAATTGGCATTAAAAGAAGTTTTAATTATGATTAAGTTGTAGAAATATTCATTTAACCGAAGGATCTTGAAATGGTCGGGGAATTTACATTAAAAATCGAGAGTTGGGTTGGTGACCTAAACGACCGGAGTAAAGTTCGTAACCCAATCCAACTCAAATGGATTGTGTTGGATTATCGGGTTTTTTTTTTAATAAATCATACTTATCCACGATATATGTTACGTTGATGAAGGGAGTTGATGAAGGGAATGAGATTTTAGACGACCAAAAGAAAAAGAAAAGAAAGGAATGATTCATTCAACTTTGATAAAGAAAGAGAAAGAAAGTGAATGATGGAAGTTAGAACTCATGGGTTATTTTATTGAAGGGATTTGATGGGATTGTGGTGATCCAAATGGTTACCCCATGGGCCAAACCCTACCACGGTTTTCTATACATGGCCTACAGCCCACAAGTTCTCGAATGACACATACCAAAGGTGTAACAACACTTGACCTACTCGGCTATAATACTCGAGCTCGGTTCGGCTTCCCTCATACAAAAATAGCAACCGCATTGAGCCCTCGACTCTTGGCTTGGCTCGATCCATCCCCTTCCTCTAGGTTTCTATTTGCGTTGCTTAAGTTCCTTTCTCGTATGCATTTATTTGTTACACGTAGTGCCAAATATTTGGCGTTTCATGTGAGATCCCACCGTGGTTAGAGAGAGGAACGAAACATTTTTTATAAAGAAAAATCTTTTCAGACGCGTTTTAAAACTTTGAGGGGAAGTTCGAAAGGAAAAACCAAAGAGGATAATATCGACTAGTAGTGGGCTCACATTTCAATGGCGTCGTCTGATCATCACCAAAGTCTCATTTATTTTACTAATCCTTTCATTATTCATTATTAATTAATTTAGTTTGAATGGGCATATGAACAAACATAAAAACAAAACAAATATATATATATATATATATATATATATATATTCTTTTTTTTATTAAAAAAAAAAAAGAAAAGAAAATATGATTAATGAATTGACGTAATTTGGATGAAAGCAAGGTGTGGGTGAGAATTATTAATTCAAATGTGTTATTTATTTTATCATGAACCAAAAATAGATAGAAAAAAAAAAACATTTTTGGGTAAAAATCAACGGCCCTTACATTACCCATCAATAAAGTTGTCTCTTTTTTTTAAAAAAAAAAAAAAATTAATCATTTAAAAAATTTTAAAGTGAAATTTGCCCGTATTTTAGCACTAGCTCAAAATTTAGAGTTGATGGAGTTGGCTACTCGAATGAACCGAATATAGTTCACAACCTAATTTAACACAACTCTTTATTTTTCGAGTTGAGTTCTAAAACACGCGCTTAATAACTAAAATCTTGTAAAATGAAATATCAAACATCTAAAGTCACAACAGATCTATTACAAACGTCGAATGGTTTTAATCATCGAAACAACCCTAGAAGCAGGGGTGCAAACAGGTTGAGTCGAGTTGGAATGAAGGAAAATTTTGGACGAACCCAGAATTTCTGATCTGTTGGGTTGACCCAACCAACAAATTCTCAAATCACAAACTGAACGGAATTTTTGATTCTTCAAAAACCAACCCAACCCTAACCGTACCTAACTTTTATTGTTTGAGTTGGATAGTCCAGACTGTCTGGATTATGAAGTCATTTACGTACAAAGTTGATAGCCTTTTTAGCTAACAATAAACTCTCATCCTTTTTATCTAATTCAACAGCTCATAAACCCTAATTGGAGAACAGTTTTTGGGTTGATTGGATGTTGCTTATCTGTGGATGTCAAGAGCTTGGGTGACATGTTTTGGTTGATGTCCTACACACTGTCGCCCCACAAGACACAAAGAACTGTGCCCATTGGACCTTCCTTATAGGTGCAATGAAGAAAGAAAGGCTTGATGTACCATCAAATCTAGCTTAAATTTGAAGGGTTATTAGATGGGAAAGAAGAAAAGGATTGGGTGATGGGGAATTCATGGCCATGGAAGGTGGTCTTATAAATGCATGGTGGAGAATGAAAGAAAGCAACAAAACGTGGTTAGAACAGGACATCAATCTGTCCAACATTGTTCGAGGAGTTAGGGTTTGGGAGGAAACTGCTGGATGTGGTGGGACTATGAACACTTTTGAATCATACCTGTTTTTTACCATGTTATGGGTTTGAGAAAGCTTTGAATTTGGGTTTGGTTTATGTTGTTTGTTGAATCGACATGGATTTAGAAATGGGTAAGTAGCGTTCGATTTGATAAGTTTTTGTTTGTTTGATTCGTTCGAATCGAACGAAGTTGAGCTATTCTGGACTTAGAGATAGAGTGTACCTTGAACTCGAAAATTCATTATTGGACAAAAGTCAGGTCTCACCCCTTGCATTCGCCCTCACCCTTGCCCACATTCCTTGCCCTCGCTGTGCAGACACAATGTGAGATCCCACACCGATTGGAGAGGAAAACAAAGTATTCCTTTCTCATAAGGGTGTGAAAATCTCTCCCTAGTAGACATGTTTTAAAACCATGAGACTGATAGTGATACATAATAGGCCAAAGCGGACAATATCTACAAGTAGTGGACTTGAGCTGTTACGAGTAGTATCAGAGCTAGACATTGGGAGTGTGCCAGCGAGGACGTTGGGCTCTCATGGGAGGTGGATTGTGAGATCCCATAACGGTTGGACCGGAGAACGAAACATTACTCATAAGGGTGTGGAACCTCTCCCTAGTAGACGTGTTTTAAAACCGTGAGGCTGATGACGATACGTAACGGGCAAAAACAGACAATATCTACTAACAGTGGATCTGAGCTGTTACACGCAGCTCCTAACCCTTACCAAAAACTCGACAACCCAACTCAAAAATAGAGAGTTAGGGAGTTATTTGGATTACCAACCCAACCCATTGAAGTTTTGAGTTGTGAAATCGAAATGTTTCAAAAATACCGTTCATACCCTTTGCCGCTCCCATCCAAACTTCATTTCATTTCCCTTTTATCTAATAAATAGAACAT
Organism: Cucurbita moschata; assembly: GCF_002738365.1. NCBI lineage: Eukaryota > Viridiplantae > Streptophyta > Magnoliopsida > Cucurbitales > Cucurbitaceae > Cucurbita > Cucurbita moschata. The sequence goes on from NW_019268527.1 coordinate 4,303,352, forward strand.
TTCTTTATATAAACACAAGTCTTTTTTTTATTTCATTTAGGTGATTGTTTGGGAGTTTGCTTCATGATGAGTAGTTTTCATTTGATGTGGAACCTTCAAAAACTCCCCTTTCATGATACTTCATCACAAGATCTCAACTTGCCCATTGGTCCAAACCCTTTTAACTCACTACCACCTTTCCTTTCTTAGTATGGACCAATGTTTCTTAATGATTTATCAATTTCTTTTGAAACTTTGATGGGTGACTCAAGTTTCTACATTTTTCTAATACGTCGTTGCTACCGATCGAATCATTGTTATTGTCAACTCTCTTTCTTCAAAATTTCTTTTCCGCCTTCGAGTTTTGAGGTGGAGATCGAATCTTTTCGTCTTTTTGGTCAAGTTATATAGAAAAATTACGATTAAGGGTAGGAGGTTGATGGTTTACTATGACCCGTGTTCAATCTCAACCATATGGTTTGAGTCAACTTTAAATAAATAAAAACTTTATGGGTTGGGTTGGTTCATAAGTTATTCTATCAATGTTAGCTCACGATTTTAAAACACGTCTGTTAAGGAGAGGTTTTCACACCCTTATAAGGAATGCTTCCTTTCCCTTTCCAACCGACGTCAGATCTCACAATCCACCCCTCTTGAGAGTCCAACGTCCTCCCCTCTCCAACCAATATGGGATCTCACAATTCACCCTCATTGGGGGCCGAGCGTCTTCACTAACACACCGCCCGGTATCTGACTCTGATACACTTTGTAATAACCCAAACCCACCACTAGCGAATATTGTCTGCTTTGGCCCATTACATATCATCGTCAGTCTCACGATTCTAAAACGCATTTGTTAGGGAGAGGTTTCCACACCTTTATAAGAAATGCTTCCTTCCCCTTTCCAACTGACGTGGGATCTCACAATCCACCCTTCTTGGAGGTGCAACATTCTCCTCTGTCCAACCAATATGGGATCTCACAATCCACCCCGCTTGGGGGCCGAGCGTCCTCCCTAACACACCGCCCGGTATCTGACTCTGGTACCCTTTGTAATACCTCAAGCCCACCATTAACAAATATTATCCGTTTTGGCTAGTTACATACAGTTGTCAGCCTTATGATTCTAAAACGCGTTTATTAGAGAGAGATTTTTATATCCTTACAAGCAATGTTTCGTTCCCTTCTCACACTAATATGAACTCTCGTAATATATTTATTCTCATATGTGTTTTAAAAATATATCTTGTGTTTTTGAAATGCAATTATTTATTCTCTAATTTTAAGTTTTTTTTTTTTTTCTAGAGATATAAAATTATTGCTGATTGGTTTATAAAGATAAGATATCTATTGAAGTTCCATCCCCACATCACAATTATTCCATCCTCAAATAATTTGCATTTTCCCTAATTCAAATACAGTAATTCCCTCTATCCATATATAATTCCCTCTCCCCTCATCACCATATTCAACAAATTTCTCTCCCACACTCTCCCACAAATCTCTCCGCCCAAATTCCCCCTCAACCATGTCCGCCGCCACCCACCTCTCCGGCAACCCAGATAAGATCTTCCACAAACCACCACATCGGCGGAACGCTTCCACCGAGCTCGACGTCTTCGAAGCCGCCCGCTACTTCTCCGGTAGCAACGAACTCATTTACACCAACACTTCATCATTCACTCACAATATCATCAGAGAGGATCACAGCAGCCGGAGAGGCGGAAGAATGAGCCTCGACTTGCCGTTAAGAACCAATGCAGCTCCACCGCCGCCGTACACGGCGGAGAAGCCACCAATCAAAGAGAAAAAACACCGGCAACAACCCAGCTCCCCGGCTGGTCGGCTCGCCAATTTCCTCAATTCCCTCTTCAACCAATCAGCTTCTCAAAAGAAAAAGAAACCCAAAAATGGCATGAAAAACGATGAATTTCATCACGAAATTGGAGCAAGAAAGAGAAGAAGCAGCTTAAGTTCGCTCATCGATTCAAAATCATCTTCAAACATCTCAGCTCCCAACAAAAATTACAAGCAAATCAGAAACCTTTTGGATCAGACACGACCAGCTTCCAAGAATCTCGGAAATGTTAAGCAAAATTCTGATCACCCGACCAGAAAAATCAAAGATGTCGACCAAGATGCTCGAAGTGATTCAAGTTCCGATCTTTTTGAGCTACGAATCTACGACTTCGATTGATGAATATGCCGTACAAATCTCTAAAATAGTATGATATTGTCCATTTTGTGCATAAATTCTCATTGTTTTTGCTTTTAATTTATCCAAATGGCTTTATATCAAAAATTGATTTGTAACATACTCGATCAAATGGTTAGTTTTCTCGCCTTCTACAGATCCCATACTACTCCCATAAACTTAAAATCTATAATCCCAATTGCTATGGGAATACCGTTTAATTTACCTGTACCTATTTCAATAGTCTCGGTTAATCCTGTCTTTATTTGATAAGAATCAATACGATCTTTATACGGTTCCTCCTCTGAATGAAATGGTAACCTCACGGTTCACAAATATTCATAATTTTCGCATTAAACCCACACATGCTTGTATTTTTATTTATAAATACGTAAAATAATTTCATCTCGTCTAATTCTTTTAAAAATCTCTTTTTTTCTAATTATTGGGATGAAATTTCTCCAAAATATTTGCTTTTTGGGGAACACCCATTAATGATATTTAATGAAATAATTAATCTCTAGAAACCTTAAATTGGATTATGTTATTGAAACTAAAAGGCACTTTTTGTTTAGTTAATGAAAATCAGTGTTCATTAATCATGATTATTGTGATCTTAATCCAATAAATTGTTTTTATTTGACTATATAATATGTGTAACACTGTTCATTTATGTTTTTTTTTTTTTAAATACACATTATTTAATTATTGGGGGAAAAAACAAAGTGGGGAACTGATAAGGTTGGGGGGCAAACGTTGTCGTTTTATGAAGAAGAGAGATCCAAAGAGATAAACTGTCTGGTTGACAAATGGAATTTAAGGGTTCTTTCAAAGGTTTAATGATGAAGTTGGAGCAAAGTTGTATCCTATTGATCATACCACTTTATCTTTAAATCTTTTTTATATTAATTAATTTTGATCTTTTTTTTATTTTTTTGATTGAATCATATTTAATTTTTGAATTTTATAAAAAAAATGTGTAATAAAGTCATTTACCTATTTAATATTTTTTAAAATCTTATAAAATATTTTCAATTCAATATCTGAATTTTTTAAAAAAATTTAATATATTATGAAACTATCATATAACAAATATTAAAATTAAAAATTTAAGGAGTTTTGGAGTTGAATTAGTAAAACCTACTAACATGAACAACTAAACGGCGCCGTTTGGTGAACCTGAAAAGTCAAAAGTCGGCCGACATCAATTTCATCGTCGTTATGGGTTGGGAGTCGCTGCCACGTGGATTGGGAGTGTCGTTTCCTGGCCAACCCTTTCGAATTGGGATCGTTTTTCGATTTTTGTTCATTATATGAATATCCAACGGCTCATATTATTGGGCTTCAGGTAAAGCCCAATTTTATAAACAGCCCAACTCTCTCCAACCGATGTTTAGTTCCATGTAACAGCCCGGTCCTCGCTGGCACACGCTCCGTCTCTGATACCATTTGTAACAATTCAAGCCCACTGTTAACAAATATTGTCCGCTTTGACCCGTTGCTTATCGTTGTCTGTCTCAAAGTTATAGAACGTGTCTATTATGGAAAGATTTCCATACTTTTATAAGGAATGTTTCGTTCTCTTCTCTTATCGATGTGGGATCCACATTCCACGTCTCTTTCAATGATGCAGAATTTAGCCAAGCATGATTGTTTCAATTGTGATCAGGTTCGAGATATCGCTCTCTATCTAATTTGTCCTACTCGAGTTCTTGCATTGATTTAGTGTTCTGTCCAACACTCTTCGATACTTATAATAAGCATAAAGTGGTGTCAAACTAAACTCGTCTTCAAATGCATATTTCGAGGGCTAGGGTTGCACATGAGATCTTTCCTCTCTCAATAGTCGAATGCCCTCCTCAACTCAACATTCGAGCGTCGGAAGGTATGCCTTACCTCTTCGAGAAACATGGACACTAACGATCGTGGATGGACCTGAACCTATGGACTTGCCTTACCTCAACAAAGGCAATATATGTTTTATACTATCAATTCATGTCTCATGCCAACGACACGAGCATAACTCAATTGATTTAGGCGTACACCTTCAACTAAAAAGCTAGATATACGAATCGTCACTCTCCACATATTCAACACGGAAAAAATTCTCGAAGTCCGATCGAAAATAAAAGCATTGATCATGATATCAGAAATTACAACTCTTATAGCTGTTAATCCACAGCCAACAAAGTTCATTAATGAAAAAAAAAAAAAAAAAAAAAAAAAAAAAAA
>NW_019268527.1:4308524-4329655 GCF_002738365.1 Cucurbita moschata
AAAAAAAAAAAAAAAAAAAAAAAAAAAAAAAAAAAAAAAAAAAAAAAAAAAAAAAAAAAAAAACACAACACTAAGCAAGACATGAAATTGGAGAAGACATCGAGACACAAACATGCCCAATCTTAAACTTTATGAAACCCTAGACATCCACTTGATTTGCCCTAAACCCTTTTCATTCCTGCAAAATCGACAACCCTAAGAACCATAAGTCTCAGACACAGCTAAAACAGTTAAATTAACAACGTTTTCTTACATTGTCGTGAGTCCCAGAAGCCGACCCATCAGCTGAATTTGGAATGTATCGAGCCCACTGTCGTGACAACATTAATTCAAGCAGTTAATATGATTCAAATGTATGAACAAATGCAACAAAAAACGGGTTTGATTACGTTCTTGGCTGCTGCACTGAATGCTTCTCGATGTGGGATTTCTGGGTTGGCAGCTTTGATTCGTTGAATCTCCTCTCTAACAAACCCATATGGTAAAGTTTCAATTTTTAAAAAAAAAAGTGGTAAAATTTCTGACTTTTTTGATTAATTAAATAACTTTTCTTACTTCATGAAACGATTGTATGCAGATGGCAGCCTGTGTTTCTTCTCAGGGGCTGCAAAAACATGCAAATCAGAGGTACGGTAAATTTAATTTTAACAGTCTAAACTCATCGATATTGTCGTTTTTGTGCTTCCCCTCAAGGTTTTAAAACACGTCTATTAGGAATTAGAGAGAGGTTTCCATACCCATGTAAGAAATGCTTTGTTCCTCTCTACAACCGACTTGGGATCTCACAATCCATCTCCCTTGGGGCCCAACGTTCTCGTTAGCACACCGCCCCGTGTCTAGCTCTGATATTGTTTGTAATAACTTAAGCTCACCGCTAGCATATATTGTTATCTTTGTACTTTCCCTTGAGGCTTTGAAACGCGTCTACTAGAGAGAGGTTTCCACACCCATACAAGGAATGCTTCGTTCCCCTCTCCAACCGATATGGGACCTCACAATCCATCCCTTTATGGCCCAGTGTCCTCGCTGGCACACCTCCCAGTGTCTAGCTCTAATACCCATTTGTAATAGCCCAAACTCACTGCTAGCAGATATTGTCCTCTTTAGGTTTTCCCTTCCTGACTTCCTCTCAAGATTTTAAAACGCGTCTACTACTACGGAGAGATTTCTACATTCTTAATATAAGAAATGTTTTGTTCCCCTCTCCAACCGACGTGGGATCTCACATTAATTCTCTATCGTAATAAAACAGTGCAAACATACGTTTCACAACAAAATTTGCAGAGGGGGACTCATTAGCCATCGAAGACGACGACGACGACGACGATGTCGATGCCCCCTTTCGGATATCATTGGAGAAGCCAACCTGAGACTGCTAGTTTCAAAAAATAATCTTTTAGCCATTGAAAAAAAAACCTTACGAATTCACTGCCACTGTAATTATTACAAAATTCACCTGAAAACTGAGAGGATGATCAATACATTGGCCTTGTAAAGGAGGTCTTGTGCTCAAAAAGGAGAGATTACTACAATGACCACATTTCACTGTCACTGTATCCAACAAACGTCTGCATGGAATTCCAACCTACCAAATCCAACAAAAAACAAACAAAAAAAAAATGTCAAAGAATCCGAACAAATTTACCCAAATTTAACGTTAAACTCCCAACACACAACAATCTAAACGTGAATTTTAGCTGTCAATTCGGAGAAGTTAAGGACAGAAAGAAATTTACTATTCTTAGTTCACAAATCAACCTTGTTTTTACCATTACAATCAATTATGATCAAAAGGGTATCAAAGGAATCATATGAACTGTCGTTTCATGAACAAAAAAAATACGAGAGTAATAATTTTACACGTAGAATTCAGTAAAATCAAGAGGGTTTTACCGCAAGAACAGTGTTGCAAAAGTTGCATTTGACATAGCAAAGATGGTCAGAAGGTTGGACCAAATCCATGGAAGATTTGTCTTCGGAGCTCATTAAGTGTTGTTGTCTGAAAGGGAAGGGAAGAAGGTGAAGAGGAAAATTGGGGGAGGAAGGGTTTGAGAGAGTGGGGCAGAGGGTTGTTAGGGTTAGGGTTTTTGAAATGATTAAGAAGAAGGTGAATAAAGGAGAAATGTTGGAATGGAGTCAAAAAGCAAATCTAGTGTTACCATACTCAGCATCGTACCTGCATTGCACTTTTGCAGACCCATCACCTCCACCAGACAAACCCTAAACAAAAATTCACAACCAACAAGAAAAAAACAAAACCCTTTTTTCATAAGATCATTCAATTTACCTAACCTTTTTAAGTTTTTAGGTTTAGTGATCGCTTAGTGTCCCGTGTTTGAGCTCGTGTAAAGTACGAGCGGATTCTCGTGTTTGAAAGAGACGGTGTTCTATATGGAAGCTTAATCTGATGACTTAAGATGACTTCCTCCCTACTCTCATGGACGTTGAGGCTTTTGAGTACTCGAACCGTCCCTTGTTTCAAAGAGAGGAGAACAGGTATTCATGTTTCATTAGATGGTCATAAGCAAATTGAAAGCTAAACAGTGATAATTCTAAGGATTTTCGAGGGGAAAAAATAGATATGTGGAAGCATATACCAAACTTAAGTTTTAGGTTTAGTGATGACTTAGTCCCGTGCTTAAACTCGTGTAAAGTATGAGCGGGTTCTGGTGCTTGAAATGGACGGTGGTTTGTACGGAAACCTAATCCGATGACTCAAGAAGACTTCCTCCTCACTCTCATGAACGTTGAGGCTTTTGAGTACTTGAACCGTCCCTTGTTTCAAAGAGAGGAGAACGAGTATTCACGTTTCATTAGATGGTCATAGGCAAATTGAAAGTTGAACAGTGATAATTCTAAGGATTTCCAAGGGAAAAATAGATACGTGGAAGCTTCAACATAATTTCAAGTAATATTGGTAAAGTTCATATACCTAACTTATGTTTTTAGGTTTAGTGATGACTTAGTCTCGTAATTAAACTCGTGTAAAGTTCGAATGAGTTTTGGTGCTTGAAAGAGACGGTGTTCCATACGAAAGCCTAATCTGATGACTCAAGAAGACTTCCTCACCTCTCTCGTGGACGTCGATGCTTTTGACTCCTCGAACCGTCCCTTGTTTCAAAGAGAGGAGAACGGGTATTCACTGATAATAACGGTATAATTCATGAACCGGGTCTCGTGCTAATTTACAATTGAGATTCACTAAGCTATATGTATACAATTATATTTGAACAAATGTAAAGTTAAAAAAGGAGGGTTTTGATCGACATATCATGTTTTAAAAGAAAGAGCAATAGATGTGAAAATAGAAGAGATATATGAAAAGAAATGGAGTGGGACCAAAGGATGAAGAAGAAGTTGAATGAAGTGAAAAGATGGTGAAGAGAATAAGTGGGTCTGTGGTGCAATGGCTCCTTTTGTGGGTGCAATGCTAAAGAAGGAAACTTGAAAAAGAAAAGGGCTAAAAGCACTTGTCAACATCGTCTCAAGCCACTTCTAGGCAGCCGGGAGAGCGAGAGGCATTGCATTTAATGAAACGTCCATTCCTGCTTGCCTAACTTGGCACCCATCCCATTCCTCTGCTTCATATCACCACCTTTCTATGCTTGTATAAATGTACTTGGCCTTGGCATTGGCCTTGGCGCTGCCCTTGGCATTGCCATTGCCATTGGCCTTGGCGCTGCCCTTGGCCTTGGCTGCTGCCTGATGCCTGTGTGTTTGGTTTGCCCCACGAGATTCCGTTTATCATCCCACTTCGTGAAGCCTCTTCTTGGTTGTGTTTTTTAACGTTTTTGGACAAAACCCACACTAAATCTATTGTCACCTCAACTTTTGTACCCATATTGGGAATCTTTTGATTTGACATTGGTTGCTATGGGATGTTGGGACGACTTTTGGGTTCGACGTGTAATATCGTTTCTAATCGTTTTTAGGGTAAAAATTGATATCGAGCCTTTTGGAGTTGTATCGGTTAACCCCTAATTTTATGTTCGTTACAACTCGTTTGAGAACGGTTTATTATACATGAGAGAAATGTAATTGCAACTGTTAAATCTCTAAAACCCTAAACTCGTGTACTCTCTTCTTTATATTGTCTTTTTCATCCCGTACTTATACTATGTCAGAAAATCTTGATCTCTCTTCGTGACGTAATATAGAAGTCTAACTGTTTCTCTTGACATTTGTCTTTTAAGTCGTTGATTTCATATCGAGAAGTGGTTTGCGTTTCTCTCCCTCTCCCCCCACAAAGTACATCTTGTGCTTGTGGGTCGTTATAACTATCTAAAAGGACACTCGAAACTGGAAAGGAGCACGGCCTAAAGTAGAGTGTTCTTTCTCCATGTCCACCAGCATTCTTCTCGATGGATTTTTTTTAGGAGGGCCCATTCTTTTCTTATAAAAAGATTTTCTGTATTGATGACTTATCATCTCAAAACTTTTAAAAGTAAATTAATTTCTGTCCCTAAAAACCAAAACTTTGGTGTATTAACTAAATCTCTAAATTTTCTTATGTTTATTAATTTAGACTATACATTTGACAATCGTCCATTGCATGTATCAATTATGATATGTGACTTTTATCTTTTATTTAGTGAGACAGTTTATCAGCTCTTTCGGCTCGTAGTAGTAATATGAAAAGCAGAATCCTCATCTTGAGTCAAGTCTGCATTGCCACACGGATCGATATTAGCCAAACCAAGAGCTCCTATATTTTCTTTAACGAAAGCAAATTTAAGAGTTTCGATAAAACCAACCATGGACATACGCAGTTCCCTCACGATAGGTCTTCACAGCTCCCGAACGTCTTTCTATGAATCAAGGTTATCATACCAATCAATAAAGGTGGAGGGAGACATACGAGTATGCGAAGGAAAGAGAGTTGAGACAGAGACAGATCCAAACCATCGGAATCAAATTCAGGTCGCAACAAAGAGACATACCACCACCATAAGTTTGATCCTTTATAAGTTAATTTTGTTTAGTTTTATTTGATTATTTTATCAATTAAGTTTTTTTTTTTTTTTTTTTTTTCAAAAACGCGCTCAACGTGGAGAAATGAGGGGGGAAATATGAATCCATATATAAAGGATCTACAATTAAAATTCTCACCCTTCATGATCGATCCGTCTGTCTTTGCGAAAGATTCTAATGAGCCAAAGCCCTATTCGAACCACTGATTTCAATCGCAGCATCGCGTTCTTGTCTCTCCTCTCCATGTCGATCGATGATAAAGCAGCGGAGACGCTTTAGAGTTTGATTTTCTTTTACCCTGCATCTTTCGATTTAGTTATCGATGATAGATTTAATGTGTTACGGTAGTATTGTTCTTGTGTTTCTATTCCCTATGAGAGATCTAATCGCTGCATGTTTTTAATTTGTTGTTCTATCTTCAATTATACTGTATGTGATGCATATTGGTAGCGTGAATTTGTTCTGTTTGGAACTCTGTTTTTACTCTCTGACACGGTCGCCTGGCCATTTTGAATGGCAATTTCTTTTCCCGATGTGATCGATATAACCATAGAAATCTGCTTGAGAACACGCAATAATTGAGATTCATGTTAGAGTCGGAAGGGATGTCCTGATGCCATTTAAAGTTACAACTATCACAGTAACACTTTTTGAACAATTTTATTCCTTCACTTCTCTATTTAACATATTATAAGTATGCAGAAGTAACTATCTGGTTAGATTTTGTTAACATCAAGGCAGTAGTTTGCTAAGGTTGTGATTAGTTTATGAGCTAATCTTGAACGTACGAAGGTATTGGCCTATATTATTGAAGTGTGTTGTGAGGTGAAGTTGGTCTTCGTCACGACAAATGTAATTTTGGTTGGATAATCATGAAATGTTGGTGTCAACTTATGTGCACTGCAACAAATATCAAAGGACAATCGCCGTAGTGTACAAACATTTGGATACTTGATATCCTAGGTAGATGACAATCATACAACTTTTTTGACCTGTTATGGTATCTAGCTTTACAGTTTGCCTCTTCAGCCACCAAGCTAATTCATTATGATTCATGTCAAATGTACTGAAGCGCATATGATCAATTGGATTAAGAACTAGCTTTATGAGAAACATTCAATGATTCCATGAAATGAACATTGAACGAGCAATATATTTTATGGTGAAATTAATGCCTCAGATGGCATAAGAATCATCAGACGTCTTGGAAGATAGATTATTACTAGCCATATTTAGAATTCAAAGTATCCAGTTCATAAGAAACCAGGCAAAAAAAAAAAGAAAAAAAACACCTCGAGTTATTGGATGCAAGATGGATCCTATTCTTTGGAGGAGACGACACAGGATATGTAATTCAAAGGTGAGCCAATATGATGCTTAATCCAAGATTGTATGTTCATTGTTGTGAAAGTGGAGAATCAAGGTCAATTGTGTATGCCCTTTTAATTTTTTCTGTCTGAACACCCTCTCTAGAAAAAGTTGTATGAACTGGGTTTGCTAATGCTACTGAGGATAATATCAAGCACTTATCTATGGGCACGGGGTTAGAAAACATGGCGGAAATTTCTTGTTCAATGGAGTTAAGGATTTGCTAGGGAGCTTTGGTTAGATCCCCAATACAAGATAGAGGAAAGGAAAAAGGTGGAATTGTGGGCCTTGCCAACATTTGTAGCTTAGTTTTGGTCACTATTCTGTAATTAATTTTTCTTGGTGCAATTTCTTATGAGCTCCGTTGGTTGGGGACTTTCTCTTCTCCTTTTTTTTGTTTTTTCTACTCATCCAAATCAGATTCTGATGTTTCAGATAACTGGTGACTAATTGAGGACTACCAGAGAAATTTATTGGGAACGTTAGAAGCTAACTCGACTTGTCAATTACAGTACAAAATTTGGGGAGGTAAATCAAGCATGTTAGATAAGCTTCAACCATGCTGAATTTTGCAAAGCTAAAGGTCTTTCTAGGATCTTTATAAAATTGCACAAATAAAGCTAGCCTAACGAATTAATTTCAACCAAGAGTTAGTTAGAATGATGAATAACTCTTAGATTGAACTTGGAATCTATGATGTCATTCTTAGATCCCAAGACGACTCACTTCAGAATTAGCTTGATCAAGACTAATCCAATGAATCGATTTTACTTCAAACCTAAAGCAAGATTTGAAAAAACATAACACCCAAATGGTTTCAATAAAACACAAGGTTTTTGTATTCTACCATGATTTTTAAACTTGAATATTACCTGCTTTTAAATAGGCCAAAAAGATAATCCAAATATAATGATAATTCAACTACCAATAAAAGCTATTAAATAAAAATCGAAAAAAATAAGACATGACATAAATGCTTTAAATGGTAGTTCAACTACCAAAGACAATTAGATCTATAGCTAATTGAACACCTTTTCACCGATTGAGCCATGTCATGTTGGCGCATATTAGATTTATTAAGGATTGGAATAAGGAGGGAACAGAGTTTAAAGGAAGAGAAACAATGGAGGAATCTTCTCTTTCACAAGGAAAATATAAACCAAAACTGGATTTGGCTTTCCGTTTCCTAGGCCAAGTAAATGCCTCAAACTATTATTTACAAAAAAGCAGCTTTGCCCCCTCCAACATGTAACATTGAGTAAAAGAACAAACAATGGAGAAGCTAGAAAAGTCATCACATGTTTCAAAAAATACAAGGTACACTAATGTACAAGCCTCGAACAGAAGTGTATGCCTGGCAAAGCTTATAATTGCTGCCAGTTCAGCTTTTTGCCTCAGCCATCCTCTTCGCGTACCACTTTCTCTTGTCCACCATCAGGAACCAACTCATTGAATAATAAAAATTTCATATTTAAATGTTTTAAAGCCTTAAATTACAATTTTGAGCTAAGATAACGTAGACATCTTTGAACTAACTCAAATATAATTTGATTGATTAACACATGTACCTTCGATCAAGAGGTCAAAAATTCAAAATAACTTGGTCGATTTGATTCTTTCATCTCGTGTGTTTTGTAAAAAATTCAGACAAGTTTGGACAGTTCTCAAGAACTTTTATGCTTTTTGAAGGTAGACACCAGCTCTATTTATCTGTAAGATCCAAGATATCAGCCACAACATCAAATAACTAACTACCAGAGGTCTTATCACCATGGGCCAATGCGTCACCTAAGCTTATCTACTTGACTTTAAAAAGAAACAAACACATTTGACATTTTTCTATTGAGAGAACGAAGAACATTGGATTGAAAATTTTAAAATCATTATTCCAGTATTGTCATCCTTCAGTCTGTAGCATATCGAATCCACCATTCAAAACAATCACCACCTGGAAAGCGATGGAAGACGTTGATTACATTTTGAAATGCCCAATTTTCTGAGGATATAAATCTGTAAAGGCTGCTTTTTAGAAATTTGGAATGATGCATTTTTGCTTCTGGCAGCTTCAACATGTACATAGCAGTAACATTCTTACAAAACCATCTGCTTTTCAAAGAGAGCTTAGCTTATTTAGCTCAGCTTACAAAATGAAAGGAGAATTACGCTTCCCTCATCACCCCGGCAAAGAAATGAAGAAAAGTCAAAATGGAGAATGTGACCCAAAACAAAAAGGGAAGAAGGTGAAATAAGATGTGGGATCGAAATAAAGAAACAAGATCCACAACTGCTGAATCCATCAACTACATACAGAGATACACTTCGACCCGAACAGCTTAAGCCTGCTCATGCAATTGGTAATTGTCAAGTTTCCAAGCGGCATATTTATCCAAAAACCATGCCAACTTTCCTTTCTTTGGCTGTACTAGCCTCGCAGGTAGGAGTGGGCAGTCGGGTCCTACGTCGTCAATGGCCAAATGTACGGTCTCTGCTTTGTTTTCACCTGTCACAACAATGGCTACATTGGATGCAGAGTTGATCACAGGCAATGTGAAGGTGATCCTCTCTGGAGGAGGTTTTGGAGAATTGGTAATGAAGGTAACCCATTCATCTTTCTCTTCGAGCACTGAGTGACCAGGGAATAATGAGGCAACATGGCCATCAGAACCCATTCCAAGAAGAATGAGGTCAAACTTAGGACTGTCACTTACATCAGACACGCTTACGATGCGGGATTTAACTAACTGTCGAATGACGAACTTGTACTCATCAGCAGCTTCCTCCGCCGACACAGAATCATTGATCGAGTGTACATGGCTGGGAATAATTGGCACCTGGTGAGGCAAATAGAACAGATCACTAAGCTATATAGGTAGATTGATTCAAATGGTGAGAATCAAAGTTCAATATAACCATGTTGTAGAATTGTTGACTGCAATTGCTGACTAAAAGAAAGATATGAGACTGGTTGAAATAAACACAAAGCTTAGCCACTTTGGAATAGAATTGTATTCATCTGTGCCGACTAGTAGAATGTTGGTTGGAAGACGGCCATAGGGTAAGGTTACAAAGTTCTACCATAAAACTAACAAATCCTCACAAGCATATGACAATAACAATAGCAGTCTATATGACATGAGAAAATGAGGTATGAAGAATGAAATCATGCAAAAGCTTTTACGCCGAGTTGCTTTGCATTTCTGTCCTATAGAAACATCCTAACCGAATATAATCGAGATCTTGTGTAAAAAAACAAAAACAAAATGCTTGGCTTGGTGCTTTTTCTTTATTAGACTAGAGTTCAAGACATCATTATGCTTTCAAGTGTTTTTGCAAGAGGTTTCAGCACAAATTCACTCAAAAGTTAAGATATTTAGTAACAGGACATGGTACAAGGATGGATTTCAAGGTCATTTCTTCCCTATTTTGGTTCAATAATATATGGCCAATATCAAACCTTTTGGTGGAAATTAGATAGTGTATATTAGGCTTTGTTAATCAGTGAGCTATGTTAGGGGACCGTTTCCTCCTTATTATACAGCAGATATTAGGCTTTGTTAACTACAATTAGAGATGGCATGTATAAGAGAGTTAAAAATTAACACTGTAAACCTCAAAAATTCAGTGGTAGTTTAACAAAAGTGCAATTTTGAGCCGAATACCAAGAAATCCTGTCATAATGAACAAGTTAGGTGATATATAGTGAAAACTACACCGAATCCTTGTCCATCAGGTCAAAGGTTTGAATTCCTACCTCCAAATATAGTTGAACTCAAAGAAAAAGAAAAAAAGTAAGACCATTTTGTTACTAGAAAGTAACCAAATGACAACAAAGAAGTTGAGATAGGAAGGTACTCTACATTGAGCTGAATGAAAGTATTTTATAACTTCAAGGAAAAGGCAATGATTCCAGAACGATATAGAACAGATCTATCTATATATATATATATATAAGAGCAGCTTAGTTCCTTGTTGGTCTTTAAGTGGAAACTTCAAAATAGGCCAAGCATCGGAAGATATGATTACTTCCTCTGTTAAACCCATTAAGAGCTTCCAGAATTTAGCAGACATAACATTCAGGGGAAAAAAGCTAAGGAATGATTGCTTAGTAGTTTTAGTTCCTCTAAGCTTCCAAATCACCAAGTGCATTAGCGAATTTCAGCATGCCACATTGAAGTGTTAATGAAATTTCCTTGATCTCATTGAGGAGACTTAAAACATTAAATTTCCCTACTTCCCATATGATTAGTTATCTAATTGATAAGACCAATTTGATAACAATTTGGTCTCTAAAAATTAGCCTACAAACACAACCTCCACCAACTAGTTTTTAGTTTTGGACTAGAAGAAAGTAGCTTTTAGAAACTTTTTTTTTTATTTTTTGGAACTTGGCTAAGAAATCAAATTCTTCCTAGAGGATGAGAACAAAAAACCAAATAGCCATCAAATGGCCAAACAATTCGATTCCTGAGTGTAGCCTCTGCCCTGAAATTGAAATAGATTGAAATAAACCTCAACCTGGACACAATTCAATTGTGACTCGGGCTTTCAGAAGAGAGAAAAATGTTCACCCCCACCCTCCCTAAGGAGAAAAATGACAACATTAGAAACAAATGCCATAAGATAAGGCACCCATGTGATTTGTACAAACCTTGGAAAGAAGGTTGTCCTTTGCAAGCTTATAATTGCTGTCGGCATGGCTTTTTGCAACAACACGTTCATCAGCCCAAAATATATACCACTTGGCCCAGTCGACAGTCTTATTGTAAGGAGCTTCACAGAGCTTTCTGTTAATCCATGGACCAAAAATTATAGGAAGAAACCAAAATTACAAACTAGAGAAGGAAACAAAATCATCCATACCCCATCAAGTTAATGACAGAACCACCAGATAACGCAATAGAAAACACCCCACGTTCTTTCACCGATGCCTCTGATAATTCAGCAATATAATCAGCTAAATCAGTACTAAGTTCCTCCAAACTTTCATGGATCCTCAGCACTCTATCTTTATCATCCCCACATACAGCCATAATTCAGAAAGTAACAAGCCTGGTCAAGAAAGTAACAAGTTCTGGTCAGAAAGAAACAAGCCCTGAACACTAAATTTACACCATCCTTTGAAAATTCCGCAGCGAAGATCAATGAAGAGGTTCCCCCCACTTACAGCTAATAGGCATTGAACTAAAATATGGGACATTGTAAAAACTGGATCGCATGCAGTAGAAGAATCTACAGCTCGCAATAACTGTATTAAATATGGAAATTTAAGACATACGGATCAAGAAACATTCACAAACCAAGTGACACTATAACATGAACAGCAACATGCACGAAGCTTTAATTGACAACTAAACTGTAATTTCATTTCTTGGGCATCGGCCAAGGATCGATAACAGAAACCCTCGATTCGGGTCGATGCTTATGGAGCAGATGGAATATTTGAAAAAAACCCATACACAGATCCTAAAACACCAAAACAAACCACCCCATTACAGAAAAAAAACATGAAGAAACACAGATTATTGGAAAAAAAGAGTTGGTTGATATTCAAGATTGAGGGAACTGCAGCGAATAGGAGAGTCAAACCAAAAACAGGGGAAAATAAGAGGTAAAGAAATTTGCTCACACAGACGAGAAGAAAAATGGAGGGGGCTGCAGTGAAGGAGGAAGAAACTGCCGAAGGTGGAAGATGAGCATCGGCTCGAAATTAATATATAATGGTAAGGTAATGTGAGAATACTCTGCAATCCATGTTAATTTACCGATCATAATAAAAGGAAAAGCCTCACAAAAAGTTGAAATGGAAGAATTTTTACTTTCTAGGCTTCCACGTGCATCCAATGATCGTGATGCAAACACCCACGCAACGCAACACCAACTCTCTTTCTCTTTCTCTTTCACTCTCTCTCTCTGTAACAGATAGAAAACTCATCCACTTTCTCTCAACAAATAGAGAGAAAATCCCCTTATCCTCCTAAATCAACTGCAAAAACATTGAGAAAGAGAGAGAGAGAGGGGGAGTGGCTGTGTTAAGAAATCAAAAAATGGATTTTTGATTGCCAGAGAAGAAATCTCTGATTACCCAAAATTATTTTGGAAACTATTTGTCTGTCCTATGCTTGGAGAGAGGAGAGGAGTCTTTGAATGCAAGTTAGCCAAACATCTGGACAAATACAATGCTGACAAATGTACCAATGGTGGATCTGTCTTGCAACAGTGCCAACAATGGCAGAATATTTTAACTCTACATGTACTTAACAGTGGGATTTATTCTGTGCTTTGTTTTTCTTTCAACTCCATCTGCCTTGTCCATGTATGTCCTGGATTTCTCTTTTCCTTTGCTTTAATATTTCCCTTTTACACCCAAACCCCTTCAAAGTGCTTTCTGATTGCCCCTCGCCCACGCAGGCTGATCACTCTGTCTCATATATTGCCTTCTTTATCAAAAATATTCCTCTAGTAAGATTAGAAGATAATACTATACAGAAATTATCCTCACAAACACAAACACACCGGAATCAGAGATATATTCTAAGAACAATCATGAAGATAATAAATTTCCATGATCATGAGACAAAACAAGCTAAAATGCAGTTTTGCAACAGAGTTCTGCTACACTTAGATGTTCTCTATTGTTCTTCGTTTTTCCTAAATCTGTCCTTATATATATATATATTTTTTTGTTCAAGTGTTTATGCCATTTCAATATTTGAAGTTATTCCTTGGTTGTATATGCCAAACTTTATGTCACCTTTCAGAGTGTTGGCATTGAAGAAATCATGTCAGCCATCATTTTCTTTGAGTTTCTCCCACCTCCACCACCAAAAAAAAGAAAAATATAAAATAAAAGAAGGGAGGAGGGGAATGATAAAAGATATCAAGATTGAAATTGGAATCTGTTGCTGTCAAAATCAAAGAACAGTGGGGGAGAGAAGAAGGGTAGAAGGGTAGTCTGTTTACCCAACTATTTGAAAACTGAAACCCCACATAGTATGAGGAATCTTTAGCATTATCAACACTCACCTTCAAAATTGCTAGGAGCTCCCAGATTTTTAACCCTTTCTTTGGGGGAGAGGAGAACCCCTTTAAGACAACAAAAAGGAACCACCTTTGAACTTAGTATCAGATCAGACTCATCAACCCATAATTTTTTTTTGTTTTTTTAAGTTCCCTCTTCCTTATCTCTTCCTGAGCGAAGTTCATATTGTAATAATTCGAATCTACTGCTAGTAGATATTGTCTTTCTTTAGCTTTTCATTTCGAGCTTTCCCTCAAGGTTTTTAGAACACATTTGTTAGGAAGAGGTTTTCACACTCTTGTAAGAAATGTTTCGTTTTCCTTTCCCACATACGTGAGATCTTAAGCCCATTCTCTCAATTATTTTTTTTTTCTTTTAAAAATATATTACAAACCAGGGATCTTAGCGTGTAATACACACCATACATTAAGTGAACTTTCATGTTAAGCCATCATTACCTATTTGAATTGGCTCCTTGGTATTGAATTAGAGTGTTAGGAGTAAGTAATACGCTTCTGTTCTTATTATTAGTAAGCCATAATACTTCGTCAATATTTAATTATACAAGGAATGAGGATGGCATAGAAATGTTCATATCCCAACATTTTAAACAGCTTGAGAAATGAATGCAAACTAAAGCTTAAATACTGCTTGCTGCTTACAAACTGTACGATCAAAATCTAAAATTCTAAACACATATATTAAAGGAGAAAAATAAAATTTAAAACCAGAATTTTAAGGTGACATAAATTCCAAAATAGTTATGGCAATGTGCAGTAAAATATAAAGGCTTGTGGGGTTTGCTGACTCAAAGCCTTGAATTTCTGAACATAGGGAGCTAAGCCTACTGCTTCCCAACTGCACAACAAAGCTTTGAATTTGGGTGGCATGGCAGACAGATTCCTTTTTATGCCTATAATATTGATTTCATAATTTTAAAAATATATGTATAGAATTCTCTCTCTCTCTCTCTCTCTCTCTCTCTCTTAGCATCATCTTGCCAATTATTTTTATAGATTTGCTCCTTTTTTTTTTAGTTTGTTGCTTGTAGCTTTGAAGCATCAGATGTTGACATTATTAATTAATTAGCTAGTTAATCGTGGTTGTTTCTATAAACTCAATTATAGACGAGAATTTTTTTTTTTCTTTTTTGCCATTTTCTTTTTAATACATCGTAATAAGTAATTTAATTGTAAACCTCACGTTATCCAACGCCATGATAGTTGCTAAATTTTTTTATTAATGATTTAACCCATTAAACGCTATAATAGTTGTTAAAATTTTTTATTAAACGCCATAATAGTTGCTAATTTTTTAATTAATAATTGAACTCACAAAATTGAGAAAAAGGAGTGAGAAAAATTTTAGTATGTTCAATTAAATGAAACTAGAGGCAAGATTATATTTTACACCTAAAAGAATAAATAAATAATTTTACACAGAATGAAATAAGAAACAGATGAGGAATCCTTTCATGTCGTTAAGCTATCGGCATCTCCATGCAAAGATATAAGATAACTCAGAATAAAAATTAACAAATTAAATTAATTAGAAAAAACTTTCAAAGTACCTTTTAAGTGTAAAAGAAAAATAAGATTTAGATGGAGAATTACCTTTCAACCATTAGCCATAGTTGTTTGCTGGTTTGAATTAGTAACGGCTTAGAAATCCTCCCTTTTACTCAGTTAACCCCTAAATTGGAGTCAAAATTTAAATTCTTTATGAACGAAAATTTATAACCCCACTACTCCACTATTAATAACATATATTTTTTAAAATTAATTAGAATCAGCCTTTATAAATATAGAACTAATAGAAATATATAGTTATAACTTATTTTAAAAAAGAAAACGAAAACGTATTGAAGTAGATAACATTAAAACAATAATATATTAAAGAAACAACGGCGGAAGCGCATTCACATTTAGAATTTATTTAGTTTGGAAAATATATCCCCAAACCATAGCCAAAAACGAATCTTTCATCTCGCAAGTGTGTGTAAACTTGTCTAAATGTCCACAACCTACGCTGCTCACCAATATTTTCTTCAACCTTTTGACAATTTTATAAAATTTAAATTATTTCAACCCCAATAATTTCCATGTTTGCTTCCTCAAATTGAGTTCTATTTGCTCGGAACATCTATTGTTAATTCTAACTTTCAAACTAATACTGCTTCTCTTAATCTATTGTTAATTCTAACTTTTAAATTAATACAGCTTCTCTTAACGTCAGATCAAATCAACTTTTAAAATAATGATTAATATCTTATATAGAGAGTTTTTGAATCCGGTTAATTTTTATCTTTTTTGAGTTCAAACTGTGAATACTAACCTGGTTAGTTAAAATTGTGTTAATCCAGCAGCAGAATTCACCTGAAAAGAAAATCTGTTTTGATCTGTTACCTATTTTCCTTCAACATTTTGCAGTAAATGGGTTGAAAAGTTAGAAGTTTACTTACCCCAAAAGCTCTGAAGTTCCATGAGAGGAGCTAAACGGCAGAAGAGGAAAGTGATTTGGAGGCATTTGAGTGAATAAAGACGAGCGAGGTGTCAGACAAGAATCCCACTGCCACACGGAAGGAAAACGTGAGATTGATTGAGATAAAGCATTTATGAGAGCTACATTCATCCACCTCTCTTTCTACTTTCTATATCCCTTTTCATTGTTTCTCAGCGATTTGACAAACAAATCATTTCCACCAAAAAGGCATCAGAACACAAACAACACAAAACCTTTACCAATATTCACATGATTTTTCCTTTTCCTTTTTCCTACTTCCCCAAAAGAAGTCAGTTCACTCATGATCCAAATAAGAATAATATTTGGTTGTACATACATATCATCATTACGTTTTTTTTACACTTAGGATAGAGAAACAAACGTGAAAAAGAGAAACCCAAATAGTTTACTCTTTTAAATTTTAAAATTTAATAGTAACGTGTAAGAACGATATAAAGTTGCATGGCCAAACAATGTTCATAAAACAAGTGAAATGGATGGATAGAGATGAAATTGAGGAAATATTTTTACCTCAAAAGAGCATCCACATTTTGCTCGATATTTCATTGTCAATAGCTTGGTCCTGCAATTGTAAGAAAACATGCTAAGAATAAGCCACATAGCTCTAAAATTTCTCAAGTTGTTTTCTTCTGACGTCAGGCAACTTTTTATTCAAGAGAGGTGCAAAATGTGCAGAAGTAGGTATCATGAAAGAGACCTGTTCATGCAGAAACCAGAAAAAATACAATCCTCAAGCTGAATGGGGTTGGAATTGGATGACCTAATTCAGCTTTTGTCAATTAGTGAGAAAAGATATATCCATAGCACATGATGCACCATTAATTTCTGTCTAAGAAATAATAAAACCATTCAGTGGTCCACTTATCCATAGGGGGCCTGCCCAACATGGCAACATGGACAGCTCCTTTGGATTGTACCCTGTTATCTCATATAAAAATGCAGATATTTTAAATTTATAAAGGAAATATCAATGTGGATAAACCTGTGAACAATAATATGATGCCACGTTATTTCCTCATAATTATCAAATATTGAAAAATAAGGTACTGTAAAAGCTTTATTAATATGTGGTAGTTAGCTATAAACAAACAAAAGAGTTGAGGTTGTGTCAGAGAGAACAAAGATAAACTTAGACTAAAAACAATTAGAAAGAGAAGTTGGAGGCTAACAGCTAACACCCACAAAAATTTTTGCTGCTGACGGAGACAAAGGCTGAAAGAGAAAGAAGGAAGAAAAATAGAGCAGAATCACAGACTGTTTGGTGGATATTTCACCAGCCAAAAGCAGCTAAACCATTCAGTAGCTAAGTTTCATTCGTCTACAAATTACTTCTAGCATCTATAATCACAACCTGACAAGAAAAAAAACCGTCATTAAACAGCTACCTCAATTATTGCCGTGTCCCTCCTTAGCATCCTCCTCCAAGAGAAGAAAATAACTCCTCGTTCTATGAGTGTGACATAGAATATGGACCACGTATTTTGAGATTTGAAATTTGGTAACTGGCCCTCCAACGTGATGGATGATAAGATACTGTGGCTCAGATGGATTTCCTTCAAAAGAACGTCAGCTCTTATGGTTCCTACTATGTAATATGCATGTATGAATTTGATTCTAGTACAAATGATCAAGAACTTGGTTACACACAAGTTGATAAGAAATTATCGGGTCAAAAAAGAAGCAAAACCTACATATTTATTTAATAGAACCAATAGAAATAAATCAAAAGAGAAAATAAGCGAAAACTCTGGTATCTTACAACAAAGTATTATTCTTGAAGGATTCTAGGAATGGTATTTTTCTCGTTGTTATATTTCCTTGCATATAATTGTGGTAGTTCAAAAAAATATCAATCTAAATTGGAATATGAAATAAACAATTTCATTCTCATGAAGATGAATAAAATAGATTTTCTTAAACATTCTTATAAAAGAATTAAATCGATAACAAGTTCCCTGAAAAAAAAAAATATATATATATATATATATATAGTACATTGCTTTCCTCAGTCCATGAAGGGTGACGCCAGACACTTTTCAAGGTTTTAGCATCAACAAACCAAATGCAACCAACTTTTTCCATGACCATCTAACTTCGGGAATTCTACTCTCTTTGTATAATAACATGTAAAACACGGCTACATATATGCACTTTATTTTTATTGGAAAACTTAAATCCTGCTGGGTGTACTATGCAAGGATATCTTGACCAGATAATTGTCATATGGGATAAGTCTTCAAGGCTTTTTCACAACAACTAAAGAGCATGCAACTCAGATAATAAGATTATCACAGAATAAAATGAAAAAAGCAAAATGATTGCATTAAGAATGGGGCAAGGGTGAAAAAGACAGTACCTTTGATTTATAGAACTTTAACCAATAGAGAGTAGAAGAGAGAAAGGCACCACCAAAAGAGAAGCCTAAGCTTAAAAGTTAGTGTTAGAAGATTATGGCAGAAGTGCGATGCTAGGGAGGGGGAACCGAATGAATGTAAAAGAATATATATCTAATAGAAAACATCACTCGTCCATGAAAATGAATAAGATCAAGGACAAAAAAAACTCAACCTTGTAAAGAAAAGCCGAGAAACCCAGTATATCAAATCCTTAACAAAGATATCAATTCCAAAAGGAGAATATTCTATGAATACATAACGCTCCTGCTGAAACAAATTTCATACAGAAGAAGGTGTACAAGTGGCAAAAGCTCCAAGACCTCAAAAAGAAACAATGCCACGCAAAACTAACAGTAACCTCATGAATTAAAGCACACAGAAGACCCGTCCTTTCTTGAGGACCTTGAGGTGCTAATTTTCATCATTCAAGATAAAGGAATACCTTCTTATGATTTCCAAAGGGTACCTTTAACCTCCAATCTTTCTGCTTACGAGTCAAAGGTCTGCCTTTACTCAAAGGATCTCGATTTTCCTTTACATTTGCTAATTTCCAGACACAGCTCTCAGATTCCAAATCCACATGATCCATCATAAAAACTCCATCATTCTCAGTGCCTCTCGATTCTCCGTCTTCTATATAGCACACTCGCATTGGCATGGCTTTAAATCTAAACAGATCATCTGGGACCTTGAGTAATCTCTCTGCACCTGGAGATGATACCTTCACAGCAGAGGAATGCTTGTTAAGGTGTTGATGTTTTTCTGGTGTATGCAGACAAAATGTGCACTAAGCAATCATTTTTCTACAGGAGTAGGGATGAATGATAAAACCTAATTAGTTGTTACCTCAAGAGCTAAATCATCCGGAATATTTCCAAGTGCCCCAGTTTCATCTAATCTTTTCTTGTACTCTTGGCTATAACTTTCAAGTTCCTCCAAGCTGGGACACCCATATCTAAAGAAGAGATCAAAATTTAACAAATTGTAAATTTATAAATCCAAGTTAAGGCCATTATGTAATCCAAACTGACTGAATGCCCACCCCAGTTTATTTTCAAGGTTAAACAGATTTCCAGCAAGCAAGACTAGAAAATTTCACCATTATCTAGTAGGGGATAAAAACTAACAGAGATGGAAAAATTCATAACAACGAAAAATAAGGATACTAAATCAAATTTGAAAGTCCAGAGACAATTGAGTTTGAGGTATTTACTCTTTTTCTTTTTCTCTTGATTCTATTAGAAAGGGTTTGAGTTCCCCGCTGATCTCTCCCACATGAAAAGTGGGCTTTAGATGTGATTACAAATCAAATTCCCCGATACCCAGAAGGTAAAAGCACACCTCTTATGCAGGAAAATATGGACGAACAGAAAGTAGAAAATTACTCGTTTGAGAGCTTGTCTAATCTGACATAAATATATCCACGTAGAGTAGTCTTAAAAGAATAGAGTATTATGTCATCGCCAAATTGCAGCAAGACCTCGTGAGCAAGAGCAAGAACGCGTTCACCCCATGGAACGCCTTGCAAAACAACACCACCACCACCCCCTCCATCACCAAGCTATGTTATCAATAATTAGCATCATCTATAATAAAAATGAAACAAAAGCTCAGTTCAACAGATAGAAATACCTCAGGCTCCAGATCATCGTCTTCTTCCCATCCATCCGTAGTTTCTTCCCCTTCATCCCTCCCGTCTACAAAATTAAGAGATTTCCAAGATTAAGACCTCAAACTATAGGCATGGCTTAAGAAAATCTTTAATTATAAATTTCAATAGCCATTTTTGTCCACAAGAGAAAAAAAAATACCCCGACAAATGTACAGCAAGAAATGAACTGTAAATTGAAGTGAATAGAACCTTCCACATCAAATCTATAGTACATCATCGCAGATTTACGATTACACTACAACGATATCAGATATCAACATCGAAAGCAATTAGTCCTTGGATAATAATAAAGCTTTGCAAACATTAGAACTACATGTATAATAAAGGAACAAAAAGCTCAATGAAACATAAAGTAGATAAACAATTCAACAATTAAAACAACTTATCAAACTCAATCACACCGTCCATAGTCATATATTCCACTAGCAGCAAACAACATCTGCAGCACAAAAGGTTAAATGGAACATAAAGCTGCCAAATCACTAACCAGTCAACCAAGCAGAGCAATTAATAAATCGTATTCCAAACGGAAATCTCGACTGAAATCTCAAAATAAGAGGAAACTAATAAGAAAATGCATCCATACATTGAAGTGGATTGTGCTCTTTTACTTCATCTTCAAATTCTTTAGAGCAATTGGTATTGAATAAGCGTACGGTTGGTGAAGGAGAAAAGGCGAATGCGTGCTCGCGACGGAAATGAACATGACCGGAGGAAGAGGAGCAAGAACTTTGAGAAGACCTTGCATCGGCGCCAAAGACTATAGAAGACGGCCTTCCGGCGGAGGAAAATGAAGAGAAAGCGGCGGGCCTTCGAGCTCGATGAAGCAAAGTACGAGCAATCCTGCTGCCACTCATCGTTTTGCCTCGTCGGTTGATTGATGGAAGCTTGGAGTTCGAAGCCGCTGCTATGAAGGGCTCGGCTTTCGCGGGTTTTAGCGGTTGCGGCACGATTCTCCTAAACCCTTCAACTCCCCGGAACGTCGTCCCCGACCCATCCAACTTTTTTTTTTTTTTTCTTAATTAAAAATCACCATTTTCGTTCCGTTTTAGTTGCATTTAATTTTAAAGTCCAAATTTTAAAATTGGTTCATAAGTTAATTTAAAAAATAATAATAATTTAATTGCAATCATTTTCATTTTAAAATTTACAAAAGAAAGGTTAACAAAAAAAAAAAAAAAAA
>NW_019268527.1:4330236-4360063 GCF_002738365.1 Cucurbita moschata
AAAAAAAAAAAAAAAAACTAATTTAACAATAAAGTATGTAGGCCAATTTTAAATTGAGAAAGTAAAATTAATAAATTTAGATATTTAAAAATACAAATATTAAAATTGAATGATATATATATATATATATATATTAATCATGGCTCTTGTTGATTGTTTTTTTCCCTTAAATCTTAGAGATTTTGATAAATTTATAATTTTAAAATACCTAATAAATTAATATACACAATATTAATTTTGTAATAGGTCAATGGTTTTGAACTAAAAAAAATGTAATTTTTTATTATTAAAAAAATTTCATGACACAAATCAAAAGTAATTTTTTAAATTCATTTACTATTAAATAGATTAAAAGTTAGAATGTGATAAAATTTAAAACAAGTCAACCATGAAAGGTTCTATACATCTGCCTTTGATCAAGGCATTTCTTTAGATAAAACTTTGTTTCGTTTTATTCCTCTTTTCGGATGGTAAATCTTTCTCAGAACATAGAATGTGAATCAAATCAAAGTCATACTGATGCAAGTTCTTCCCCTTATATGAATCGAGGTCGATAATAAGTTCTTTCAAAATTGACTATTTGTCCCTTTGTTAGAAGTGTTCCAAAAATGTCTGTGATCGAATAAATAGCTCGACGAACGAATAGATCGAATTGAATTGGAAGAAGTTTAAAAACTAAATTATGAAATAATTTTAATAGCCTAAAAATTGCAGTAAGGTGAATCTATTCTCCAATATTGCTCGTAAATGAAGAATAAATTATAACTTTAATCCTTAAATTTAAAAAAGAAAATAATACCCACTGAATCTTAAACTTTAAAAAGCATAAACAAATATATATCCATAAATTTCAACAAAGCTATAAGCATAAAAGCAATATGGTAACACAGGACAGCATAATAATCACTGGATTAAATTAAGCAAATGCATGGTAAAAAGAGTAAGTTTTAATACATTTTGAAGGAAGCGAGAGGTAAAACTTAACAAGAGCGCAGGTGAACAAGGTTGCCATATTCACTCTTTATGACTACCTACAATCGAAGGATAGTTCTAAGTGTATCACAAAGATTTTGGATGGTTTGTTGTTCTTGAGTCGCCTGCAGCTCCTGAAGCGGCATATCTTCATAACACCTGCAACGAATTCAGTTCCCCTCTAAAGTTATCAACAGGGAGGTAGAAATGTGGTGACGCCAGATGAGGATTGTTTTATTTCTAAGCTGACCAGTGACTTGAAACCTTAAGAGTAAGGCATCTAAGATAAGGTCACATATATGGCAACCGTAGTAGAAAACCAGTATAAGAAACGAAAACGATGTATTTTACTTCAACCATTCGTCATAGGAGGAGAAATGTTGACACCCAAGAGTATCAAATGTAAATCCATGCACAAGAACCGATGTGAAAAAACTAAAGGGAACAAAAATGGCGAGGGAGAGTATAACAGCCCAAGCCCACCGCTAACGGATACTGTCTTCTTTAGGCTTTTCCTTTTGGATTTTCCATCAAGGTTTTTAAAACGCGTCTACTAGGGAGAGGTTTCCACACCTTTATAAAGAATGTTTCGTTCTCCTCTCCGACCAATGTGAGATCTCAGCAAGTGTTCATGCAAGGTATTTTTGAGTGCGCCATTTATTAGGAGACCAGACCAACTTATATAGGTTATGCTTCAAGTTTATGCTTGTAAAGTAGAAAAATAAGATAAGATGACATACATTCTGTGGTAAGCTAGAGCCTGGGCAAGATTCAATAGGGTCGGACTTGAAGTAAGTCTTTGATAAACACTGGATGGAAGGGGCATCTGCAGTGCAAAAAATTAACAGAACAAATGTTCTAGCAGTTCAGAAGAGACGAATATAAGGAATCAGAGCAAGAAGAGAGAAACCTCATTTTGTCCCCTGCGACCCTTCTTTGATTGTCCATCACCGGTGAAGAGTTCCTGAAGCGTTTCCACTGCAACAGTCCCCCTGTTATCTTGTTGCATGCCTCCGAGGACATTGTCAGATAACAAAGCAATGGGGGATATATCAGTAGCTCTCAAGAATGGAATGGGTACAGTGTTACCCGCTGCATAAATGGACCAAAGCTGCAAAGGAAAAAGGCCTATCTAATCAATCTTCAGAAAGAAGAATCCTAAGAAATGAATGAGGAAAAGATTAAACAACCGAAATACGATCAGTTGATATGTGATAAATCAAGGCTCGTGATATGTTTCCCAAGAAGTGTTATTAAAAAAGTACCATGGGTGGTAGTGGTACAATACTTCTAAATCAATTTCTATTAAATAGAATAATGGTCTATTCTCACTTCTAATAGGTACAAGAAACCTTTCAAGTAGAAGAAAAGACCTAATCCATAGAAGGAAAAAATAACACAAAAATTACAACATAGAATTTGGTTCAATTGGAGTTCTTGTTATCCTACAACCAAATTTGTTTCTTCAAGCAAATCAGTAGTATATTTCCTTTGATTGACAAGGATACCCTATCCATTTTTTACCTGAAAATTTTCATCCCTAAGAAATACTTCAAAATAGACAAATTTGTCTATGATTTGGCTTTCATTTGCTAGTTTTTTCTTGAAACTATTTGGTCCAACCTCATCATTATCGGTAAGAATGATATCATAAACATATAATAATTTGGAAAGGGTTTGTTGATGATATCAATTAAACAGGGGTTTACAAGTTTATTTGAACAGGGTTTTACATTCTGACGTTTCCATTTAAGCCCTATTCAATATACATTTATTGCCACTATCATGTTAAAAAACCGCGCTTGAAACTTAAAGTTACCTTATCCTGCAAAGCAAAAGATTTCCGGCTGACAGATTCATTTTCCAACGTGCTAAGCTCATGAATACCCAAAAATGAGGGGGAAGATGCAGGAATGGCAGGATCTAATTTTCCATCAAGATTATTACTAGCAATACCTCCCGTACGATCCACCACACTATAGAAGATTTACAGAAATTAGATCTCAAATGATACGGAGGTAGTGTGATTTTGATATGTAATTATGAGATAAAAATGATAATGCAACAATCTTGACTCCAGTTACACCAACGAGAAATGATGGACCAGTTGAAAGAAAATACAACACATCAGCAAGACCAGGAGAACTTACCTAGAGTCCACAATTTTTACTCCAGTTACCCCAACGGATTGACTCTCATTGCTTGAAGGACCAGTTGGTGCTACAGCATTGCCAGTATCCAGTCGAGAGGCCACCTTATCATTTTCATCTCCATCATGGACTATCATAGTGCCAAAAGTACCTGTACAATAGACATGCATATATTAGATGTTGCTGATAAAATCAAATGCCTATGTTGTTGGGACAAATTCAATCATTTGAGAACTTTTTTCACAAGTGTTCATAGACCTAACTTGGTCAGATTGATCCACTATTTATCTTGAAATTAAGTAACGAATAACAACAAAGTAAAGATTAATTTTCAGAATCTCATACTTTTTTTTTTTTTTTTTTGAATCATCTTTGAAAAGAAAAATATGGAAGTTACAAGAAGTTTAATGTCTTAAAATGTTTCTTACTAGATCTCAATCAGATTGAAATTTGAGTGGACCAACAGTGAATAAACATTGAATCAAAAGGAAGGAAACAACATGAAACAATTATTCACAAGCAAAACTATTTTATCTAAAGAGCAGTAAAACATTAAGAAAATACCAATAGTTCTGTAAATCCCATTGCCATCTCGTGAGAGAAATAAAATAATAATAATAATTAAAAGACCCCACCTATTGTTAGTGTTGGTGTAGTTGGAATGACATCCACATTACCTAATATCCGAAAACACCAGCTAAAGAAGCTTCAGGCGCAATTAATGAACTTAAATTGCAAATTTCAGACGCACTAATTTATCAATGCAAGTTTACAGAAATTATTAACTCGTGAAAAAAAAAAAAAAAACCATTTTCATAAAGTTCCGTCAGCACTGCATTAATGAAAAAAAAAAACACTTTTTTTTAATAAGAAGCTATTTCACTAAAGTAAGAAAATGCAGAAGAGAGGAGAGAAAAGCCCCAGACCGGGGATAAGGATGTTACAAGAAACAATAAATGGTAAGCTTATAAGTTTCAATGAGCTTTTGAACTCATAAAATTATAATATCGAAGTGACACACCAATCAAAACTTCAACCATGGAAAAAAAAATAATAGCAGTCTCATTGACTTTATTGAAGCACATGCCATAATTTGCATACCTTCGGCTTCTACACCCGATTGCTCTTGCTTCCTCCATGACATTTCATTTGCTACCTGAAGTCCAACATTCTGAGGTTTTGAAGGAACAGTATCTCCATAGTTTTGATTCAACTTTGCAGCTACTATAGTCTGTTTCAAATAAAATTATTATAGAAAGATGAAATTCTAGACCACCTCTTACGCATGCACATTTAGCAAGCAAGAGGTGAAAGGAGAGTTAAGAGAGGTTAGATACAGTGAAATTTGAGCCCTTACACCATCTCCTGATGCATCTGGAGGAACACTACGAGCTTGCTGAGCCATCAACAAAGTCCTGATTTTCCTTGCCTTTTCAATCTTCGGCAACATTGCTGATGCGCCACATCTGCATTTCTCAATGAATTTGTGCTGTGCATGCAAAATAAAAACTAGTTTTCAAAGTGAAATAGAATACGAGAAACATTACCTAGATATTTCAACTAAATACACAAAACCCATTGGAGATAATAAAAATAACTCATGTTATTGTCTACATTGCATGGGTTATTTTTATTTAAAAAAACCGCAATGCCAAAAACTTGTTTCTTATTTAAAAAAACCGCATAACAAAACATTAAAAAAATCGACACAGTTCTTATTTGAGAATTATAATAATCAACTTAGCTGTTTAAATAGCAGAAGTTCCACATGGTCGGATGGGCAATTCATCTTCTTTTTGTGACATTTGTTCATTAACATATTAGTTTTTTATCCCAAAAAAAAT
Source organism: Cucurbita moschata (assembly GCF_002738365.1). NCBI lineage: Eukaryota > Viridiplantae > Streptophyta > Magnoliopsida > Cucurbitales > Cucurbitaceae > Cucurbita > Cucurbita moschata. The sequence goes on from NW_019268527.1 coordinate 4,335,203, forward strand.
ATAATAGAAATGCATGTGAATTGTGAATGAAATTAGCTCGTGGAACATATCCTAATTTATTTGGGACACAAAATTGACATGCATTACCTTCAACATCTCAGAAGCAGCAGGACGTGAACGGGGATCTTTTGTCAGACACTTTGCAACAAAATCGTGGAACAACAAGGACCTGAAGAAGGATACACCACATGGTATAATACACTGATATAGTCGAGTATCACAAGGAAAAGTTAAAACAAAAAAGCCAACGAACTTTGCTTATAATACTAGAGATCAATTCAGAACAATAATTTACAGCACTTGAAAATTTTGAACAATTTTGCTCATATCAGATGAACAGTGAACATAGTCCAAGTTAAATAATGAACAAAATAGCATGCCATCCATACCAACTTAAACGCCATAACAAATAAGTGATGCACATCAAGCTGTGAACGCATTTGGATAAAAAATTAGGCAAGTAATTTTCCTTTCTTTTTTTTTTTTTTACAGGAAACGTAGTAACATTTAATTGATGAGATGCAATTACAAAAGGAGAGATCCTATCCAATTGGATTACAAAAAAACACTTCCAATCAATGATAGAAATTAGGCAAGTAATTGTTTTTATGAGAAATAAAATTTTAATGGACCTTACAATCAACATATATACATACATATTGAGACAATCAACTTTAATGGACCTTACAATCAAAATAATCAACTTTAATGGACCTTACAATCAAAATAAAAATATAATAATAATAAAATAAAATAAAAAGTAAATGACTCTAGTAGATAATAACAATCAAGTTAAAGTTCAAAAGAATTATAACTGAAGAACAAATGGTGGAAGAAAAATTAAGCAAACCATTTTTCTTTGTCTTCAAGCATTGGAGCTGGCTCAATAGATATCATGAATAAAACCTGTTACGCATGAGAAAATTCCGCATAAAAAATCCAGGAATAGCATTAAATATGGTAAAAGGAACAGAATCAAATCCAAAATTTAAGGGCACCTTGATAAATATTTCATTTCTAGTCTTCTAAGTTTAACAATTGTTATTGTTTCCTCATAGTCTCTTTTATCCATTTTTCACCATTTTAAAAAACATTTTGAATATTTAGCCAAATTTTATTTAAAAAAAAAAAAAAAAAAACAAGCTCTTGAAAATAACTTTTTAGTTTCTAAATTTTGGTTAATTTGAAAATGATTTTAAAAGTTTTAAAAAAAATTGTTGATAAAAATTCATGGGTTAGCCTAGGGTAGATAAGGGCAATTAGCATAATAAAGGTTTTAGATATAGGTTCCATTCATGGCGGTCACCTACCTAGGATTTAATATCCTACATATTTCTTTGACAACCAAACGTTATAGGGTCAAGTCGTTGTTTTGTGAGATCAGCCGAGGTGTGCCCACAAGTGGGCCCAAACACTCATGGTTACTTGAACAAAATTATTTTAAAAAATCATAACAACTAACAAATGGGCACTAAGAATCCAACTACAAATAGTATCGATTTCATATGCAATTCATTGCAAACAGAAAACCCAGTTACCCAAAGATGAAGCAGCACTACTACTCAATATGACTAAGATTTAGAAGATGGAAATTCTCACTCAAAGAAAGAAACAATTTCATTTATGGAGTTTCTAATGCTTCAAAATTTCAAACTAACCCTCATTGGATGCACGGCTGATCTTGGAGGAAGTCCCTGAAATCAATTACAAAATTATTGCTGGATGTCAAGAACTATCACCAGGATACTTCAAATCCCAAATAAATTGGAACAGCATCAGCAGAAAATCTTTTTTTTTTTTTTTTTTTTTTAAAGATTAAGAAAACTTAAGAGCTGATTTCATAAGGTGAGATCCTTACCTCAGCCATTTCGATAGCAGAAACACCAAGAGCCCACACATCCACCTGAAAATAAAACAAAATTATTGCAAAAAGAATTAAGGTGGCTGCAACTGTAAATGTCACACAAAAAAAAACCATATATCATACAATGACAGAACAACATAGCCTAGCCACTTGATCACTACATATGATACAATTGTAGATGCTTCTCTTTTAACAGATACCTTCGTTTTAAAAAACTATAGAAAATAGAAATCTCGACTGCTTTTCAGTAGGTACAATAAAGTTCTGCACAACGCCACTGATATTTCAATGCCATATTTTTTTTTTTTCAATTATTCTGCATCTCAAAAGTAAGTAGTGCTACAAAAGATTACAGTGGTCAATTAACATTATATATCTCCTTTTTTTTTTTTTTTTTTCTTTTTTTTTTATATATGAAATTGAGATACATATACCAGTCACAAAAGGTTGTCAATTTAATAAGATATTATATATCATTAAATATCATCGACGCTTTATTGTGCATATATCAGGAATTTCCAAGACTAAATAAGTTCACTCGAACTTCACATTATCAGACTTCCTACGAAAGTTTCGGCAATTCTCCACTAAATTCTTTCTTTCTTTAAGCTTGTTCAGCTTCACTAAGATTAATGCAAGATCCAATTTAGATATTCAGACATGTAGTTACACCGTATCCTGATTAATATGCATGCTATGCCTATCAAAAACTTTGTCTAAAAGCACAGAAAAAATGCATGCCCTAAATCAATGACAAAAATGCATCCATAAATATTGCAACTTTGTAATAGAAAACTGGAACTTCCAATACTTCAACAATTATCAAATCAAGTCAAATCCAATCACCAATAAAATATTTCTCTCCAACACTTCATCCACACTTGAGCTGCATGCTTCTTTTTTCTTTTCTTCTTCTTTTTTCAAGTCCAAAATTAAATCGCAAAATATAAATGCATTCACAGGTTTAGAACCTCTTTCCCAAATCATTCATAATTTAAATGTCGTAGAAGGGATATACCAATAAGATAACAATATTAATCTGCATTTGATTACCTTCCCATCGTATCGACTTTCCTGAATAACTTCTGGAGCCATCCAATGGGGAGTGCCAATGAACTGAAATGTATAGAAGTTCACAAGAAATGACGACCAAATATCAAGATTTACTATTTTTAAAATCTCCAAAACTAGAATCAAAGCCATGACAGGTGCATGTGCCACGATGAACCATTTTGGGCTCCTTGCTTCAAGTGAGGTACTCACTGGGGGTGCTTTTTAAAACATTGGCAAAACACAAGTGGACAGAAAACACATCAGGGAAAGGAAAGCCATCTAGTTACGGCCTTGAAGATTAATCTATTAGCAAATTTTGAATATCAAGTATGTTTTTCTCAACATGATGTTTTTTACTCATTATAGCAGTTGACATACTGTATTGCGCTTTGACATGGTCCTAGTTAGCTGGGCTGCAACTCCAAAATCACCTGCAAGCATTTTTTTTAACATCATTGTAGGACATCTGATCAGTTTGTTATTACAAAAAAAGATGCAAGCAAAGAAAGAAAATGATTTCTTTGTCTACCAAGTCCTAACTACAAAAATAGAGCTTCGGTTTAATCCCCTATACGATAAAAGGAATGTAATTCTATCTCCTCTACATACAAGAAGAGTAGTGTACTCACCCAACTTGACATCTCCTTGTTCGGTTAACAAAATATTGCCGCCCTTGATATCTCTATGTACTTTGAAAATCGAATGAAGATAAGTGAGGCCCTACAATAAAGTTAATCAATTAGGCCATCTAAATACAAGAGAAGAACTTAAAGACGAACGTATGACTGACGAGAAATTTAATTTAATTTTTATTGTATCAGAATGATTTTCTCCAAGAGACCTTCATTTGAGAAAGCCAAGCAAGTTTTTTCCTAATACAAACACAAGCAAAAGGATACTAGTACTCCGATCCATAGTACTAAGAGTCCACATTTTTCGGGATGAAGAAAGCTTGAAAGCAGCCAACTTGTTGAGAATCTTATACCTTCAATGCCTCCCTACAGATATATGCTATCTGATATTCCTCTAGTGCTTCTTCAGTAACATTCATCAAGTCAGCAACACTGCCACCCCCACAGTACTCCATTACTATCTGCCAAGAAATAAAGACTTGTAAATCTGAAAAGATAACAGGATGATACAGAGACGTATATTCACGTGATAAACTAATGTACGCTCAATCTAACTCATGGAAATAGTTTCGTAAGTTTTTAACATCAGCTAATTTGTTCTACCCATAGATACTCCTCTCCTTGGTAGCTCCCAAGATAGCGGACAACGTTTGGATGACTGCACTGCTGCAACATCTCGATTTCACCACGAATTTCTTCATATCCTTCCTCCTATAGAAGAACTCAAAGTAAATTCTCTCTACAAAAATTCACAGATCAATGGCTAAACAAATGAGGGTGGAATTGGAAACCATACATACCCCTTCACACAAAGAAATGACCTTGATAGCAACAAGCTCAGAGGTCTTAATATCTCTTGCTTTATAAACAGCCCCATAGGACCCCTTTCCTGCAAAAGAATCAACGTGAGTTTATGATTTCCAGCGCCGCCAGAAATAACTACTGACATGATTTTGCATTTGATGCCATTTGAAAGCACAAGAAATCTTCATGTAAGAAAACTATCTTATAAGATTGCATCTCATTGACAACGAATTTCATATTGAACGTATAAGCAAATAGCTTACCGAGTTCGTTGAGCAATTCATACTTGGTATTTGGATCTTCCCTGGTGATGCTTTCAGGAATTGAACTCGTGGATACCTTACTGCGCATCCGACCACCGCCTTCCTCACTCTTCGGCGATCCAGTCCCCTTCCTCTGCTTCCCAAACCCTAAGTCTCCCATTCCTTGCATGCTCGCCACCGCTCTGCCCAACGTGGACCCCTCAAGTCCTCCGCCTCCATCCCTGGTATCACTACGACTAGCAACGCTCCTTCGAAGAATGGTGTCACTAACAGATTCTCTGTTCCGCGACCTCGCCGAAGGCTTCACCACGAACGTCGAATACCCATCACCATCATCTTCCTCGCTCACATCGCCATCCTCGCTACCATCTCTACCGCCTGATCTCGTCCCGGAGCTCCCCGTCTGAAAGTTCACGGAAGGCAACGCCGAACTTCGAGGCTTCGCCGAAACTGATGAAGACAAAGAACGATTAAGAGGGCGACTCCTTCCCGTTTTGACGATCACCGTACCAAAATCTTCAGTATCGTGATCAAATCCAAAATCTTCGTCGTCGTTGTAGTCAATTGGGGCTCCACCCCCGAAATCCTTTGGAAGACGTTTGAGGAGAGGTGGGAGAGACGAATCATCGTCGTCCTCATCCTCGTGGCCCTTATCAACGTCCTTATAGACCATTGTGGCGTATAGGTCTTGACCTTCGCTCGGCGGTCTTCGTCGGCGCTGAAGTCTCCGATCGGAAGGTTTGTTGTCGGCGTCTGAATCAGAATTGGAATGGATGACAACTGTGGAGTATAGCTGAGGTTTGTTGGTGAGTCTGCGACTGCGGTAGGAGGGTGGGGGATCCATTGGGAAGTGATCGAGAGAGTGGAAGCTAGAAGGCCATAACTGCAACCGAATGTCTGACACTTGCAGCTGGTTCTTCTGGGTCCGTCGTTTACAGATTTACAGAAATTTTGGAGCGAAGCCGAAGGCGCCAGTGCCCGTGAGCTGGTGAGCACATCGTCGACACGAAATGGGCTGCCTCCCAAAGCCTTTGTCTCAAACCTCCAATGGGCTGCCACATCCAATCCAACACGTTTTTTGTTTTTTATTTTTTATTTTTTATTTTTTAACAATAATACGGTTTTTCCATTTAATTATTGTTTTTTTAAAAACTCCTTTTAATTCTTTTTCCTATGAAGCTTTGAACATTAGTATGACTTGAGACATTTTTACTTATTCTTATTCATTATAATTATTATTTTATATATAGTTAATTAATTTTTTTAAAAAAATTAATAAAAAACAAAAATTTCAAAAATGAATTGAGACATTTTTAATTATTCTTGTTCATTATAATTATTATTTTATATATAGTTAATTAATTTTTTAAAAAAATTAATAAAAAAACAAAAATTTCCTATAAGGAAAATGAATTGAGACATTTTTAATTATTTTTGTTCATTATAATTATTATTTTATATATAGTTAATTAATTTTCAAAAAAAATTAATAAAAAAACAAAAATTTCGGATAAGGAAAATGAAGAAAAGAAAATAATTTGTAAATTTTTTTGGAGATGCGTTCACACAACTGAAGTGACAAAAAAAACTTGCATAAGCCAAAAAATTTGATCAATCCAACCGAGTTACAATTTGAAGTTATCAATATATTTTGGATCAAGTTGTATTCAAGCAACCGAGTGTGATAAAAAGATGTGTTATAATTTCATCGCATGACTCGGATGAAAAAGTTATATATTTTTTTCTACCTACCTCCCATGAACTGAGCTATCGTAGATTGACTTATATTTTTAACTAAAATAGGAATATTTTTTAAAAAAAGTTACACAGTTTATAATTTAAAATTTTGAAGTTTATTAAATAAGATGAAATTTTAGGAATATTTTTAAAAAAATGTTACACGGTCTATAATGAGCGAAAAAGAAAATTATATGAATTTTTTAATTTTTTTCCTTTTGAATTTTATTTAATATATATTTACTTTTTTTCGCATTATAACAAGTGCTTCCGTAGCATAGTGGTAGTGCGTTCGCTTCGTAAGCGAAAGGTCGCGAGTTCGATCCTCGCCGGGAGCTTTTTTTTATCCTTCTTTTTCTTCTGCGTTTCCAAAGATTTCTTTGCTTTTTCGGTTCATTGATTTTCTATTAAATAACAATATATCGATAATTTGTAAACAAAATAAAAAAATTAATCTTTATTTAAAATCATAACATATGAATAATTTATCTTAATATAATTTCTTATAATTTATTTCCATATTTCTTAAATTAAATATATATATATATATATTGAGTTCTTTAACTAAATTCTAAAAACAAACAACTTTTTAACTTTTTTTTTTCCTATTAAAATTGGAAAATATTTTCAAACAATGGATAATAAACAAAATGTCATTTTTTTTAATCTTATTTGAATTTTAATTACAGCACGAAAATAAATATTTCTAAGCTATATAAGCTTAATTAAAAAAATTAAATAATTATCAAATAAATTAAAATTCGTACTTTTAAAATACTTCTAAAATTTGAGAGACGTCTAAAACACATGTTCTATTGGTTTGTGAGTTAATTTGTAATTTTCTGAATTTTAATCGTGATTAAAAATAATTAAAGGCTAAAATAAATAAATATCTTAATAAAACCAAATTATAAACATGCAAAAATAAAGTTATCATATTTGGAAAGTTAATACATACTTGTCTGTGTTAAATCTAATAATTAAAGCTTATGTAATTTTTTCTTCGAGCCAGTAATTTATTTCTACGTTTTTAATCAAAATTTATCACTTGTTTATCCAAATTATTTATTAGATATAGAAAAAAAATATATTTTTTTCAAATACAATAAATAGGGTAAAAATTATAACTTCATGCTGATATAAAACTTAAATTTACTGCAATAAACTGTAGATTTGGTCTCTGTAAAAAAAAATAGTCTATATTACTTTAAATGTTAAAATTATTCTCCATGATTTATTAAAATTCACATAAATAGTATTAAGAATCTTTTATCGAACCATAAAAGCTATTTATTGAATAAGAGAATAAAAGAAACCTTTAACTTCTCCCGGCGGGTTCTACCTCGTTCGGGTTAAGAGAATAGAAGAAACCTCTAACTTCTTCAAGCAGACTCTACCTGGCTCGGGAGACATTACTTAGTTCGACGAGCTTTGCTCTTACAATTAAATCGTTGCGATCGTGGATTAATGAAAAAGAGGATCGAAATATGGTGTAGATAAACTCTAGTAAAAGAAAATTAAAAGTAATTTATTATTTAAGAAAGAAAATAAAAGGGAATATTTGGGATATCTAATTATTTTCCGACAGAACGGCGTGCTTTAGTATCGGCGAATTGGCAAGGAACAGCCGAGCCGTCGCATTCAACAACTTGATGATTGACACGCCATAAAGCATTTCCAAACCTTGCCCATCTCGACACGTGTCCCTTCATTCAGCATCATTCGCGGGCCCCACTCCCTCCAACTGGCCAATTTAAAAAAGAAAAAAAAAAAAAAACACCCCCTGCAACTTGCCTCACGTGGGCCCCTGTTTCCCGGGCTCTCCTCGCCGATTCTACGCTCCATTACTCGTTGACTTGTGGGGTATCTCATTTGACCGTGTTTCGGAGTTAAAAACGTTATCCACGTTGTCTACGGGAGAGACGCAGAGAGATTGCCGAGGAGAAACCAAACACCGTTTCGATTCCCAAATCCATAAGCCCACGTGTCGAATAGCCAAGACTTTTTAATTTGACCAATACGTGGCAAATTAAGATTAGCCGTTACCTTTCCGACACGTGTCTCAAACGGAAATTTATTTTGATAGGCACGCCAAAAGACACAAAAGCGGCGGGTTTTTAAAAAAAGAGGAATTTTCTTTTGTGTCAGATCTCGCCACGTGTCGAATTACCACAACTGAGGATGCCACTTGTCTCCTGCAGGCATTTTTCTACCCTGGAGGGTATTTTCGGTATTTCATAATTATTTTTCCGCTCTCTTTCTTAATTGTTTTTTCCTTCTTCCTTCTTCCTTCTTCTTTCTCTGTTCAACTTTGTCGGAGTTCTTTTACAATACTGTTCATTTGATTTTTTCCCCAATTTTTTCTTTGAGGAACAATTTCTTGGAGATTGAAAAGCGTTTACTTCTTTCCCTTGTTTTTAATCTTTAATTTACGTGGGAATGTGATCTGAGATTATATTTTGATGTGTTCTATGTGTTCTTGAGTTTTTTTGTTGACCCATTTGTTTTTTGTTCATCATCTTGCTCTGTTCTTGATGGGTTTTGCTGGAGGAGATCGTGATGGGTCATAAACATTTTGATTTCCTCTGTTTTGAAGTGAAAAATGGGCGAAGCAAACGAAGCAGGAAGTAGAGGATTGGAGAGGGTTCCTCTGCAAATCGAGAAGTACCCAACAGATCTATTGCAGAGATTTTTGTGTAGCGATTCACGTGAGGCTAAACTTGGGGGTTTTAATGAAGAAGATGAAGAAGAAGCAGGGGAGATTGAGCTCAATCTTGGGCTTTCACTTGGGGGTCGATTTGGGGTTGATAAAAATTCCAAGCTTATTCGGTCGTCGTCGGTTGTCGGGACGATACCGCTTTTGAGAGACGACGAGGGCTCTGTTCCGGCGGCGGTGTCTTACCCGGCGCTGATTCGGACGGCGTCTCTTCCGCCGGAGACGGAGGAGGAGTGGAGGAAGAGGAAGGCGTTGCAGACATTGAGGCGAATGGAGGCGAAGAGGAGGCGGTTTGAGAAACAGAGGAGTAAGGATGGTATTGGGATTGAAGAAGAGAGGCGAGGAATTGATGGTCTTACTGTATTGAATTTGCGAGAGAAAAGGCCTTGTGCTGGTGTGTCGACGGTGGTGCCACCGTTTGGGTTGCCTACATGGGCTGCAGCCGCCCGTCATGTTGGCGGAACTCTGGGTGGTGGTGGTGGCGGTGGCGGTGGCTTACCGGTTGTCCGACAGCCCGCGTCTCAGTGTTCCGCTGAATCGCAGGGCGGAAGCTCGTCGGGAATGTCTGAATTGGACAGCAAACACATCCAAGGTAGCTCATTCTTCACCTTCTAATGTCATATGGTATTAACATAATTTTATGAGAGCGTATAGCCATAGTTCATGATAGCTTGCAATTAGTAATCTGAAAAGTACTCTTAGATCATAGTCATACACAAAACAAAGCACATTCTGTGATATAAACTGGCAAATACCATGGCTGATTGAAGCTATCATTTCATCTTGGATCGCACAGTCTATGAGATTGCGAGCGGAAACGTCGAACGAAACACTGTTAGATTTCTGAACATCCCTTTAATCAGTGATTGTTATCAGCATTACGTTTAATCGAAATGCTCTTTGTACGCCCGAGTTCATGTATGGTGTATTGGAACTGTCTGGAAATTGTTCCGTCAGTTTTTGCTGTTCGTTTTCTCCTGTAATGGCCCAGGTCCACCGCTAATAGATATTGTCTTCTTTGGGCTTTCCCTTTCGGGCTTCTCCTCAAGATTTCTAAAACGCATCTGCTAGGGAGAGGTTTCCACACCTTATAAAGGGTGTTGCGTTCACCTCCCCAACCGACATGGGATATCACAAACCATCCGTTGATTCCTTAAGCTAGAGCTTCTTGTTTCGTTCTTCTACCCCATTTCGACGGTCGGTTTTCAACCGAGATGAAAATGAAGGGATAAGAAGTCTCATTAGAGAGCTATTTGCATAATTTGTTCATCATCTTGCAGGAACAAGCAATTACGGTGAAGCGAGAAGCTCGTCACAAGAACAAGGCAATCCAGAGGCTGCAGGTTCCGTAGGATCGAATAAGGCGTGTGAGAACCCATCGGGCAGTTCGAAAGCGGAAACAAGAAACCCGAGCGAGAACCGGGGAAGAGAAACGGGAACGACGTCGATGGAAGACATGCCATGTGTGTTCACAATAGGGGATGGGCCTGGTGGGAGAAGGGTGGAAGGGATACTTTACAAGTATGGGAAAGGGGAGGAAGTGAGGATAATGTGTGTATGCCATGGGAAGTTTCTGTCACCGGCGGAGTTTGTGAAGCATGCTGGTGGGAAGAATGTGGCTCATCCGCTAAGACACATAGTTGTCAATCCCAATTCTGGCCCTTCTTTGTGAACCCCATCAAATAGGAAACTTGGAGATATCCTTTGTTTTTAAGGTTCTTACCTTGTAGAGTGAGTTATGTCTTGAAAGAGATTTTTAAAACGGAGATTTTTATTGATCGTATTTTCACGAGTTACGTTGATCGTCAAACCATGGAATTCTTGTCAACATAATTGTCGATTTTTTTATAGGTTGTCGATAAGAGCATTGCTCGTGGAGGGAGACGAGTCACTTTGTAACTTAGTGATTTTCAAAGAAGAAGATACAACATTAATATTCTATCTCGTTACCTCTCGTTGTTGCTCTTTTCTTCCCCCTTTTTATTAGGTCTAAAAGCTTCTCGAAACATTGTGGGAGAGTTTTCAGTCTTTCGATAGGTCGATGTAGAATCAACAAGTGTCAAATGATGGAATTCTTGTCAACATAGTAGTCAATCTTTTCATAGGTTGTTGATAAGAGCATAGCTCGTGGAGGGAGACGGGTCATTTTGTAACTTGGTGATTTAGCAAAAAGAAGATACGATATCAATATTTTATCCCATTCCCTCTTGTCGTTACTTTTTTCTCCCCCTTTTTGCTCGGGTCCAAAAGCTTCTCGAAACATTATGGGAGAGTTTTGAGTCTCTCGATAGGTTGATTAGAATCAACAGGTGAATGCTTTACCAACCTCGTGTACAACTCTCTGAACGTGTATTGATTTTCACTTAAACCATGCACAAAATACCATATTGAATTGAGAAAACCTACCAATTTGATACTACTAATCGAACAACGCCTATCTAGAATGCAAATCCTACATTAAACGTAGGGTTTCAAACTTGTAACGAAATCGAATCGAATAGACATACTAATAGGTTGATTGGTAAGAGAACAGATATGAAGTAGAAGAGGCTAAGACTTAATGTTATTGCCTACCAAATAGTGATTAAATAACTAAAGCTGCAAAGTATGATATTGTCTGAACCCTTGAGGATTCAGTTTGCAGGAGGGTAACATGTTACATTTATGACTCACTCTCTTTCTAAACACCTATGTCAAGGGAAGATTCAACGACAGTGTCTTTTCAACAACAACGACAAATATGATAAGAAGGATAATAATGACAGCAACCATGAAAATGACAACATCGACGAAAATGACAACATCGACGAAAATGACAACAACGACGAAAACGACAACTAAAGCAGCTGCATGAGAAACTAGAACATGAACAACAGTTCCATCCGCTGCAAGAACGTGACCAAAAACTCCATTGGCAACAAGAAGAACATGAACAGCAATCCCGTTTGCAACAAGAAGAACATGAACAGCAATCCCATTTGCGACATGAACATGAAGGGCAACCCCATTTGCAACAGGAGCATGAAGAGCAGCCCCATTTGCAACAAGAAGATGAAGAGCAACCCCATTTGCAACAAGAAGATGAAGAGCAACCCCATTTGCAACAAGAAGATGAAGAGAAGCCCCATTTGCAACAAGAAGATGAAGAGCAACCCCATTTGCAACAAGAAGATGAAGAGCAACCCCATTTGCAACAAGAAGATGAACAGCAACTCCATTTGCGACAAGAACATGAACAGAAACTCCATTTGCGACAAGAACATGAACAGAAACTCAATTTGCAACAAGAACATGAACAGAAAGTCCATTTGCAGATAGAAGAACATGAACAGCAACTCGGCCATTTGCAAATAGAAGAATATGAACAGCAACTCCATTTGCAACAAGAAGAACATGAACAGCAGGGAAGTCGAGACTTTGCTGTTGATTTTAAAGAGACAGCAGTGCTTTGAGTATTTTGATGTTTCTTTTTAGCATCCACAGCCACAGATCCACCCTGCACCTCCTCATCGGCCAAACTGCAGATATTGGATAATGGTTAATTCGATGCTTATACATACTTTCTTTTGACCATAGTAACGAAGTTGCCAGATAATTGTGATCTGACAAAGAAACATCGACCTCATAGAATTGGTAAAGATATACAAAATGCTCTATACGAAATTCACGAAGAGAAAGTTAAGGATGTGAAAGAAAAGGTACTTATTAGACGCATTTTACATTGTTAATATGGTGAGATCCCACACCAGTTGGGGAGGACAACGAAACACCCTTTATAAGGGTGTGGAAAAACTTTGAGAGGAAGTTCGAAAGTGAAAGCCCAAAGAGGACAATATTTGCTAGTGGTAGGCTTAAGTCGTTACATCAATAACATGGAGGGGAGGGATTTGGTTGAGGGTATAATGATTCAATCAATTATGCTAACATGATGTTGGCAACAAATATAACAACGAAAACCATAAGAATGATGTTTAGCAAATAGAGAGAGCAAAGACTTACATGGGGAAAGCGAAGGAATTTGAGCTGCTTTGGCTTCCACCGGAGCGGCAAGATTTGCTAGAGGAATTCCATGATACCGCAGGAGTAGGCTCGCTTCTTACACTAAGATCTTCGGCAACCGAAGACCCTTTGTCCTTAATGTCATATTCTGTGGTATCTGCCATTGTAGACTCCTCTTCGAGTTCAACACTCGCCACTTCAGTTTCTCTCGATGTGGTAACTACAGGTGGTGGTTTAAACACAAACAACTCGCCGGATTTTGTTAACTCGCTAGACTTCTGCGAATCACTCAACATCAACATATGATCTCTAGAGAAACTATTGTTTCCGACATTAATGCTAAACAAGGACTCATTTGAACCAATACTCCATTCCAATTGGCTGATTGATCTACTTGTTTGGAAAACTGCAGATGGGATTCTAAATGGATCATATGGTTCATTTCCTCCCACACGATCCATCGTCTGAAGAGGAGGGGATTGAGTTGGAGACAGAACATCTCCACCGGACTTAGGGGTAAAATCAAAAACTTGGGATGGAGAAGCGGGACCTTGAGAACCGCAACTCTCCTCTGATTTGGAAGAATATACGCTGGAAACATCGCTCTCATCATCCTTAAATTCAACCGGGTAGAGACCACGATCGGGATTTCCCAAACAAATCGTGCCTGCTTCAGATCGTTTAACATTTGCGTCAATTTGAACGATACTTGGCAATTCCAACAAATTTAAAGGCGATGAGAACCCTTCCCTGGAAGTACCTTCAGGACGAACACTACCACTAAAATCTACCCGTCGCTGTTGTTCTGCTGTTGAACGCGAACTTCTTTCACTTCTACCCGTCGCTGCCATACGTTCTTTAAACGCCTACTTTTCTGGCCTTCTTCAATACTTTCTAGTTACTTCAATCTTTCTTCTCCTACTTCCACAAATATAACCTCAATCAGTCTCTAACTGTGAGTTTCTTTGGCTTCCAAGAACTATTTCCACGAATCATGCAGCTTTTGCTCCTTTTAACAATTTAATAACTATATAATTCGAGAATATTGATCTTTCAATATGCTGTTCTTCATTATAATTTTAAGAAAACAACAGAATATACGCTGAATCAATCCATTAACCAGCTACCACAAACGTCAGGGGCGAGGAAATATAGCCAATTTCAGCAATATACACTGAAGAGTTAATGATGAAACTCACTCAGATCGGAAAATGCATGAAACGACCCTCGCATTCCGATTAACTCCGAGACCTAACCACTACCACTGAATCTCGCCGGAAGCGGCAGTGGCGATATGCGTCTCCAGTATCTCAACGCAGGGCAAAATCCTCGAAGTTCATGGATATTAAGCCTGAGTTCAATGAAAAATCAACTTCAATAACCAGTCGAACAAAGCTCGAGGGAAAAGCAGAAGAACACAGCGAAAGATTGGTACCGTAAATACGTGAAAATCAGATCTCAAAAATGCAGAAATCGCATTCCAACTTTTGTTTTCATTCATTCGAAGAAGAAAATGAAAAGGAAACAAGGAAGAACATCAAAAACATATTGGAAAAAACAAAGAACCAGAGATTAGGGTTTGGGAGAGGGGGAAGAACGCCAAAGATGGAAGGCGCTGCGATAGTCTCGCGGCATTCAGTTTGCATTAGCAACGAACAACAGCTGCGTTTCGCGCCTAACATTAACAGCTTCCATCGGCTGGGCCCACTAACGATGAGTTGTACGATTGTACGGACCCTTGTTCACTCTAGCTGGAATGCCACGTCATTATGTTTCATTCCACAAAGTCAACTCTTATTGTTTCTATTTTTCTATTGTTCAAAATCAAACAGATCGGTCAACTCCCATGGGTAAATTAGGTCAAAACTCCCAGGGGTAAATTAGGTCAAAATCCCCGTAAGCCAACGGTAATTGACATATATTTTATTAATATAAATATATAAAATAAATTAGACCTAATCATTTGAGAAAACGTTTTTGGTCGATGCAGACACATTGAGACTAATGCAAACTAAAGATAATCTCCTTTCTGGTAAGTGGGGACCATCAAATAATTTCTCGAGTCCATAATTCTCTCGAGGATGTAGGCCAAACTCTCATCTCCACATTTATTAATCACGTGACCTAATCATTTGAGAAAACATTTTTGTTCGACGCAGGACACATTGAGACTAATGCAAACTACAGATAATCTCTTTTCCGGCAAGTGGGGACCATCAAATACTTTTTCGAGTCAATAATTTTCTTGAAGATGTAGGTCAAACTCTCGTCCCACATTTATTATACAGTGTATATATATATATATTATAATGCAATAACATGTGGGATAAGAAAATTCCAACATTTGATAATTTTTATGTATAATATATGTTTTAATAAGTTAAGCTACGTTTAATTATAATATTATTTATAGCAAAAATATTTATCATATTTGCAAATCTACCCCTACAAATTTGGATTTTTCAATTTTTTAAAACAAATCATATTTTTTTTAATTTTTTTTTTTAATGATTATTATTATTCCAATTTGCCCTCCTCATTTTTAGACCTCAAATAGATATTTGATTTACTACTAAAATACATCTTAAATGAATTTCGATGTACTAATGATGTATTTGATTTATTTTTTTAAGGGTATTATGAAATGATGAAATATATTGGTACAAGAGCATAACTACGAGATAGATGTGAATATATTCCCGATCAAGAGGTTCCGGTCCCCATATCTTGACATGGTGCACTCAAGAGAGGATGGACTATTACTAAAGCCAAGCATGATTCTGTGAGATCTCACGTCGGTTAAAGATGAGAACTAAACATTCCTTACAAGGGTGTGAAAATTTCTCTCTAGGAGACGTATATTAAAACCGTGGGCTGACGTGTGATACGTAACGGGTCAAAGCGAACAATATCTGCTGGCGGTGAGCTTAAATTGCTACAGATCCATAACCCTTTTGAAACTCGAGCATTTATCGACCATCTTAATATACCAATAAGATTAAGTTCAACAAGCTACCTGAGTTGAAAGTAACATGGAAAATCTAATCACTGCTGACCCATTCATGTTTCAGCTATTCGTTCAATCTGCATCATGATATCGCCTTCTCACATGCAGAGTATCAGTTATGGCTCAGTTGAGATGGATTGATATCAACCAAAAATTTGAACCATGTCCCCGAGTCTTTCGACTCTCGAAAAGTCGCAGGTTTTCGTGTCAACGTTCCTCGAATAACCGTACTTTTACAATGGAATTCACTCTGCAGATATTGTTTTCCTCTGATATAAAAGAAGCTTCAATGCTCAATGATCGAAATCCCGACAGAGCATCAATGGAAAATAGCCTATCAAGAACTTTCGTGACGTTTATCGCAGGTTTAGTTTCCCGAATTCGAGCGGAACCCGAAGCTCGTGGCTGGAAACTTTAGAAATAAGGCATTCAGATCAGATAAGTTTCAAATCTCAAGCATTCAAACCAACCCAGTTCTTGAAATCAATAAGTGATTGCATTTTCCTGTGGTTCCTCCTCCTCAATTTTGCCACTTTGAGTTTCTTATGAGTCTCCATGAATGCTTGCTTATATTTCCACTTATCGACGAAGGTCTTCGAATCCTTAGTTTTTTCGACAACTTGCATCACGGCGTCGAAGAAACCTCCCTTGACCAGAGCATACAAGAACGCGTCAACCAAGTTGCTATCGAGTTTGAAACCTCTCTCCCCATTTGCAGTAATCTTCCACTTAAGTTCGTTCCACAGCATCAAAACACAGAAATATCTCTCTCCCGACACATAGCCATTAATTAGAGACAAGAACGTTTGTTCGTTCGGTTCAAACTGCAGAAACTTCATTCTTCGAAACGTTCTTCTCGCATCCTCGAGCCTTCCAGCTTTGCAAAAGGCATGTATAATAGAGTTCCAATCATGAGTTCCAACTTCAACGAGAGGATCCTCGACAACTTCGTCTAAGAAGGCAGCCATCAACTCAGGCCTATGGCTCTCCATTAAGCCAGTCATAATAGTTAGATAGCTAGCGTTCGTGTTGGATTTTCTCGTTTCCCTCATTTTCCTGAACAAAGCGAAAGCCGACTGAAAATCTTGATTCGACATCGATGCTTCTATAAGAGCATCAAAAGTTTCTGCAACCAACTGTAGCCCGGAACTGCTAACATCCATGATTAATTGGGTGGCTTCAGCTGTTCGACGCTCCTTCTGGTACGCCTTCAGGATCGGCATATAGACTCCAAGGCCTACAGAAACTCCCTGGGAATTGATTTCTTTCAGAATGGCATGCACATTATCTAACCATCCAATATTAACACAAGCATTAATGATACCGAATCCGATCGATCCATCGACGTCCGTTAAAGACTCTAAATTCTGAGCATCAACAATCAATGAAGATAATTCCTTCAGATTTCCACTCTGAACAAAAGCCTTAACCACTTCCAAATACGTTTTTTCCTCAAATCTTACATGTTCTCCACATTCATCTTTCAAACCATCCAACATAGTCTTCGAAACAGCAGCTAAGTCGCCTGAATTAACGTATCCACTTACCAAATTATTAAAGAACAGACTCTTAGATGCAAAACCAAAACTTCCCATCAAACGTTTTAACTCAATTATCTTCTGTTCAAGCCCCTTCAATGCATACAAATGAGCAAGAGCACCAAAAGTCACTTCATCAGGCCGAAGATTCAAAAGCGACATCGTTTCAACGACGTGCTCGGCATCCGTTACAGATTCAAGCTCATGGCAACAGCCCTCAAGTGCTGCATTACACGCATTGAGATCTGGTTTCATAGAATCTAACCTCTCGTTTAAAACAATCCTACAAATCTCTTCAAACACTCTTAAAAAGGGAATCAAACTACCACTCTGCCTGCAAATACTAACAAGTTCATTGCCCCAGAATTCAAAAGGCACAAAACATCGATTCCTCAACATGCATTTAATCAAAGAAACAGCAGGGGCAGCAGTGTTGGCACATTTCATAGAAGCTAATAGGGTTTTGACAGATCCAAAATCCAATAATTCGGGTTTCTTTTCAATAACAAACACCGCAGATGCAAAGGCTCTTTTCAGATTATGAACGCCCCCGATTGAGGATAAGTGGGCAATAAGTGAATTAGTGAGAGACTTACATGGGAAAACGGAGCTTTTCGTGAGCAGTTTGAAGGATTTCCATGCCTCGTCAGTGTCGCTGGTGAGAAGGGACTTGTGGAGCGTCGTTTCTACGGCGGCGACACGGTCTGTAGTCAAAATTTGAGGAGTTTGATTCTGACGGAGGTCGGTGGATTCTTGAGATGGCGAAAATGGTGCTCGCTTTGGGGCGAAGAGGGAGGGTTGGAGGAAGGAGTAGAGCGATGAGACTTCTGGTGTAGAAGAAAACAACCTGCGAGGAATCGAACACACAGCTCTTTTCCACATTCTTCAATCGATCGCTGCTTTAATTTTGCTACAGCCGATTGAATCGTGTCTGCGAAATGTTTTTGAACCTGAAAGTATGAATCATCTCTAAGAAAGCCCTTGCTTTTCAAATCATAGGTTTTTTTTTCTTTTTTTTCTTTTTTTTTATAATTAAATTAATAAAAATATATTTAAATTTTTTAAAAATCTTTAAATAGTATTAATGAAAATTTTGATAGTCGAAAGATATTCTTAAAATAAAATAAAAAAGTGGTATTAGGAAATTTTTGAAAATTTAAATGTATATTTTTAGAGGATTTTAAAAGTTAAAAAGATATTTGTCAAATAAATATTTGATACCACTTATCACATTCGTACTCTTAAATTAGCAGATTGTGCTACACTTGTTCTAACCCAACGAACAAGTGAGTTATGAGATATTCGAATTTTACAGACAACGAGATAGTGCTACACTTGTTCTAACCCAACGAATAAGTCAGTTATGAGATATTCGGATATTACAAACAATAAGATAGTGATTGTGCTACACTTGTTCTAACCCAACTAACAAATCAGTTATGAGTACAACATCGGCGTATGCTAAAAAAAAAATATTTTAAAAAACACAAGTAAGGAAATGGGTTGAAAATAATTTGAATGAAAACAATGTTATAAGCTAAAAGCTAGTAGACAACAACACACTTTAATACCATATAACCCACGTAGATAATTCAAAATTAAGAATATTATTGAAGCTTTGGAAATAATTTTTAAACACAAAATCAAAGGCATCACACCAATTTAATCATATCATAGAAACGTCAAAATTGTATCATAAATACAAATGTTTTAACACTTCTATGATACTCAGAAAACCAATTCCTTTTCTAATGCACTGTGTATACATAAAACTTCCACAACAGCATTACATTATTTACATTTGGAACAACTGTGATTACCTTCTACAACTGATTCAAACCACATCTTTGCTGTCACGATGCTCAGCCTCGAGTTCATTTCGTTTTGGTTTAATATGGTATCGAAAGCAATAGCTGTTTTTTCAGTTTGTCGGTCCCTAATTATAAGGGCTCGTTTGCCAGCCATGGACTGAGTTAAAAAAATGTACTTTTTCACTGTTCTATAGATTTTGCAACTTTACTTTCCTTTCGATGTCCCGCCGAAGCCATTAGTACCACAACAGCCACTGCAAACATAACCAACATGCTCACGAGCAAAGAATATGTTTTCTTCGATGATCTACGATATTCTCCAAATAGAAGGATTGCCCAAAACGTGCTCACGAGTGGGAGTGCCTGCAATGACCATTTGAGATTGAAAGGACAAGGACAATGATCAGATATTGATCACTAAAACTCACCAACAAAATTTATACGATATTTATCCAATGTCATCTAAGGGTCATTATCTATTAAGAACCACAACTCTCTACAATAGTATGATATTGTCCACTTTTATGGTATGATATTGTCCACTTTGAACATAAATCCTCGTGGCTTTGCTTTTGGTTTTCCCAAAAGGCCTCGTACCAATGTAGATATATTCTTTACTTAAAAAACCCATGATCATCCCCTTAATTAGCTAATTTGGGACTTCCTACCCTCAAACAAAGTACATTATAGAGCCTCCCTTGAGGCCTATCTAACCCTCGAACAACCTCCCTTTAATCGAGACTCGACTCTTTTCTCTGGAGCCCTCGAACAAAGTACACCCTTTGTTTGACACTTGAGTCACTTTTGACTACACGTTTGAGATTAGCAACTTCTTTGTTCGACACTTGAGGATTCTATTGACATGGTTAAGTGAAGGGCATGACTCTGATACCATGTTAGGAACCACAACTCTCCACAATGGTATGATATTGTCTACTTTGAGCATAAGCGCTCATGGTTTTGCTTTTGGTTTTCCCAAAAGGTCTTGTACCAATGGAGATGTATTTCTTACTTATAAACCTAGCTAACGTGGAACTTTCTCCCAACAATCCTCGACAATATTAGCATTGGATCTATTCATATAAATAATAGAACCGATAATGATGTTATCAAGATATTGCAATTACGGAGGGGGGAAAACCTGACCTGCACAGCATCTGCTGCTGCATAACCAGCAGCTTGACCTCCCATGAACTGAAGACCATTGCCAAACCCACACAAGAATCCAGCCAACAAGGCCCATCCTCTACCATTCCAGTCATTCAGATACGCCTTGAATGTTGTTTTGGGTAAGTTAAGTATAGG
Source organism: Cucurbita moschata (assembly GCF_002738365.1). Classification (NCBI taxonomy): domain Eukaryota; kingdom Viridiplantae; phylum Streptophyta; class Magnoliopsida; order Cucurbitales; family Cucurbitaceae; genus Cucurbita; species Cucurbita moschata. The sequence goes on from NW_019268527.1 coordinate 4,355,932, forward strand.
TTGGTAAAGGAAGATAATGTTAAGAGTGACACCCAACACAAAACACGAGACCGAGAAGTAGAAAAATGCGGTGTAGACAGCCAAGTGGGGGACGCCTTCCTTAAGAGTGTGCCATTGATCGTTTGTGGCCAAATTGAATGCCGGTGAGAAGAGAGAAAAGCAAGCACCAGCAAAGAAAGTTAAGGACAGTCCAATCAATGTGCTCTTCCCAAACACCTGCAAAAGAGCCATTCTAGCCACTGAATGCATACAGAACAGAAGAGGAAGAGAAGCAATGGCCTAACAAGCCTATATTATTTGCAATGGTATCACCCACCTTAATGGATCTTCTATTCTCAAGTTCAACCAAATAGTTTGCACTCCCAGCTTTTGCCTTTCGTGAAAGATAATCGGAACTTTCCAAGTCTGTTAATTCAACTATACATGTCAGAATTCAGAACAAAAAACAGTGGCAGATCATAGCTACAGAAGATTTACCCTTGCCTGAAAATGAAGGGACATCAGTTGTCCTGCAAAATTTAGTCGATCAACATTATGTACAAAAGAACAAAACTCGAACAGAATCCACAATTCATAGCCAAAATACAGAAACACGTTCAAATTTGGATTTGATAGCCAGCCAGGCAAACAGTGTAATATGAATAAGATCATAAGATCAAAACAATGAAAGATCTTCCAAGTTCATAAACACCAGTAGAGAGTGCAAAAAAAACCATACTTCAACCCTTTTACTGCATCCGCTGGCAAACTTTGCAGTTTTGCTTTGTTATCAGCTGCGTTGGATGAGTGAACAGCAGAGCCAAGACATACCGCAATCAAAAAGCAAGCAACACCGGGGAAAAGTACCTCAGCTCTATTAATTTTGTCATCAAGAAAGTAGTTCACGGTTGAACCTTTTAAGAAAATATTCAAGCCCCAGAAGGGGTGTCCCATCAGATTTCAGATATATGTATTTAAGAGTTTTGGTTCACCTGAAAGATATGCAAAGACAAATAGATTAAGAAATCAAGTGGAGTAAAGATACAGACCTATAACAACTGTTATACTTGCAGTGATCACTTCTGTAACTGATAAACCAACAAAAGCAAAAGCATACTGAGTAGAGAGATTCCCCAGACTCAGCACTATACCACCCGCCATTGCAAACATGACAGAAGCCCAATTATCCTGCACACAACATCAATCAACAATAACCAAGAAAGCATTCCTAAAAAGTGTTATAAAAGTGAAACAAGGTCGATTTGGAATCACTTTCAAATGCTAAAAAATACATTTTCAACACTTGAAAAGTCGTTACGAGCAGGTTCGAAAAACATTATCTACAAATACTTTTGGAAGAAACACTAATCAACTTTTTTTCTACAACTATTTTTGAGTATTTTCAAGTATTCTAGGGTTTCAAAATCATTTTTTCGTGAGATCCCACGTTAGTTGGAGAGGGGAACGAAGCCTTATAAGGGTGTGGAAACCTCTCTCTAGTGGGTACGTTTTAAAACATTGAGGAAAAGCCCGGAAGGGAAAGCCCAAAGAGGATATTTGCTAGCGGTGGGCTTGGGTTGTTACAAATGGTATCAAAGCTAGACACCGGGGGTGGATTGGGAGATCCCACATCGGTTGGAGAGGGGAACAAAGCATTCCTTATATGAGTGTAGAAACCTCTCCCTAGCAGACGAGTTTTAAAACCATGAAGCTGACGGCGGCACGTAACGGGCTAAAGCGGACAATATCTGCTAGCGATGGGTTTGGGCTGTTACATTCTTTATTATCTAACCAAACACTACAAAATTTTAAGTAGTACTTTTAACTCGTTGATAGTATCACCACTCCAAGAGTCATATCAAACTTACCCCTCTGATCACCACAGGATCTCGAGGCCAGTTGTTAATTACTAACAGATGATAAAATTAGTGCCAAAAGATGCCTAGTGATATGGCTGTTGATTTGCCAAACATCTTAGATATGGAACTGAACAAATGAAGATGAATGAAACAACACAAGTAAATAAACGAAAGCAACCTGATAAAGTTGTTGCCTAAAGTTCGGATGATCATATGAGCTCTCTCCAATCTCACCAAGAGTTAAAGCAATGATCAAAGCAGCTAAAAAATTCGTAATGGAGTAATCGAGGTAAGTATGCTGAGGAAGACGCCCCCGTCGTTCCAGGAGAGTCAAGAGCGCTGGCCATGTTCCCAAAAAGAAAAGCGCAAACAGCATACATGCTATAGCGCCTTCTTTGCTCTCCACCATATACATTTTCAACCTCCAAGAATACGAAAAATCCACCCTAGAAATAAAAACAAACTGCACAGACATCTCACCGAGTTAAATCGGAGTCCGAAAACCAAATAAACTCATATAAGCAAGATCGAATCAATAATATGAGATCGATCGTCGAAGCAATTCCATGCTTAAGGTCAAATTTCAAAGAACAGAGAAACGGATAACGAATGAACCAATCGATCGAAGAAAACTGAATCAAATCACTAATACATTTCTAAATTTGGGGGAAATGGATTAAAAGAAGCCACAGAGTCGTTACAGATCCATTGCTTCACTGTAAATGAAAGCTCGTAGACGTGGCTAGAAATTAGAATCTGAAAGGATGATTCTACTGAATGCGATTACTTTACCTGATGTGATGAACGATGATGACGAAACTCTGCAACTCTCGTCCAATCAAACTTTCAAAATTCCACACGAAATCGAAAGATTCCTTCCCCGTTTTAAATTGAAGCTTCTCATTTCAACTGTGCTGAATTTATGCTAGTTTTTCTGCTGAGTTGCACTGAGATTCCAGCCCAAACTAATCGATGGTAAATTCTATAATTAGTTGAGGACAACGAATGTTTTAATTTGATTGATTCTTAGAAAATTTCAATCAAAATTTCTGTTTTTTTTTCTTTTTCTTGGACGCACCGCTAACAGTGCAACTGTTCCAACATATTGGTATGTTTTATTTACCGATGGAAAAGGTGTAGTTTATATTTTAATATAATAACCATTAATTAAATAAGGACATTTTTTTTTCATTTAATATAATAAATGTTATATTTTTTTTAAAGCTACTATATTAATAAAAATATCATTAATTTTAATAATATTATTGAATTTCTAAAAAGAAATATCCAAAAATACCTTTAATTTTCAAGAGTTTTATTAATATTCTTAATTTAAAAAAAAAATTCAAAAGTTCACTTAAATTTTTTAAAAAACATCGAAAATAGCTTTAAATTTAAAAAAAAAACTTTTATTATTAAACACGTTTTAAAAATACTCGTACACTCTAAAAAATAATATTAAAAAGTTTGAAAATAATCTATGAGATATTGACCGTCCATATATTAAAAATAAATTTTAAATTTTTTTTTTATAAAAATAAAATATATTAATGCTAATTTTAAAATTTCAGGATTATTTTTTAAACGTGCTCCTAATGGTAATAGTATTTTTGGAATTTTGTAAAAAATTTGAAGGGTATTCACACTTTGAAAATTTAATGATATCGAAACACGGTTAAAAGTTATAACTATATTTTTAAAATAAAATATTAACCGTCGATATTTTTTTTTAGATTTTTTAATTTAAAGTATTATTAAAACTAATAAAAATTAGATTTTTTTAATTAATTTATCTTATATTTTTCGAGAGAAAAAATCAATTTATACTCTACAATAGTTAACAGCTAATATAAGTGATTTTTTTTTAATGTTTTTAGTATTTCTCTATTTTTCTATACTTTTATAAAGAAATAATCGAGCAATAATTTGTTGGATACTTTATTTGGATTTTAAAATATAATAAGTTTTTTTTTTTTTTTTGAATTTTTTGAATTGATTTTAAAAAATAATTATTAAATCATTAATCAATGGAGTGTCAAAATTAATTGGAATTGATATCGTCATTTACTGATTTTTGCCCACAAACAATTAATATGCCTTTTTTTTCTTTAATTTTAGTGATATTTTGGGTTTTAATTATTTGTATTGTAATTTTGGTTAAATATAATTAAGATAGGATAAATTTTGACAGACAAAATTATTGAACATACCTCAATAATAATTAATATATACCATAATATATATATATATATATATATATATATATATATATATATATATATATATATATATAT
>NW_019268527.1:4360561-4380427 GCF_002738365.1 Cucurbita moschata
TATATATATATATATATATATATATATATATATATATATATATATATATATATATATATATTTGAAATTTGTGTTTGGGCTTTCCAACTTAGAGATCTTGGAATTCAAGTAATTGATGTTATTACAACTTTTGTTTTGTCAATTTTTATCCTCTATCCTCCAATAATATATATATATTTTTTTTGAACGGTTAAAATATCATTATCCCAGTGCAGTCAAACCCAATAATTGACTAGTCAATTTATATTAATTATTTCATATATTTTTTAAAATATCAATAGAATCGAACCCAATAATTGTACGAGTTATAGTCAATTTATATTAATTATTTGATATATTTTTTAAAATATCATAAGCCCAATAATTATATGAACCATTTATATTAATTATTTAAGTATTTTAGATAACGAGATATTTTAGAGAAGAGAGGTAAATATTTTAGAAAAAAAATTTAGATTTGTTAGGCCTAGATTGAGTAGGCTCTAGTATAAATACCCTCTACACTGTCTAAGTCATCATCCCAAGTTTTCAAAGTGTCTTGTCTCCGGGTCTTAATAGAGAATCGTGTTTCCCCCACAGATCGTGTTGAACATGGACTTTAACATATTGATGTTGATATTAGGGGTGTTCAAAAAACTCGATGACTCGAAAAATCGATAAACTCAACCCATATAATCTGGGTTGGATTAGATTTAAATAAATGGAAAGGTTCCGAGGTTCCTAAAATTAAATTGGGTTAAAGTGAGCGGAAGGAACAATTTAAAACATGGAAAAAAGGGCAACAGCAGCTGTGATTCCTTACTAATCAGCACAAAGGGTTGAGGTTTGACAAGATTTTCTAACGCCTCTCTCATGTCCATTCCCTGATGAAGCCATTAGAACCACCACAGCCACCGTAAACATAAACAACATGCCGACAAGCAAAACGTATGTTTTTCTTGAAGATCTACGGTATTCTCCGAACAGAACAATTCCCCAAAACGTGCTTATAAGTGGAAAGGCCTGAAACAATCATTTCAAAGTCAAACAACAAGCTAAAATGACAACGATAGCAGTAGAGATTGTTCATTTAACTTATGGGACCGGGGCTCTGTAGAGACCCACTTTAAACGGGGTGGAGAATCTCTGTTTAAACGTCTCTAATAACAGTTACTAAACTCATTGAGAGTGGTAAGTATACTGACCTCCACAGAATCTGCTGCAGCATATCCAGCAGCTTGACCGCTCATGAACTGCAAACCATTGCCAAATCCACACAAAAAACCAGCCAAAAAGGTCCAACCCCTACCATTCCAATCATTCAGATATGCCTTGAATGATGTCTTGGGTAAGTTCAGCATAGGGCGGTAAAGGAAGACGACGTTAAGAACGAAGGCTAAGACGAAAAAAGAGGTCGAGAAATAGAAAAATGAGGTATAGACCGACAAGCGTGGGATGCCTTCCTTCAGAGTGTGCCATTGATCGTTTGTGGCCAAATTGAATGCAGGTGAGAAGAGAGAAAGGGAAACACCAGCAAAGAAAGTTATGAACAGTCCTATTAGTGTGCTTCTTCCAGACACCTGCAAGCATATGCCATTTCTGGTCACTCAATACAAACATTAAGGGATGTGTTCATTAATGTAGTGGCATTACAGACCTTGATGGATCTTCTGCTTTCTAGTTGAATAAGAAAGTCTGCAGTCCCAGCTTCTGCACCTCGGCTCGAACAATCGGCACTCTCCATGTCTGTAGATTCAACTATACATGTCATAATTTAAAACCGAATCGACTAAAAGACAGCAGTAAAACATAGATCCTGGGGATTTACCATGGCTCAAAATAGGAGAGGTTTCAACTGCCCTGTCAAAAATGTATTTGGAAGTAAATATTATCATCTAATACGCAACGAAAATTCGAGTGGAAAAGTACAACTTCAGTAGAATTCAAAATCAACCAGCATATGATTCACAGCAAAACTTTGGATTTGAGAGGCCAACTAGAACGAAATAACGAAATAACGAAACAACGAAACAACGAAACATCTCATAAGTTTACTCATTGGTACACGTAACAAAACATACTAACTCTTTTTCTGAATCAGCAGACAAGTGTTCCAGCTTTGCTTCGTTATCGGCCGAGTTGGACAAGTGAGCAGCACAGCCAAGAAATACTGCGATCACAAAGCACGCAACACCGGGGAAAAGAATCTCGGCTCTATTAATTTTGCCATCAAGAAAGTAGTTCAAGGTTGAGCCTTCAAAAAAAGAACAAAAAGAAGAAAAAAAGCAATGCCCCAGAGGGGGGAATCCCATCAGACATAAGAAATATGTTAACACAAATATAATCAGAGTAAGAAAGAACGGAACGAGTGTCGAGACCTATAACTACTATTATGCTGCAAACGAGCACTTCTGTAACTGATAAACCAACAAAGGGCCAAGCATATTGAGAGGAAAGATTGCCGATACTCAACGCTACTCCACCGGCCAACGTAAACATGACCGAAGGCCAGTTATCCTGCACCTGATAGACTAGAAGATGTTACACGCATTGCAACATGATTCCACGAAGTGTACATGAATCAATGATAGCCAATAACGCATTATGAATCACCATATAGTCTAAATGCCAATTGTTAATCGCTTCTATAAATGGGGACGGTAGAATTGGAAGCAAAATCTCGAACCTTCAGAGCTATATAGAAGAAAGCATGGAAATCAAGCAATTAAGGACAGATGTGTTCGTAACGTCTCATGCCCAAGATTCGAATCAAGATTTGAAATTCGGATTCGATACCTCATGGTCTCAACATCCCCTGCATCCCCTCCGACATAACCACGTTACCAACTTGTCTAGAAATGCTAATAAAAGAGAAAACTATCCCCACATACTTCATCAGAAAATTCTTAGGAGGTTACCTAATATAGCACACTTAACTTTGGTTCTTATGATTGAGCTACCGAAAAGAAATGTGCTCCTTATTGGTATAAGTAGTAACTATCAATTCTTTAAATCATTTCTTAACCATCATATCCTCGTGATCTTGGTTCATTCATGTATCCTTCCTTAAACGACACAATATTATTTTAACAAACGATCCAATTACGGCAACCATAATCATAGTGATTTCCCAAATTACATGGCTATCTATGGAACACTGAAGGAAACTTCCAAGAGAGTAAATATAAGAAAGCAACCTGAGAAAGCTGTTGGATGAAATTTGGAGTATCTGGTGAGCTATTTCCAAACTGACCAAGTGTCAAAGCAAAGATCACAGCAGCTAAATAATTTGTGATCGAGTAATCAAGGAAAGTATGCTGAGGGAGACGCCCTCGCCGTTCTTGAAGAGTCAGAAGTGCAGGAAAAGTCCCCAGAAAAAAGAGGGACAATACCATACATGCTATTGCTCCTTCTTTACTCTCCACTAAATACATCTTTCAATGAATCAGGAAATACCAAAGAAATCCTGCAGCGAATAGCGAAATAAATCAGTGTCGACAGCGAACAAGCGATGCCTTAAGATCGACGAAATTCATAGTTACTTGACGATTTCAAAACTGTCGAACTCAAATTTTCCAAACGATCCAAAACGTTTCGAAGTTAAAGATCACAAACAGAAGAAATCCGTACAGAATTTTCTAAGAACATCGCAAATCATTAAGCCGCTTGGATTTTCATTACCTTGCTCCTTGTATTGCCTTCTTCAATCAACTAAAAATCAAACTCCAGCAGATTGTAGGAACGCTTCAATCAAGAACAAAACTACGCTAAATCCAGAAGGTATGGGGGAAGCGGAGTAGATAAAATTCAGAGTGGTTGCTTCAACAGGGGAAATATTAAAGAAATCAAAATGAAACTTGTCGTGCAAAATGCATTTATTTAAATATGGTGATCAACTGGTAGTCGCTTCCGCTTAATTTCTGGCACATTAAAGTCAAAAGATTCGCTAACATCCAATTTTTGTTCCAACTTTTTATCTTTTTGTCAATTGCTTCATTTTAAATTAAATTACCATGTTTTGTGCTTGTTTCCATTACAAAATGTTGTTTTTATTTTTAGATTGGACTTAAATATTTAAATATTTAAATTAAAAATGAAGAAAAATAATGAGAAATCATCTGAACGAAACCCAAATAGTTATTAAATGAGACTTAAATTATTATCTAAATTATTGCCAAATCTAATCAGATCGGATCATATCCATGTTAGACTCATGTACAATTGTGTTCATATTTTAAAAAAATAAATTAATTTTTTATCCTGAAACTACCAACCACCCTGGCCTATTTTACGATGAGTCCACTCACTTTCTGGGAGCTACGGCATGTGTGACTAGGTCACTCAAATATATCCGCCATCAAATTTTTAAAAGGTAAAAAATCAATACCTAGGTAGGGGAGTGACCTAGAGCCTTCTGGACTCATTCCCGGTCTCAGCAAAAATTCCTCATTTATTTTTGTGAGATTGAGGTGGGAATATTCCACGAAAAATTTGTGGGGATTGAATTTTATTGTTATTATTTTTTTAATATAATTATTTTAAAATTAATTTTTTCAATATAATCCTCATTAAAAAAATGATAAAATAATCCTAATAAATCAATATAATCCTTATTAAAATATAGTTATCTTTTTTAAAAAAATATAGTTATTTTAAAATTGATTTTTTCGATATAATCCTTATTATTAAAAAATGATAAAATAATCCTAATAAATCAATATAAAGCAAACATATCTATAAAATACTCTACTAACATAATTTAAATTATTATAACGTAATTATTTAAATTTTAATATTATAACATAATTTTTAAAAAAGTTAATTTATTTTTTTAATATAGTGAAAAGAAATATATATATATATATATTATTTTTAACCTGAGTTAAAAATAATAAATTAAGTAAAGCGAGAGAATTGGGTAGTAACAAGGAATATAATTTGATCCTCGACTCATTTACGTAACCGAAAAAAATATTCTTCGCTCCCTCCCAGATCGGGGCGGGTCCTATTGCTAATATTAAACTGAAAAAACCACATTACATTAATTAATAAAGGACGATGATTACAACTAATTTAACGAGAGGGGGAAAGGGTAAATCAATAACTTTTAACCGCATATACAACCAAACACCAAAATCCAATGGTCAAAAAGCAATCCATATTCCCCTACATACGTGGCAAAATCTCAACCCTTCAACGAGATTTTCATCATCCCTAGAACAACAGTACGGAAAGCCACAGAGTTAAGCCCACACTCAAAAGCAAGTTCATCTTCTCATTGAAACCCACGCCACCGCTGCCGTCGTTGAACCCGGCGCCGCTCCCACTCGGACTGATTCCGTTACCGAATACCGTCGGCGTCATTCCCGGATTCGTCGTCCCCGGCGTAGTTCCGCCGGAGTTCGTCGGCGAGGTTCCCGCATTGCTTAAATGAAACATAAACAAGTTCAGACAAATTTCTTAACAAAATCACGATTCAAGCTCTTCAACAACAAACGACATGTCGACAATAGCTCAGATCAGTTCATATGATATTCACACAAGATCTAATTCTCTTAGAACAGCGGCATTGAAATCCAAACTCACCACCGACAAATCGAAGTTTCAAGGAATCAATGGCTTAAACATTAGGCATTATTAAAGATGATAAAATGAGTGAAGAGGAGTACTACCTGGGGCTCGAAGGGTAGACGCAGCCGGAGGGCACAGCTGTAAATAAATTTAAAAAAACAACACGAAAGTCAGTCGGAGAATGGTGTAAAGAGGCGTAACAACCAGGAAGTCCGGCTTACAGGCGGTGAGGGAAACGCTGGGAGTAGCGGCGCCGGAGAAGTCACAGCTTCCCTGGACTTGACCTTTTCTCTGGAAATAGCTGTTGACGGCGTAGCTGCAGTGATCTTTGACAGTGTTGGGCTGAAAACAGGCGCCACTAGAGAGGATCGGAGAACAGTCAGCTCCGGCGCCACAGGCATAATCCAGTGCTTTTTGAAGAACTTGTTGGCTCACTCCATCTCTACACAAGCAATAGTTGGCGTCTGAAACGAAAAGAAACCGAAAATAAATGAGAAATCAGAAGAAATTTGTGGAAGAAACTTAAACCTAAATCGGAACTTACAAGATTGACCGGTTAGGGCAAGGAAGAACACTAAGAACACGAAAACCGCCATGATTGAACGCAGAAGAAGCTCGAAGAACTTGAAGAAGAACCCTAGAGAGGTAGGAGAAGGGAAAGTGGTGGCAAAAGGGTCAAAAATTAAAGAGCATTAGAAGGTAAGGGCTATTACTATATACGAGCACGAGTAGGCTAAATTTTAATTATTATTATTTTATTTTATTTTATTTATTTATTTATTATTATGAGGTATATATAGAGTGTTGGTGGTGGTGTTTGACCGTTTGGGTAAAATTCCCTCAAACGGTCTTAAACCCACGTGGGTTATCATTACCTAACCCCGATTTATTTAACCCAACCAGATGGTTAAAGTTGGGTTGGGTTGGTTTGGTGCCCTAAGCTGACTCAGCAGCCGGTGTCACCCACATATCTTTGTATTTTTCTATGTTATGCAAACTCCATTTTTACTATCTAAATTAATTAATCTATTTATTGTTATTTTTACAAAATTAATAGTTTTTAAGTTAAAATACTATTTAAAAGTTTTAATATGGCAATGTTTTATTTTTCTATTTTATATAGAAACCCATAACTTAGAATTATGGGTTCAAAGTAAAAAAAAAAATCCTATACTAAGTGGAATATTTAAAATTTCCGACTTTTGTGACATCCCACTGTTTGGAGAGAAAAACATTAGAAATCTCTCACTAGCAGACCCATTTTAAAAGTTCGGAAGGAAAATCTCAAAATTAATAGGTTTGGAAGTGGTGTATGCCTTAAAAAAAGTTCGGATTCTGTTCAAGTAAAGGAACTTTGAGAAAAAAAAGTTCGGGTTCTGTTCGAGTAAAGGAACTTTGAAGAATGAATTCAAATTCAATGATAGGATGAGCTAGAATATTGAAAAATTAAAATCAAAGTGTGGTTGTGCCCCGAAGTAAGTCATGGAAGACGATGACTAGTTTAAGTGGGGGAGAATGTCACAACCCAACAATGATTGTGCTCCCAAGTACGTCATCAAGGACGATGACTAGTTTAAGTGGGAGAGAATGTCACAACCGAACTATGAAAAGAGTATGTTATGACCCTCACATTGCGATAAGAGAATTGTTGGCGAAAGTTCAAATTACAAATTTGAAGTGTTATTTATTTATTTTCTAAAATACTCTGTTTTTAACCGTAGTTTTGTAATAGAAACAAAAGCCGTCCGGTCGGCTTCAGAGTGATCGCTATGGTCCCATGACTCTGGCTAGATGCCTTTTTGGGCCCTGAATATAAAGTGTCCTCAAATTTATGTATTTAAAAAAAGGGGCATAAAGTAAAAATTCCACAATCATTTACCTATCCTATTCTATACTCATATTTACATATTTGAATCGAATATTTAAACGGAGTGTTTTAGAGTGATTTTAAAATCATTCAAATATAGACCGATTCCCTAAATATTTTTCTGGTTATTGCTCAATATCTCAACTATTCTTACGGAACGGAACGTGAGAAGCATATGAATAATCATTCAATTTCAAGTAAGAAATCGAAGAATTACTCAGGAATTCTACGAGATTCATTGGTTTTTTTTTTTTATAAGAACTGAATATGGGTTCGAATCCTACTAAGAGATTCACTGGAGATCAAACATTGTTGAAGAAAGAACGAGATCTTTATTTTGTTTCTTCCTGTCGATCCAAAAAGAAAGAAATGTTATGCTCCTTACGTGTTTGGGGCATACTTGATTTTTTCCTAAAGGGTTGGGTTTGGTGCAACAATTTGTGGTTTATTTTGTGGAAGTACAGAAGGCTCTTCAGGTGAGTAATCAAGCAACAGCATCAAATTCCGAAACCCAGGCAAACGCCTCGACCTCGTCTACGAGCAGGCTTTATTCACGTCGATCGTGCCGAACTTCTATGATGCTGGAGTTTTAGCAGCCCTCTAAAATCATGGAGAAAATTACAAACTTGGTGCATTGTACTAGAAAATGGAGAATGAATGCTAGAAGAGTTTGTTTGATATGTGATGTTTATTAACTAAACAGATTAGCTAAGAAATGGGAGTTTTGATAGGATCAATGTAATTAAAAAGAGCATAAAAGCTAACCCGTTTTTGCTCCTCCAAGTTTGCTTTAATCAAGGAGTAGATGGCGACACCGGCAATTGCTATAGCAGTACCAATTCCAGTTTGAGTTGAGATTTTATTGCCTGCAATAGTTTGAAACACCCATTTGTGGTTAGATAGCCTTTCTAAGTAATGTAGTTGTTAGATGTCCGGACACCCCAAAGTCTTGAACAGGGTAACAACTTAGACCGGAATGACTGTAACAGCCCAGGTTCACTACTAGCAGATATTATCCGCTTTGGCTCGTTACGTATCGCCGTCAGCCTCACGGTTTTAGAATGCGTCTATTAGGAAAAATTTTCTACACCCTTATAAGGAGTGTATCATTCTCACAATCCACCCCCCTCTGGGAGATTTATCGTTCTCGGTGGCACACTGCTCGATGTCTCACTCTAATACCATTTGTAACAGCCCAAACCCAACACTAGCAGATATTGTCTACTTTGACTCATTACATATCGGGTTTAGGGTTTAGGGTTCGGCGTCAGCCTCATGGTTTTAAAACGCATCTGATAGGGAGAGGTTTCCACACCCTTATAAGGAATGCTTCGTTCTCCTCTCCAATCGATTTGGGATCTCACAGTGACTGAACTTGTCGAGAATCATAACTTGCTGATGGACGTTTTAAAACGACAATAAACAGATACAAACATGGCTTTAGAACAGAAAAGACCATGTTGTGTTTTTCAGCTCCCATCAAAACAGCTCAAAAGATCCCCCACAATGTAAAGAAGATTTTAGTAGTCCTTCCGTCGAATGTATCAAGAATCATGAATTTATGCATAACTAACGTGAAGTATTAACAGAAAACTATTTATGCATGTATTAACAGAAAACCTACCAAAAACAACAATGGAGAACCCAATCACAAAAACTCGCTTCAATACGTTTCCTACAGCATGTGTTAATGGTGCAACTCGTTCAAGAGTATTAGTGGCAAGCTGCAAAAAAAAGTAAGCTCAGATGTAATTGAAAAGATTGCAAAAGTAACGGGAAATGATTTGTGAAAGAATGTAGGATTATGTAAAATAAGTTAAGAAATGTTATGTGCTCATTCAAGCCTCCATTAAAATCAAATCCCTTTTCATATGACAGCATTCATTAGAGTAAAACCTTCAAAGAAGATAGAATAAATTATGCAAGGGTTCTTGTAGTTGCAAGCCGAATAAAGTAATTCATGATAAGCCCCATCGGAAGAATGAAAAGAACTATCAGGAATCACGGCTCTCCAAAATGGTATGATATTGTCCACTTTGAGCATAAGCTCTCATGGGTTTGCTTTGGGCTTCCCCAAAAGGGCTCCTACCAATGGAGATGTATTTCTTACCTATAAATTCAAGATCATCCCCTAAATTAGCTAATATGGAACTCTCTCCCAACAATCCTCAACAAGAACGGCAGGCAGTTGCCTTTGTCCGAACTCCAAACACAACCGAAAGAAATCACGATGACAGATACCTGATTGTATAGATGATAAAACATTCCAATCCAGAAAAGATCAGACAGGAACTTTTGGAGACCCACTTTGGCAATGGCATCCTTAAAACCATGCTGCAGTAGCTGCGGTCCTTCGATCTGAAAGCGAACCAGTGGTACCATGTTACCTATGAAAGCGACCAACGAAACAGTTCATCGACGAGTAAACTTACCATTACTGCAGGAGGAATGCAAAACAAAAGAGCAATTACTGAGGTGTATGCATACACGTTCGTACTGTCCATTCCTGTCTGTTAAAAAGAAAGTCATCTCAAACAAATGAAAGAAAATGGTAAAACTGCGGGCTAAAAGTTCAGTTCTTACCATTGCCTTCTTCGAATAGATACTTCTATAAGTGAATGCAATGTTTGAAATCATTGCACTAACAAAGCCAGTCCAGTTGAAGGAAAGCTCCGTTAGTGATGCCATTGACACACCTAATGCACATAGTATTGCATGTTTAGAAAACATCACACTGAGCGAAGTTAAGTACAAACTAAAGGAGCAAGATGTTACTGAATTACCTAAGACAACAGGTGCTAGAGAGAGCCACAAGCTGAAGGGAATTTGATGTCCCAAAATAAATTGAGAAGCAGCAGCGTTAAAGAATGGCTCCAAGGCTGAAGAAGAAAGTGGAAAAGGAAAATTAGGACCTGGTTTGTTTACAGTAAAAAATTCCCGCTCAAAGCAAATAAATCCAATCCATACATAGAAAAAATTTCTCCTATTGCATCTACATTCCAGTAGGAAAATAAAAGGGGCAACATAATGCATTTCAAGAAATAAGCCATTGAGGCACAAAGCTCTGCCTCGCAATCTCGTTTTCTATGATACAAATAATCAGCACAAAAATTCAACAAAGAAATCTAGGATACTTGTAACAATCTAAGCCTACCGCTAGTTGATATTGTCCGCTTTGGTCCGTTATGTATCACCGTCAGCCTTACGGTTTAAAAACGTGTCTGTTAGGGGGAGGTTTTCACACCCTTATAAGGAATGTTTTGATCTCCTCTCCACCGATGTGAGATCTCACATACTTACAATCTTCCACATCTCATCCGTTTCTCTTAAGCAAAACGACCATGACTGTTCATTGAAAGACAAAGAATGAATAGCCGTAGACAAATGAATGGTAAGTGAAGGATTCTGTACCTTTGATAGTGTGAGTGAAGGACACAGCAACAGCTGCAAATGAAACATTTGACATCACATGTCCAAGTGCATGGCATAGCGAAACTGGTGTCAATAACAGCAAGAGCTCCTTATCCATCGGCTAGTAACAAGGAGAACTTTATCAGAACAACCCACAAAGTCGACAACAGAAATGGAGAATGTAGAAACTTACAGCACGTTTTGGCAGACCTACAGCCCAAGAAATGAGACAATATCCAACTCCAACAAGAAGATGTATGACAGAGACAAAGCTGCAGATTAGAAACGAAAAACCAAATAAAATGAGTACAAATCTTCCTAGGTGCTCAAGAAGAAGAAACTATGCAGTAAGCAATCAAAACATGGTCCTCGTGGAACGGCCCAAGCCCACCGCTAGCAAATATTGTCCTTTTTGGGTTTTCTCTTTCGGTATTCCTCTCAATGTTTTCAAAACGCATCTGCTAAAAAGAGGTTTTTACACCTTTATAAAGAATGTTTCGTTTCCCTCTCCAACCGGTGTGGGATCTCACAACTCGGAAGCAAATCTTAGTGATGTAAAACAAACAGTAACTGATAGAAGCAACTTACTATGGATATGGGAAATAATTGTAGACTTTTTTATTGAGTATGTTGAAAATAACATTTAAAAAGTACCTGCGCCAAAGATCAAGATTTGATATCATAAAAATTAGATACACTTCTTTAATAAGATATTGATGATAAAACAGCTATGCTCAAACTTGTTCATCTTATTTACTTCGATATAAAGTTAAGTCTAAGTAAAGATATCCAGTCAGTCTAAAATTCCAAAGTAACGGCACAATTCAGCTGGGTTTTAGAGGCAGAATGGCAAAGAAACTGCATACCACATAAAGAAGTAGAAACCAGTAACAAGTGCTGGAAATCTTGCGGCAAAGCTCTTTGAAGGGCCAGTCAACCTGATTTTGCAGACATTAGCATCAACAAAAAAATTCAAACACTTCTAGTTTAATCTGACGAGAGTAGGATTTTAAGTCAAAATCAACCCAATCAGTTGCATTGAATTTTACAGCAATAAATGATAAAAACAAAGAAAATTAATAAGAATAAGGAGTTAAAGATCATGGGAATCGAACCCATCGGAAGCTCCATCGGCATCAGCTGCAGCCGCCCTCACGACCAGCCGACGAACAACACTACGAGACGTCAACGGTTGTCTAGAGCTTAAGAGTCCGATAGCCTTGCTACATAGCTCCACCGACGGAGAAACAGTTCGATTCTCCGTCAACGGTGAAAGCGGCGTGTTCAAAGCTTTAGAATCAAGTGATCGACACTTGACAACGACAGAACTGGCGGGAACTGTTCTATTCGGAGTCAATGGCAGTGTAGGTAACCGACATACACGAATCGGAGACTGTATTACGCTAGTCATCGAAGCCATCGCATACAAAAATCAAGCCAAAGAAGACGATAATACAAGCCCCAAAAACAGGGCAAAGAAACGAAAAACTGTCGAACTCAAGCCCCCGAATTCGCCAGAGCTCTACGATCGAAAAAATTTCCACTACGACAGAATTAGATGAGGCCGTGTTCGATTACTATGAACACGAACCCGCGAGTTCTACGGATTGTGTTGGTTGACCGTGAAATGAAAATGAAATGCAGAATCCGAACAGAGAAGGCGATTGAAGTTCTTATATTCCTTATGCCTCAACTCATAGCTGAGAGAGATCATTGGCTTTACGTTTCCCTCTGAATTCGAAAATTCGATATTTGACTTCTTGCTTCCATTAGAGAGGCTCGAGGTTCTCAATCGAAGAATCTTTCCTTGGAAAGTAAGAAAGACGATAATATAATATAAATAAAATATTTGAATCTCTCCTTTTAACTTTCCAAATTTATAAATTTGTTTTTTAAGTTATTAAAATTTACGAATCTTCTAAATGCAAAATTAAAATTTTAAAATTTTATTAAACGTAATATTTTAATTTATATACTTCTATTAAATACAAAATTAAAATTTTTTAAAATATATTATATATTTTTAAAATTAAAATGACGAAATAGATACAAATGTGAAAATTCGTGGACTAAATTTATAATTCAAAACATTTTAATTTTTTTTTGGAGAAGCTTCTAGATGAAATTTTGGATTAGTTAGGTTAGTGACTCGAGCCCTTCACAGCCCATCCCAACCGAACGTTCTATTTTTGAGTTGGGTTGTTAATCGTCTAAATAAATATTACATCAATAATTAAAATATCATAAAACTCAAATATAAAATATTCACCGTTGATAACTTATCATTAACATTGGTTACAAACATCACAATGTTCTTAATCTTCATAATATTCTTTAAAATACGATAGAGTTAGATTGAGCCGTACCTTTATTTTGAGTTGGTCAAGTTGATCCGATCAAAAAATTATCAACCCATGAGTTGACCTGAATTTTTTATTATTTAAAATTTAACCTAACCCAAGTTGAAAAAAAAAAAAAAAAACTAACCCAATTCAATTTTTATGATTTGAGTTAGATAATTTAAATTGG
Source organism: Cucurbita moschata (assembly GCF_002738365.1). Lineage (NCBI taxonomy): Eukaryota > Viridiplantae > Streptophyta > Magnoliopsida > Cucurbitales > Cucurbitaceae > Cucurbita > Cucurbita moschata. The sequence continues at coordinate 4,373,919 of NW_019268527.1, forward strand.
TCGAGTTATGAGATCATATAAACACTATTAAATATAATTTAAAACTACGGGTGCATTCATGTTCCATTAAATTATATTTATATTTGTTCGAAAGCCCAAAAATGGATGATTTTTATATTATTTAAAGAAGATTAGATCCAACTTTGGTTTGCATTAGAAATAAACCTTTGTTTATACTATAAAAGTAAAAGCAACTTTGATGGGATGCACGAAAATAGCATAACAATGAAGCTTCTCGAACTATATATATATATATATATATATTAAATAAATAATTTTTATTTTATTTTTTAAATATGGAATCAAATTTGTATTTCAACTTAAATTTTAAAATTGAAGCATGCTTCGTAAATAATAATAAAATATATAAAATAAATAAATAAAAGGACCGAATGCGTGGTCCAAATGTTGCCGATTGTCATCTAGTGGTGGGCCCTAATTACCTAACTTCTTTTTTAGTTTTTGGGTTCATATATAAACCTATCATGACCTGACACGTGTACCCTAATAGTAAATAATACGCGATTATTTTATTAAATATTTTAGTTGATTATTTGATTATTTTTTAAAAAAATTAATAAACCCACTCATTAACATGGTTCGTGGTTCGGAGGTCCCAATTCACCCGTGACCTTCTTTAGAACTATTGGTCGGTTCAACTATAGAACCCGACATTGGTAGCACGATTGTCATTAAGAACTTGGTCTTGGACATTTGGGATGCCGTCTTTGGAGGTTCATGCTTGCGTCGGGGAGTCAAAAATGTCGACCTCGACGAGAGTGGTGAGGAAGCCTGATTGAGTCGTCAAATTAAATTTTTTTTTACGGAACACCACACTTTTCAAGCAGGGGGTTTGTCAAAAAAAAAAATGAGGTAAATATTAATTATTACTCCTAGTTTATCAAAATATATCAATTTTTTAATTAAAATTTTTAATTCCATTAAATTACACCTTCATTATTCTGGATAATATAGGCCCAAATCCGAAAAAAGCCCACGATTTTGAGCATATTGGGCCGGCCCAGAGTATTTAAATGAATCAGCCGCTAACAAGTTTGACTGTCGTCGTTTCCGTTCCCGCGGATCAAACAGCCAAAACCCTAACCAGAAATCACGGGGAAGTTTCTAATTACAAAGTTCGGTTCAATCTGGAGGGAAAACAAGAAAAGAGGAAGAACTAAAACTAGAAACTCCGGCGAAGCATTTCTCTTCGACGAAGAACGTCTATTGCGATTGTTAGTTTCTTCATGGAAAGCGGCGGCAAAGGGAGAGATGAAGAACAAGACGGCATGTCTGTACACTCTCCATGCAAAGCTCCTCCGTCATCCGCTTCTTCTCTTCCCAAGGTCTCTCTCTCTCTCTCTATTTTCAGACATTGTCTTATGATCGCTGGAATTTGATTTTGTTCTTGTTTTTTGTATGCTGTGGTTAGGAGCAAGCACAGATTGAATTGGAACTCAAACTCTTGCAAGCTCTTGAAATTTATCCACTAGTCAAACTGCAAGGCAAGTTTGGTTTAACACTATTCTATCTGGTTCTTAATTGCATGTATTATCAAAACGTGAGTATGTCATTAGTTTTCGAGTCTGTTCGTCCTCAGCATCACGGCAGGAATTCTTGATTTTAATCAACAAGTGAGAATCTAACCTATTGTCTAGTTGTGTGTTCAGTGATAATGATCAACTTCATACTGTTATTATTATTTTGTGTTGTCTGATCAAAAGTGGCATGGAGGACCAGAAATTACGAATGATGTAGCTATTCTTACGGTTGAGAAATGAGTGGAAGAGAGTACCGAGCAAATTAAAGTTGTCTTCCCGGGATGTCATTCAGTTTTTCACTTTAGGCTTTTACCGACTAAGAACAGGGAGGAAATGTTGTGAATTGAATATGCTATAATCAATAAAATCACCATCGAGAACTTAAGCTGTCAATTAGGCTCGCAAGGAAGGAAATAAAACTTTGACGTATTTGCTAATGATACCAGATAATGGCATCTTGTTCATTAGTCTTTTCTTTTCCCTTCTACATACGAGCTTGCCGTCACTGAATTTTCGTTATTTTCATACAGGCATACATCGCCATTTTGTTCTCTTCGGGTTGATGGAGTTTCTAAGAAGAAGGTTTTCTCTGCCCCATGTACCACCTTCTTTCATCTTATTCAGCTTTTGACAATAAAATCTAGTGGCTTCTACAATTTCTTATGCATAATAATTTATTGGTTTACCATCTTCTTGCCACAGCTTTGATCGTCAGTTCTCTTCTGATGAAGTTCTACAGTTGTTGGATCGGTTCTATAACCTGGAAATGCTGGTAAAAAGAATCACTAACGCCTTGTTTTTTTTTTTTTTGGCTGCTGGCTCAATTTTATTTGAGAAGGAAGATAATCTAAATACATAAATATATAATCTAGAAAATTCACTTTTCTGTCCTTCACTCTTTAGGAAAGAAAATGTAACCGCCCAAGCCCGCCGTTAACAGATATTACCTTCTTTGGGCTTTCACTTTCGGGCTTCCCCTCAAGGTTTTTAAAACGTGTTTGCTGGAGAGAGATTTCCACACCCTTATAAAGAATGTTTTGTTCTCCTCTCCAACCGATGCGGGATCTCACAATCCACCCTCCTTCGATGCCTAGTGTCCTCACTGGCATTCGTTCCCTTCTCCAATCGATGTGGAACCCCCTCAATCCTCCCCCTTCGGGGCCTAGCGTCTTTGCTGGCATACTGCCTCGTGTCCATTCCCTTCTGGGCACAGCCTCCTCGCTGGCGCATCGCTTGGTGTCTGGCTCTAATACCATTTGTAACAACCTAAACTCATCGCTAGCCAAATTATCCTCTTTGGGCTTTCCCTTTAAGGTTTTTAAAATGTGTCTACTAAGGAGAGGTTTCCACACCCTTATAAAGAATGCTTCGTTCTCCTCCCCAACCGACGTGGGATCTCACAAAAAAATTTGCTAATTCCTAATAATCATACATCTTGTGGAGGGCCATGAATTTGTGACATGTTGGGGTACATACTAAGTAGAGCTCTGACCTCACATCTGACCTTATAGACCTCATATTCATTTTCTTTCTAAAGAAGATACTTTTCCAGATTGAGTAGGAAATATGTCTACAGCTTAGTTGACATATTCAAATTTACATTTTGTAGAGTTAGAACCAAATAATGTGGGGGGCAAGTCTTATTTCTTTGCCACTCCTTAAGTCATCTTTTCCTGTCCTCCTGATAACTGATGAGATATATGTGCTAATATTGCTTTCCTCTCCATCACAATGCATTTCAGAAGCCAGACGATGAGGAAATGGAAATTCTGAATCACGAGGAAGATTTCTGCCTACCACAAACCTTCTTTGTCAAAGAAGAGTCTTAAGGGAAATTGTTCATATGGATGGTACCTTAGCCCTTCCTGGCATCTTTCTACTGTCGATCCCTTTTTGTTTTGTAAATGTCAATACAGAATCTTTTGCTGGATAGTATAATAAAAAAATTTCCTTTGTAAAGATGAATTCCTTAGTTTCTATACACCAGGGTCAATATGCTAAGTTCTCTGTTCCGCATGCCATACTTCTATTGAAATGCCCTCCAATCTAGGAGTTCACATTTTCTGTTCTTTTTTCCTTTTTTTTTTTGAGCTGATGCAAGTCTCTTGGTACTGGCCCCTGAAGTGTAATGGTCTAAGCTCACCGCTAGTAGATATTGTTCTCTTTGGGCTTTCTCTTTCGGGCTTCCTTTCAAGGTTTTTAAAATGTGCTTGTTAGGGAGAGGTTTCCAAACCCTTATAAATAATGTTTTGTTCTCCTTTCCAATGTGAAATCTCACAATCCACCTTCTTCGGTGCCCAGCGTCCTTACTGGCACTCGTTCCCTTTTCAATCGATGTGAGATCCCCAATCTACTCCTTTTGGGTCCAGCATCTTTAGACGCTCACACATCTCTCAAGTGTCTGGCTCTGATAAGAAGTCTCTCGACTTAAAATCAAATTTGGAGACTAACTCATTTGAAGACAACTCAACTTTGTTGATGAAGTTGATACTGAGTGAAGGATGATAATTTCCTTGGCAATTTATCCCCATGCAACATAGGAGCCACTGCCCCAATCTACCTGTCAACATCATAGATAGATTCATATAACCACAAACTCATGGACCTAAAAATCCTTCACATGGGCTACCTTAGATTTCTTTGAGAGAAGACAAGAAGACCAGAAGACAAATACAGGTTTCATTCTTTCATGATTTGATGGGTCTTTGTAAAAACTAATCTTTCACAACCAAAAACCCTTAGGACCAGGTGCAGTTGCCCTCATCGACAATTTACACAACCTCTCAAGGGGAAGACCTTTTACGCCGCTCCTTACCGGGCGCTATAAGAATTTTCTGGTGAAGATAATCCCTGAAAGCATACAAGGTATTGGCCCGTTTCACTTGTATAGACACAATAGAAGGTTGAGTCTAAAATTTTTTTAATTATGTTTTTCAAAAAATTATATTTATTCACATTACATCTCAATCTCAATTATATATATTCTTAAAAGGTTTCTTAAAAGGTTGGATAGAGGTCGAGTTATAATTCTATTTTTGAGTTCTAAAATTAACAAATTGAATAAATAAAAAAGGTTAAGAAAATCTTCAAAAAAAAAAAAAAAATGGGGATGTAGCTCAAATGGTAGAGCGCTTGCTTTGCATGCGAGAGGTACAGGGTTCGATACCCTGCATCTCCAACATTTTTAGATACTTTCATAAAATTATGCAACATTTTTAGATACTTTAATAAAATTAAACTAAATAGCTAGAGTTAAAAAGAATTTGACCCTAAAATAACTGAAAATTTACACCAAAACATTATTTACAAACCAAGCATTATACCTCTCAAACATTAAATAATACTTTCTAACCATATCAATTTCATGTCTATGTGCAAATATTTTGCCCAAAAGTTGTATAAATAGTATGAAATTTGATATTCTCATTCATATGGATGTGGATATGGGGGGGTTAAGTTTGAGATGAAGAGAAAGGAAGAGAAAATTGCCCTTTTATATTTCGTGGCAATTGGACATTCTTTACCAAAAGAAGAAAAATATGGTTCAATACAGAAATAACATGGTCTCAGTATCAAAATAATGAAGATATTTTTAAGGTAGAAAGCCAGAAGAGAGGTGAGGGGAGATAAATGGATTTCTAAGAATATAGACTGGCAAAAATGAATTGCAGCTACTTCTTCTGCGAAAAATCTCAAAATCTATAGATTCCACGTGCCTCGATTTCTAGTCATTGACATCGTCGGATTGGATCCATCAGCTTCTTCATCAATATGGTTATATGAACTCCGTATTACCCTGTGATAGCAATCGAGACGAAAAGAAAGAAAAACATTCAGGTTGTTTATGAAGCAACCATTTCTTATCTCGTTTGAGAAAGTTTTTGGAGTAAAATCTTAGCATCTAAGGAGAAAAAGAGCATTGCTGGATCAAATTCCTACAGATGAACTATTGTTGCAAAAAGAACTATCGGAACAAAAACTACAGATCTCAAGAAAAATATTTAAGAATGAATAGAGGAATTACTTACCATAGCCAAACAACTGTACACATTCCCGTTGTGAGAATCCGACATAACATATCGATCATTTTTTCACGAATGGTTTCTGGCAAACAAGGAGCCTTTGGTCGCTGCCATTCTGAAAGTCGATCACCCTTGCCTCCCAACGAATATGTGTAACAAGCATTCGCGCCTTCTCTATCGGTCCCACTTTGTCATTTAGAATAACCCATCCCTGAAAAACAATAGTCAAATTGATCGATATGATACTTGCACGGTCGCACCAGGGAGAAAAAAAAGCCTCGAGTTTCTTTTTAATGAAGGACTAGTACCTCAGGGCGCAGTATACGGTCCATCTCAACTAAAAATTCAAGCATGCTGCACCTACTTGAAAGTAGCTGTGAGAGGAGCCCATTTGCATGGAGCAAATCATATGTTCGTGGATAAGTGGGGAAAGGTTCACACCTACAAGTAGACGGCAAATTAATTCTTCTTTTAGCAACCAGATTAAAACTAATTGGACCCAAAAGTACGCAGTCTGCTCTTAGGAAGTGAAATTTTTCATGAAGACTAGAAGTAAGAACAGCATACCAATCGTGCAGAACACCAGCAAAACCTTGATCAAGTATGAGGGGAAGCGTATTAGGAGATCCAACAGGCACAACATTCATGACCCAAACCGTTTTCTTTTGCTCCACAAACGCAGCATTTAAACCCCCATAATGAGCATTCATGTCCATCACATTGCGTATCATGTTAAATGGAGGTAATGGATCTTCATCACCAGGCCTCTTTGGATGGTCAGAGAAAATTAAAGGCGTAAGTAAGGACCAATAGTTTTTCAAAGCCGTTCGCCAAATTTGTAAGTCATCAGCGTAGTCATCTGATTGAACGCCTGCAGATCAATATAAGACAAAAAGATCAGAAAATGAAAATGGTTCCATCATAACGCAAAAAAAAAAAAAAAAAA
>NW_019268527.1:4380815-4389599 GCF_002738365.1 Cucurbita moschata
TACAAAAAAAAAAAAAAAAAAGTACTTTCCATGGATTTCAGTCAAAGATGGAATTGTTTTGGAATAAACTACAAATTCACATGAAAAAACAATACAGAACCATTAAGGAAGAATACTTTCCATGAACTTCAAGTTCAGCTGAACTCAAACGAGAACTGGAAGACCTGTTCTGGATTGGAATCCACCGCTTGCTGGTAGTACTACTTAGGCATGGTACCAGAGGTTGATAATATGATGGAGTATCATGCCCTTCTTTACAAAGTGGTACAATTTCCTGCTTGCTAAAAGAAGAAAGACGTTGAATCATTACTAAATTATTATACAACAATTACCAACGACAGTAAAATTACAAGTGCAATCAAACAAACGGTACATTGTAACATGGAGAAGAGAAGGTTCCGACTGAAAATGAACTCAAAGGTCAGCCATGAGGTAAATAAGTATTGTGCTTACCCAGATAAATAGCAACGAGGATCTGTAGTTTTCTGCCAAATATAAGTTTCATACTGCTGAGCTAAAAAAGTCCAACATAATCTTCGGGTAATCTCTTCCAGTGGTGTCAAAATGCTTATCTTCTTGGAAGACAATGAACCACCGACTGCCTTGCTTGTGGGAGAGGTTAAAACAAAATAACCTCCAGGTCTTAGCAACCGGTCGGCTTCAATAAGGAATATCCCACCTGCCCATCATTCATGAAGCAACAAAACAAGATAAAGTATTAAGTTAATTAAACTATACTGATATATGCATTGAAATGCATGCATATATAGTTGTTTCTTAATCTTAAAGGTTCACTAGAAGTGTCTCTAACTCAACCAAATATATCTAGGCTGTAATGAAATACCCATGAAATAAAAGAAGGTTACGTCTAAATTTATTATTGAGTTACCTTTATCGTTCCAAGAGATTTCACATTGTGCACAGTGAACCATGTCAAATGACAAGGATGGATATGGAAGCTGTTTTGTAATAAAGTTGCCAAGCATCGCTGGAAGGCCTCTCTCTAGAGCCATTTGAACTTGACTGCCAGTCGCCTCATAGGTCGCAATGCACATAACCATTACATTCATTGATGTTAAATGAGCACCAAAGCTACCAAACCCACAACCAATATCAAGTATCGAGCGTACCTATAATCGACATATCAAACCGTTGATACATTAAATAGGTCTACTGCACTGAATTACAAAAGGATTGAAAGGACTGAAACACGGGTTACTATTTACAAGCTAATATGACGTTTATCATTTGGGTAATTTTAAAGATAAAGATTTAACTTGATTCACTGCATGATTTTGCTGCCACGAAGAAGATAAACAACCAGTATTTTTTAGATGAGATTAAGGCTTACACCAGCTTGAAGAAATTCAGAGTCAGTGCCTAAACCAATCATCTCTGCGATTTGAAAGGAATACTCTTTGACTCCATCACCATCCTCCGAGTGAAAAGAAATTTGGTTCTCTTCTAATAACATCAACCTGATCAATTTATTTAGAAAAGTACGGTAATTATTTATATTAACATCAATGAAAATAACCATGAACACAAAAGTAAAACAATTGCTGTGGTTCTAAATCTAAGTGCTTGATTCATGGTTTTCGAGTTGAGGTTGAGTACCTTTTGGTAGGGCTCCCAGAAGACAGAAGTTGATCTTTTGTTACCTTCAAATTCCCACTCCATATTATATCCCTACCAACAGGCCAACTCAGAGGGATCTTGTAGTCTTTAGGAGGACGAACCAGGCAACGCTCTGCTGTTCTAGACACTTCACAGTGCCTATCATACTCCTCCCCTTCTTTGTATCCAGCTAACGTATTTGCTGTAACATTGTAACATGGCACATGGTTTTCTCTTTCTTTTCCACAAAGACCAAACTCTTTGAGTCGACCCGTGGCTAATGAAAGAGACTTTAAGTCAAACAAATCAATTGCGGCCCTTTCTTTTTGCCTTCTATAACTAGTATAAATGTCAGACACTGGCGTGGTAGAAACTGAATCAAAGACATTTGAAGTAGACGTTCCTAGAACTACAATTAATGCAAGCACGCTGATGAGACACAAGATTAACCAGTTGAATGGTGGTTTGGAGCCCAAGATTACAGATATTTTATTAACCCAGGAGCTTCTCATGTCCAATATTTCTGAAGTACCTTCAATAATCCAGTTCAGAACCACTCTAAATGGGAAGCGCCTTCTGTTTAAATCTCGAAGCAGAGCATAAAGCATAACCTACTATGTCACATATTCTTCTATATAGATTTGTACTAATATTAGCAATCACAACAATCATTGAAGACCTACTTATGCTCCTTCCCAATTGAAAACAAATGAGTCACATAACGTACCACCAGATCAGAGTGTTATAGGAACAAACATAAGGAAGTAATACAAAAGCCCCTCATTAGTGGGAACTTCAGATCGAAGGCACTATACTTGGACGCACAATCATGGATCAGAAACCAATAAACTGATTATGAGCAAATGTCAGACCCCAATTGCACAAGAATTCTTCAAACCAAACTTCAAACCGACCAATCCAACGCGATCAATGGTCAGAAATTCAGTTTCCAAACAGTCGGCAGCGGGATCAACCTACAAACATAAGTCAAAGATCCATCAAATCAAATTATCATCAGAGACAACCGCAACGATCCCGTTCAATAGAAGAAAAGCAAAATTGAATCTCAGAACAAATTCCACAAACAACAAGTATGCGAAATAATCCTCTTCCATTTCCCGAATTTCCGGCACCAAGAAACCAAAATGACGAAACCACAAGATAAGATACAGAACTTACCAATTACAAGTCAAAGAACCAAACCAGATCCCGAAATGGAAACAAAATCGACATAGATCCAACATAAAAATGCAAAAGCACAAACACAGGAATCAGCAGTAAGCCACAATAATTAACAATTACATAAGAATCGAGTAAATTACAGAAATTACACACCAAAAAACACTTCCCAGCCACAGGAATTAGGGTTTTGGTGCATTAAACTCCGTGTTGAGCAGATTCCGAGTAAGATTCAGAGTCACAAAAGCAAGAGAAAGAGACGATCTGAACAAATCAGAATAGAAATTCTAGTTTTTAGGTGCCCGTTAAACTGGAGCATGTGTATTTATGGCATTATATGAACTCCCTTCCTCCTTTTTGCTTTATATATTTTTCTCAATATCTTTCAAGAATGGGAATTTTGATTGCGATTTTTAAGCCAATAATGACTTGGCGAAATCGTGACCTTTAAAATATTTTAATAAAAAAAGAAAAAGAAAAAGCTGCGGCTCAGATGTGATTTGAATGCCTCAACCTTGCTTAACTTTTCATTAATGCTTTATTGAAAATTAAATAATAATAATTGAAAAGCCCATAAATAAATGAACTGCTTGGAGAAAAAAAAAATTGTCTAATTAATTGTATCATTAACCAGTTTATTGATTGATGTTAACCTTTTATCTTATTATCCTAATAATAATAATAATATAATATAATGACGTCATAAATATGTATTTAAGGAAGCTTTGGATGCCACATGTACAGAGATTAAGAGGCAGCTTTTGTCTCTCATAATAATAAAATATATTTGTTTATTACATTTAATTATTTATATATATAAAAAGTAACTCAATATTTTTAGTTTATGGTATTGGTTACATTTTTTGTATTTTTTTTTTTTTAAATTTAGTCCTATGATAACATAGGTTAATTACGGTTGAGCTAAAATTCACGAGGGTCATTTAAGGTGCATTTATTCTCGGTATATTTTGAAAGAAGTCCTGTGTTAAAATTCAATGTAGAAATAATATATTTCTTGTGAAACTTTTTGTAATGCTTCATGCTCGAGATTCAAACTAAGGTTTGAAATTTTGATTTGTAAAGACATGCTTTGATATTTTCCTACGACGTAATCATGTTGCATGTTTGTCTTGCTCGGAGAAGAAGCAATGACGGTATTTCGAGAAAAAGCATCAACTATTTTCATATCTTGTTTCATCCTTTAGGGAGGTTCGGTAGGTGTCCGAGCCTCCTAAAAAATTCTCAGACAAGAATGTTGGTTGCTTGAATATTATAAGACATTGAATCATCTTGCTCTTGTGAACACTGATCATCAGTGACAAAAGCCACAAAAGGCTGGAAAGCAAGCCCTAAAGTAAGGAAAGGTAGTTTGAAAGGGCGGGAAAAGACAAGGCGGCTAGGCTGAAGGCAAGGAAGTCTCGTCCCACAACTAATAGCTTTCACTTTTTTGTTGATAAAAGATATCAGAGAGATCCTTGACCTGGGCGAGCTCCCACACCCTTCTTGTTATGTTTGTTTATCTTAGTGGTTGCCCTCTCGAGTCAGTTCACAGTTTGCCGAGCGCTTTTCTACTTCTAAAAGTGAAGGTTATCTTCATAGACTAACACGAGTCTCACTTGCATACTTTACTTCTAAGAAAATTTTTCAAGAGATCACCGAACACAAGATTGCTCCAAACTAAAACGTTTTTGAAACTTTTCTCAATTATGTTATCTTCATATTCTTGTTTAGAATATGATATTTTACTTTTTTTTTTTTTAAGAACATACAATTGGAATGAAAATAATGGTTGAGAGAGGAAAAGTGAAAGAGATTGACACAGAAGACTACCAAAAGATAAAATTACGTTTTTGTCTTTTACAATACTGACATTACGTTTAATTTAATATATAATAGACAGTTTTAAAGAATGAACACATTTGTAATATTATAATATTCCGTAATTGTTGTTTATTTATTTATTTATTTATTTATTTTATGGTGAAATAAAAACAAAATTGAAGGAAAAGGGGGGAGGGGGGGACTAGTTAGTAACATCACAATAATTTGAAAATTGACTCGCAGGACTAAATATATAATATATAATTTTCTCTCTCTGTAATTATATAAAAAAATGATGTAACATGAAAAATAAAAATAAGGATAATAATGGAAAATTAGAGCACTTCTAAATACGAAAATGATATTGATCCTTTTAAGTAGGATAATTCAATTTTATTTTATTTATTTATTTAACTTCAACTTAAGAAATCATAACTAATTTTGTAGTCTTCTAAAAATTATTGAAAAATTAAAACAATATGAAATTGTCACACTTGAGAAATGGTTTACTATAAAAGGGGATTTATTTTATATATTAATTTATTTTTAAAATGTTAAAGATAACAAACCCCCCAAAATATATGGACTATAATCATCTCAATTCATAATATCTAGATTAATGGTTTTTTTTTAAATAAAAAAAAGGGAGGATAAATTACTAATTATTGTACGAGGTAAAAATAATAAATTTATTATCATTATTAAAATAGTTAATTATCCATATTTTTTTTCTTTAAAAAATTATGCTTACATTTCTTTCTTTCGATGTTTTTTGAATTCACGATATCACAACTAGAATGTTGCATTACTTCATAGTATCAATAAAAAGTAAAAATCAATACCTCCATTGGCAATAAACACGAATTGAGATAGAAAATTTTGTTAGACTAACTCAAAACTTTGAATTGGTAGCTCGAGCAATCTAAATAGAACTTACAACTCAAGCCAACTCTCTATTTTCAAGTTTGTGTTGAATTTAAGTCATCTCATTGTTCTTTTTTTCTTAATTAGTTAAAAAAAATCTTACTTATCAACAATATAGTTAAATTCCTAACTAAAATCTCATAAAGTTTAAATATAAAATATCTATAAACCACAATATATCAATAATAACAATTATAAACCTTAAATATTCTTAATCTTTTTAAGAGTAGGGTAAGATAGGTTGGGTTAAGTTGTAACCATAATTTCAAGATAGTCGGATTAACATGACTAAAAAAATATTGAATCAAATTTTCAATTTTCTAAAAATTAAATCCAACCCAAACCCAAAAAAATCCAACTCAATCAACTTATATGATTTGAGTTGGTCAGATCATGAATACCTCTATCACATCTAAGCTAATATTTTTTTTTTCAAAATCTTATTTTTGTTTTTAAATTTTATTAAAATTCTAAATATCTTCCCAACATTAATTTTTTCCATTAAAAAGCAAGTTTAAAGTTTAAATACAGAAAATTGGGGAAAAAAAATTATAAAAAGTAAATACTTTATTGAGATAAAAGAATAAATGATCAAAATAACTATACAAGTCGTAATTAAAAAGAGACCCAAAATGTGATAGGACTGATTAAGAGTCTCCCAAGGATGCTAATCTGGATGTGGTTGGAATGCATCCAAAGAGCTTTCACTTCCCAAATTTGAATTAATGCATTTTAAAGCGGAAAAAAAAGGCTTTGATATGGAACCGGTTGGGTCTAAGAGAAAGTGGGTCATATTCGAAAGTCTTTTAATTTCCTAAAAATACAATTTACATTTATAATTTCAGTTTAACATTTTTTTTTAAAATATATTTATAATTCCATTATAAAACCTACAACAGTTTTATTAGAAACAATGCAAAGCCGAACCCAAAACAAGACAATTTGGTTAAGAGACCTAAAGGCAATTACTTCATTTGTCTATCCCTGGGAGCTGGAAACAAAACGGTTGAAGAATCCGGGCCTTTACTTCTCTTAGGTTACCAGCAAGGACAAAGTCAAAGATACATTTTTAATTTTTTTTTTTTTTTAAATTTTATTTGTTTTGCAGTTGCAAACTTGCAACTCATCACATCTGTTGATTCTTGACGACTCTCACTGATCCAGACCGTCCATTGGAACAGCGAAAGGTTTTCTTATGGCTACACGTGCATTTCATCTTTAGTTGCCTTTTTTCATCCTCTGGTTTCATGCATGGAATGGAATTCTTCTCCAAACTATGCAACAAAATTTAGTGGGGAGAGAAAGGGAGATGGACTGAGAAGACAAGAGGCAGGAAGAGCGATGTTGCAGTTCTGATTACTACTCTGCTAACAAGTTTGTTCCAAGTTTTTTTTTTTTTTTTTTCTTCTGATTTTTCAGCATTCTAAGAAGGATGTGAAATAGCTTTTTGTTTTTTGTTTTTTTTGGGTCAGATCTTGCTCTCGTCCAAGATTTTTCACACCTAGAAGAAACAATACAGAAATTTCTCGATCCTTTACACGCAAACCAAATCTGGATTCTTTTTTCTTTCAAAGATCAAGAGAATGCAGCAGATGTTGAAGTGATCTTCTTGTTCTAACTGGGTTTCTTTGATTATGATCGTATGAGTTATATCCATGGAGAATTCTAAAGAAAACAAGTTTGTATGCAACTTTTGCCACAAAATCTTCACATGTGGGAAGTCCTTGGGAGGTCATATAAGAATTCACAAGAATGAGAAAGCACCACGAGTTGCAGAGAAACAAAAGGAAAGAACAAGCATCGTGAAGCTTCAAGTTCCAATAGAGAGGAGGAGAAGCAAGAGAGATTTAGAATCTGAGGTTGCCAATGGGAATTCAAGCTACGGATTGAGAGAGAACCCCAAAATAACACGGAGGTTTGCTGATTCGGTATTCACTTCAAGGAAGGAGAAGTTTTGCAGAGAATGTGGCGAAGGGTTTCAGTCCTCAGAAGCTTTGTGTTACCACTTGGATTGTCACTCTGAAAACAAGAGGGATAACAAAAGGCTTGAATATGATTACAGGATCATTCATCAGAAACGGGATCTTATAGGAAATCAATCGGACGAAAGAGTACAAGAAGCGGCATTGAGCTTAATGATGATGTCTAAAGCTTTGAGATTTTCAGGATTGGAAGGTCTGAATTCAGTTTCGGAATCCTCTGATAGCAAATCATCATCTCGCCATTTTAGAGAAAGTGACACATCTACCTCCAACTCTAATGGGAGATTAGAAATGAAGACACATTCTGAATACGGCGGCGAGAATTCCAACTCTGGAAATTTCAGAAATGAACTCTGCAAGAAGGTTAAATTGAAAGTGTCTATTAATGGACCTTTTATGGATGACGAATATAAGATACCGGATGTCAAATTTGGAGTCAGGATAGGAAGATCAAGTGCAGATATTCTAAAGAATTCGATGAAGACTCAAAAGAGTTATGATAAAGTGCCTGCAGCTTCTTACAAGTACGAGCTAAGAAAGAGGTTGAGAAATGATTTATATAGCCCTGATCTCTGGGAGGGTTCCAGCAGGAAGATAAGTAATGACTATGCAATCCATAGCGGGATAGTTCGTACACAACATCACAGAGAAAGCCAAACAAGAATGAGCAATGGATACGAGTGGACGCATCAATCAGGTGAAAACAGTGTAAACATCACTACCAATTCTATCTCCATACCAGCTAGGGAGATAATCGAGTCAAGCAGTGGCAAAAACAAGAGTCAACAGGACACTTCTGGAAATGAAGAGAAGAAATTAGGGCCCAAAAGGAAACATAAGTGCCCAATTTGTTCCAAAGCTTTCAAATCAGGCCAGGCTTTGGGTGGTCATAAGAGGTCCCATGTGGTCGGAAGTTTAGAAGATGCATCTATTGTGACAAGGCAAGAGTCAAATGGGGTCACTGGTCTCATTGATCTTAATGTTCCTGCTCCTATGGAAGAAGAGGAAAGTGGGAGATGGGGTTAATTGCATTAGTAGGTTGGAGACAACTAGAAAAGAAATGCTAAGTTGCTGATGAGTCTGATCAAGGATCCAGGAGCATATAGCCATCAATCCAATAATACAGGCAAGTCTGTGATATGCTTCTATCTTGTCCTGATAATATGAGGTTATCAAACTTGCAGGTTATCAAACTAGCAAATGAAGTCTGTAGGGCAAGTTTTTGGTATTCGTTTTTTTTTTTTTTTTTTTTTTTTTTTTT
>NW_019268527.1:4389960-4403095 GCF_002738365.1 Cucurbita moschata
TTTTTTTTTTTTTTTTTTTTTTTTTTTTTTTTTTTTTTTTTTTTTTTTTTTTTTTTTTTTTTTTGTCTTTCTCATTCTTTTAGGTTCCTAGATTTTATACAGATTTTTTTTTTTTTTGACACAAACATTAGAGCTCATCCTCTTTTCCAAATTTGGTATCATGTCCAAATATTTGGGATTTAATTGGCTTGAAGATGGAGAGGTTACACAATTTCTAGATGTGATGTTAATTCTTTTTTTTCTTTTATCCTTGTTATAATTTCCAATACAAAGAACTCCTGACTAATTTCTCTATTTTTCCCTTTTCGTTTTTGCCATGAATTTAGTGGAGGATTGCAGTGATCTTAGTTGAATTCACTAGAGAATTCAAGTTCTAGGAATGATCCTGATTTATGTAACAAAACCTAAACAGAGCTCAGAGGATGGTATATTGATTTAACCAGCGAATTTTTTAGGACTGTTCCAGTGGGTTTAACTTCTTATGCAATCAAGTAGCTTTAATTTTGAATAAGCTAAGATATTCAAGTCCATATCCTGTTTTTGTCTTCCTATGTTATTTGGCAATTACAATAGCAATGAGTTGTAGAGCAAATTTTCCAGGAAAAAGAAAAGAAACAAAACCTTTTAAGATAGCAGTAGTGGAGAAATCTTCCATATGTCTCTTGCATACTCATGAATGGTTCTGTCACTGCTGAACTTGTATGAACCAGCTGTGTTTAAGATCGACATCTTGGTCCATCTCTGTACAGTACAAGTAAACATTAAAAGATTAGCAACATGGCTTCACAGCATAGTGTAGAATCTGGTGCATACCTTTTGATCTCGATAGGCCTCATCAACCCTCTCTTGGCACTCTATGTAACTAGGGAAGTCCTTGCCAACGAGGAAATAGTCTGCCCGACCGAAACCTTCATTTCCTTCTAAAGATCCCATGAGTTCTTCATAGTTATGGGGACCAAAAACCCCACTTCTTACGAAGTCCTTCACTTCCTCAAACCGTGGGTCAGGAACAAACTATCCATAAAATCAGAATCATGTGATAAGCTACCAAACTTAATAGAAAAAATTTGGTTCTCTTTTCAAGTGTATGAAATGTTTGGCTTTTAAAAAACTATGAAAAATGGTTCGAATTAGTTCCTGGTGGTGACAGGTTTTCACAAGTTGACAGTCACAAAAAAAGGACGTAATAACTCTGTTGACATTCTTCTCCTAACATAGCATAAAAAGAAGAGCAAAAAGTCATATAAGAAAATAATAATAATAACAACAACGACATTTTCCAAGTAATCCAAAAGATAAAATAATCACGTAAAGAGACTAGGTCTTGGTTTAACTTATCAGGTTATATTTCGCCGGAGTTTATAATAAAATAGTAATTCCGAAGTCAAACTTAAACCATTTGTGAAATTTCGTGGGATTAAACTCTCATATTTGAAATTTAGTTACCAGAACGTCATACTATTCTCAAACTCAAGGGATCAAAGCATAGTTTTTCCCTTTTTCATTGAGCTTTTATGTTTAAAAGATTACTATCAATCCTGCTTGGTCTCCAACGAAGAGTTTCTAAGCTTACCTTCCCTTCAGCCCTTTCTTTTCTTAGACCAGCAATTTCATGCGCCCTTGCACCAAAGAGGAAAAAGTTGTCTTCTCCAACCTCTTCCCTTATCTCCACATTTGCCCCATCTAATGTTCCAATTAGTATGCAGCCATTCATTGCAAACTTCATGTTGCTGGTTCCACTGGCCTCCATTCCGGCCGTGCTTTTCGAAATCGAATTACATGACATGAAAAAAAACAGTGCAGAAGTCAATCCCAAAACCAGAAAAGTAATATTGAAGACTAACCTACCAAACCAACTGTAGTGGCCCCAAAAGGAATAAGCCTCGGTTTTTTTTCAATATAATAATTTCATTAGTTTAATGTTTGGTCGGATGAGATTGAAATTGATGGCTAGCAAGATGATCAAACTTGTCAGTTTACTACCTGATATGCTGGGATAGATCACTACCAGGAATGAGCACTTCTGCTACACTCACGTTGTAGTCTGGAACAAAGACTACCTGTAACAAAAACAAGTTTTAAATCCGGAAGTGCCCATAAATCGGTAAAGCCGACATTGATTTCTGTAGCTAACACTTTCGAGGCAAGAGAACAATATTTTATGATATTTGTCTGCCACAATATACCTTCAAAAGGTCTCCTATGTCACTATCGTTATTGACGGTAGCTCCAACATCAACAATAAACTTCACAATCCTCTTGGCCTGGACATATGTGGAAAATGCTTTCCCGCCAAAGATACAGACTCGAGGAACAAACTTAGCTTCTCTTTCCTCGAGAGTCATTTCTTTCATTTGTTTATAACGATAGACCACCCCCAGGATGTTCAACAACTGCCGCTTGTATTCGTGGATGCGTTTAATCTGAATATACATATTCTGGTGTTAATCTTAGAAGTAGTATATAAGCAACGATAATTATTTTATGAACAACGTAGTTGAAAAAACGAGCGAGTGGTCCTTATCACTTTGGTCGTAGTACGAATGAGAAAATAAAAGTTTCTACAGTATGAGCTCCCTGCAGAAGGTGAAAATTGTTGAAGCTTTTATCTACAGAGTTCACCATCGAAGGACAGAAAATTACCTGTACATCAAACATTGCATCAGGGCTGACTAAATAACCAGTTTTTTCTTCAAGAAAAGAGACAACTTTCAATTTGTTTCTTCTTCTAGCTTCCTTCCACATGGACTGGAGATCCTCGTTATCAGCGAACTGCATATACAATCATCCATCACATTAACATCAAACCTAATTTGCTAAAGCTATAGAATAGTTTCCAGTTCAAACGACACTAGCAATAAGGAAATAGAGACTTACTCCGCCTTGAATTAAACAGGCGAATGTATTTATGAAGCTAGAGATAGCAAATGGAAGACAAGTTCATCTGTTAGACAAATCTTCACTGAAGTAGAGACTTGAAAGTTTCGTTTTTGACCAGTTTTACCTTTCGTAGTATTGCCAGTTTCTCGGTATCTGTCACCCAGTGCTCCGTTCCAGTCCACTTTGTGATGATTTTACTCAGGTCCGGATTGCAAAAACGAATCCATCTTCTCGGTGTCACTCCGTTCGTTTTATTTTGAAATTTCTCAGGCCACAACTGACAATAGAGATGATATATTTTGAAATGTAACTAATGTTTAGAATGGAAAAGAAGCTCAGTTTCATGTCTGCAATAGTATGTTGAGAAGGCTATGCCAACAGTGGGACTTACCTCATAGAAGTCGTTAAAAACTTCGGTTCTAACAATTTCACTATGAATTTCAGCAACACCATTTACAGCATGCCCACCAACAACAGACAAATTAGCCATGCGAATCATCCTTGGATGCTTTGGATCAACTTTAAACGAAGCATCTACTTTATTTACAGTAACTTTGTCTTCAGACTCGTCTTCTTTATCAGGTAACGATTCCTCATCTATACTTTCAGCTTCCTCAACGAGATCGACCGCAGGCTCCTCCGCTGATTTTACTAGCAGTTCCATGACCGAGTCTGGTAATTCAAAATTTTCTAGAATTCTCATTTGCTTCAGCTTTTGTTGCAACAACTCAAGATCTTTTGTACCGTACTGAGCAATGATGGAATGGATAAGCTGAAGCCACCAAAAATAATATATTTTACTTCATTATCTGGAAGACGGTACGTTACGGAGAATTCGGTGCATTTGTAGTGCATTTGAAGTATATTTGTAATCATCAAAGGTCAACCTATTGATATCCTTACCTCCTTGTCAATCATTTCAATTATCTGAACATGTCGAGGAAATAATTCCTGCATGAGGGGGAAACTCCATTTTTCCAGAGCCTCGGGCAGAACTGTATGATTTGTGTAGGCTACAGTCCTGGGAAAGGCAAAAAAAAAAAAAACAGGGAAGAAACTAAACAAACTAAGAAGCATAGAATTAAAAGAATCTGAACATTCAGTCTTTCGTATACTTTTAATCTTTTATGATGGGGAGTTCTTTGCAATAAAAAGAATTGGCAAGTGCATAATCACACTAAAGAGTATAAAATGGAAAACTAAATTCAATGAGGAAACGTATCACAACTGATTTTATATAGTTGGTGCTAATAGTAGCAGCAAAAATATTTATATGCCAGTAAGCCAATAAAAGAAAACCTTCGTGTGATGTCCCAAGCTTCTTTCCAGCTCAAGCCTTTCACATCCATCAATATTCTTATCAGCTCCGGGATACAGAGTGTAGGATGGGTATCATTCATCTGCACAGCTACCTTTTCTGGAAAATTTTCCCAGTCCACAGACTCCCCGGATCTCCTCTCAAAGCGTGCGACAATATCTTGAAGGGAAGCAGAGCACAATGTGTACTGTTGTTTCAGTCTAAGAGTCTTTCCCTCCAGTGATTCATCTCCGGGGTACAGTACGTAACAGATCTTGCAGAACAGGAACGTTAGAATTTTCTCCAGTTAACCACTTGGAGTTATCAATAAATACGATGCATCATTAATTAATTTGAATTTGAATGTGCCTAGTCGTGAGGAAGATTCTAAAAGCAGTCAGTGCACTATTTATTTAAGGACAATCAATGGCCTAAATAATAGCTGAATTTTGCATTGAGAAATTAGAAGCTACATAAGGTGCTGAGAAGATGATAAAAATTGAAACAGAGCTTCAGCAGGTTCATGAAATTTCCATACCTTTTCAGCTTTCTTTATGGCTGCATATGCATTTGCGTGATCTCCAACATTGAAAGAATTCAAATCAAACTGTTCGGGAGCAACCTTTGTGGACCACAAACGGAGGTTTATGGTGGTTTTAGTTTTATAACCTGGTATTGGAACATCATAGGCAACAGCAGTTACATTTTCTCCTCCAACCCATTGCTTACTTCCATCTGCGCCAGAAATGACTTCACCATAGAATTTCACAGGATAAGAGATGTCGTTTCTTGGAATCTCCCAGGGATTGCCCATCTGATGAAACAAAATTGATTCTTCAACACATGAATCATGAGACCACCAACCATGTTAACCAGCAGCAGTCAAGAACTTAAACACTTGCTTCGAGTTACCCAGATAGAATAAATACTATTGTACCTCTAGCCAATTTTCAGCCACTTCCTCCTGTCCATCTTTTGTAATGAGCTGTTTGAACAGACCATACTTGTATCTGAGTCCATATCCCCATGCTGGATAGTTCAATGTTGCCAGGGAGTCCAGAAAGCAGGAAGCAAGCCGCCCTAATCCTCCATTTCCTAGTGCAGCATCTGATTCCTACAATCAAGATGCCCATTGACACCGACCGTATGTATATCAGTAAATAAATTCCCACAGTACAATTTAGAAAACTTGTTAGGTTAGTTTTCCATTTGAAGAAACTTGCTCCTTTTAGATTCTGCTATCTTTTTCTAGACAACACTCCTCTTATTTTAATAAACGATGTTTAATGGATATTAGAGGTCTTTAGTGAAAAAATCTAAATATGTAACTCACTCAGGCCAGTTCATCTAAGATCTGAAATTGTTTCATCCATGTGACGAGAATAGACCTACGTTTCCAAAGTCTATGTACCATTATTTTGATAACCTCTACTGAAGACCAGAAATTGGTGTACAACACTCTTCCTCGCCTATTGAAGTTACGGCCGCGAGTTTGTATAGGAAAGAAACTCCATAAATCCAAGTGAAATTATCGGATATCTCTCTCACCTGCTGTGCCACCTCCTCAAGATTACATCCTAACATTCTTAAAGCATCTGCATAAGCTCCTGATAGTTCTAAATTTCCAATTGCATTTAGCAATGCTCTACCCTGCAATCAAACAATAATATAAAATAAACTCACATCAATGACATCTAACAGGCTTCTCGCAGATTCAAAATAAGTTGCAATATCAGTGATTCTGTGTTGACAAGAACCTGTAGAAACTCCATAGACAGATAGTAGGCTTGCTTCACATTCATCTTTTCATAGTAGTTATACGTAGCATTCCAATTGATGATAAGCAAATCACGAACACTTTCAGCAGTAGCATAGAATGCCTTAGAAAGCCCAAAGCCCTCCGGAGAGAAAGAAGGCGTGAATTCCGAATGGTACTTAATACTCGCAGCAATTGACTCCGAATCTGGAAAGAAGGTATCGCAGTCGTCTACAACTATAGGAAGAAAAATTCTCAATAATTTGGGAAGTCAATTCCATCGACAAACACGTATGCATTCACATCATTGCAGATACAATCGTCGGATAAAATCTCAAGTCAGTTTCGCGCAATTTACCTTCTCCGTTGACGCGCTCCTTCATTTCCTTCTGTTGATCGTTGGCTACGTTCCTAATGCATAGCTTCCTTCTTGCAGAACTCGAAACCGAAGTTCTAAACAACAGAAGCCTCGTCCAAGTACACCGAAAACTGGACTCTGCAGTGAAGCGAGAGAGGAATTTGGATCTTGAGGACTCAGGATTAGAATGAGCGCAGGTCCATGATAATCGCAATCCCGCCATTGCGACTCTTTGTGAGGAAGACGAAGAAGGAAGGTATTCTGTTTCTTATCTCCAGTATTTGTGAGTGCTGAGAGTTCAGTCTTGGCGGGTCACCAGACGCACGTTAGAAGCGCGGGAGATAAGAGACCTCAACGTCAAGTGGGACCCACAACTTTTCCCACGTTTTTTTTTAATTATTATTATTATTTAGTAAATCATTCAGATATTTTTTACGAAAAATAAAATTAAAACTTTTTAGAGTCTAATAAAAAAAAGTTCATGGATAAAATAAAATAATTATTAATATATATATGAAATTTCAGGGCTTCGCATTAAATGGTCCAATTTTTTTGACCTCTTTCAAATGATATTTTTGCAAGTTGAGCGCCTCACCAACCAATAAAAATATCTACTTTTTCTAAAATATAAAATTAAAGTGCTTAATTTTATTTACAAATTACTCGTAAAAAAAAATAATAATAATAAATAATTTCAAAATATTTTACAAAATTAATTAGAATATTAAACCAGAATTTGTGAATGGTCTTTCTTTCTTAATCCAAAAGTGTTCTAATCACGTCCAAATGAACTTCTATTCATAGGATAGTTTTGAAAGTTACTTTGCCGTCCACTGCCACTAAATCACAACCCCACAAGTCAAACTGGTGTTTGTTGTTGCACCGGAGGCCGCTAGTACTAGGTACTAAAGTATGGGTGTTTTGTATCTATTAAGCAAAGACGGGTTGTAATTGTATAGTAGTATCGGAAAACATGTCTCGGAGATTATAATGTTTGAATGCATTGAGCTATAATCTGATTGACGTGGTTAAATATCAGTAAAATACACTCACCAATAACAGCCTTTCAACTATTTAATTAATTATAAATAAATAAATAAATAAGTGATACGTGCTAAAATTGGGGACGCACGTGCGCCGCGTACTCTCGACATGATTTAAATAAATGAAAAGAAGAAAGAAAAATCCCAATCGAGAATCCCAACGGTCTAAATTTGTAGGGCAGGGGAACGAATTTCAAAATATTTCTTATGTTTTGTAGCGAGTGGGAGCGTCCAGTTTTCTGCTTTTCCGCGTCGCCTCCCATCGATCTGTTTCGCGATTTTCAATTCTATCTGTGTTAAAGGATTGAACGCACTGAAAATCCTCAAGAACACGACCTATTATTTCACTTTCATTTCAATTTTTCTTCCTGCTTCGATTTTTCAGGTATCGTTCTCTCTCACTTTCCCCTTCTCGATTGTGTTCGTTGGGGGTTCTATTTCCAGTTCATGAATTTGGTAATTCATCTATCTGTTGATCTTATATTCGTATTTACACTGCATTTCTGTAAAATTTTCTCCGTTTTTGAACCCTCATTTTCCGTTCATATTGTTAATTTGTATCGTTATCGGCGAAATTGCTTAGAATATCGGTTTGGTTTAGCTTTCAATCCCTAATCTTACAGTCTAGTATATGCTTGACTTGCGTTCTGCATTCTTATTTCCAATTTCTTTTTGATAGTCTTCAAATGGAAAAACTGTAGTGTTATTTTCTTAATATATATTTTGCCAATCTACTGTAATCTTAGAGTTATTTTCGATTTGAAATTGATGACCTTCTCCTAATAGATCTTCTTAATACCATTTCACAGGTACCAGCTATATTCACCAGATCCCTTGTTTTAGAGCCGCTTAGCTAATAGTTCATTAAAATTCAAGTCTCTTTGTACAGCCAGGATGTTTAGTTTCATGAAATCCCCCGTGAAAGTTTCTAAGCAGAATTCTGTTGATACTGGATTAGCCGGATCCGGTACTAATCCTTTTGATTCAGATACTGAACCTGAAACCAACCAAACTCTTAATCCTGCAAGAAGAACTTCTTCCGAGCCTGCGCTTGTTATACCGAACTCCATTTCCGCCAATCCTTTTGATGATGATGATGATGATGATGGTTTTGTTGGAAGAAGAGGTACTGCAACTTCTTCAGCCTCTAAAAACGGATACAAAAATGCAACTTCTTCAGCCTCTAAAAATGGATACAAAAATGATTTTCGCGACTCGGGAGGATTTGAGAACCAGAGTGTGCAGGAATTGGAGAACTATGCCGTATATAAAGCTGAGGAGACCACAAATTCTGTTAATAACTGCCTGAAGATCGCTGAGGACATAAGGAGTGATGCTACCAGGACCCTTGACATGTTGCATCAGCAAGGTGAGCAAATTGAGAGGACCCACAGGATGGCTGCTGATATGGATAAAGATCTAAGTAAGGTAGGCTTTTTACTAGTTTTCTATAGACACATTTATCCTGAAATGATTAATTGACCCATGTTGTTTTGATTTATTTAAAAAGAGAATCAGATTATTCAAAATTTGAAAGTGAACGGTACTTTGCTTGCATGTTACTGAAGCAAATATGGTTGCCTCGATAAGATATTCCTTTCATTCTTCCTCTATGGTATTTATGAAATCTGGTTCTTTCCGGGTTATAGTTGACGGATCTGATATCCTAGCCAGAAACTGAATGAAGTGATTTTGTCTTACTTTTACTTTTTGCTTTTGTACGAGTTCTTTCCATTTGTTAATAGTTTCCTTTTCATTACTGTTAATTGTAGGGAGAGAAACTTCTGAATAATCTTGGAGGCATGTTTTCTAAGCCATGGAAGCCAAAGAAAACCAAAGAAATTACAGGCCCTCTCATAACAGCAGGTTATATTTTCATTGGTTCTTCTAACACTGTCATTCCTATAACTTATTGCTTCTCCCATTTTATCCGCTATTGATTATGTCCATATTGGCCGTCCAGATAATTCATCTGGGAGAACTGAAAACAACAAGGAGGAAAGGGAAAAACTGGGTTTATCTACAGGTAAAAAGCAGTCGGCTACTCGAACACCGCCTTCTGAATCATCTGGCGCAATGCAAAAAGTCGAGGTGAGAGCACCGACTGTTATCATTTCACTTAGGATTATAGGCATTATTATGGTTTCAGATTTAAACAATGGGTAAGAATGTTTTTTCAGGATGAGAAGGAAAAGCAAGATGATGCACTCTCAGATTTAAGTAATATCTTGGGTGATCTGAAGAATATGGCTGTGGACATGGGAAGCGAGCTTGACAGGTATGCCATTCTTTTACTCAATTTAGAGATTGCTGTATTATTACATAGTTCTGAATGAATATTTTCTGGAAAATGCAGGCAAAACAAAGCTTTGGATCATCTAAGCGACGATGTCGACGAGCTGAATTCTAGAGTGAAAGGTGCCAATCAACGAGCTCGCCGTTTGCTTGGGTAGTAAAATCAGACACTCTAATTCTTCCCTTCTCTTTGTTTCTAGCTGGAATCATTTCGTTCAAACATTCTTTAATTGTTGGTGTACTTCTGTTCTTTTCTCATGTGATTTTTTAGTTCATAATAAGTACATTGCTTCTATTATTTCAAGGAAAAAGCCTGTTCCTTCATCTTGTTGAAGATAGATAGCAGCCATGAATTTAGACAATAAGAGTTAGATACCATTTTCCTTTCTTTTTTACGTGAACTGTCTAAAAATGGAAGATAAAAAAACTACAGTAAAAAAGATAAAAAGGTAAGATAAACTCAGAAGGGGCTTTTACATACATTATGTTTCCATAGATTCAGACAGTACACAGCCTATACAGCAAAATTACATTAATTCCATAAACAGTAAAAGACATATGAAAGTTCCATAGTACCCCTCCAAAGAAAGAAAACCTCATGAATCCTGCCATGTCGGCAATCTGTACCTTATACCTCCAAAATTAATGAAACTCATGGGTTTCTTTTGAATCTTACCTCCGGACCCGACCACCTATGAACTTGTCTTCTTTTTCTTTAATACTAAAAAAAGGAGCCCAAATCTTAAAAGTAAATACCTTGTCATTTCCATGCTTGTTTTTGCCACTTTTCCACATCAAAATGAACTCGAACACACCAAAACTCGGAACACTTGGACGCAAAAACAAGAATGGAAATAGCAACAATAACCTGAACGAACCAAGAAAGAAAGAAAGAAAGAAAACAAGACAATACGACATTGAACAAAAACTCGTCCACTAATTAGCATAGTCTTCTTCTGACTTCGTCGATCACGTACGAGGATTATATATTCTTCTTGATTCTTAACTAATAGGACTCAAGAAGAAAAGGGTGGATGATATATGTTGTACTGGAATAGCGAGAAAACTGAGAAGAGAAATGGCTGTCTTGGTAAAGAAAGATTCTTTTTGCTCTTTCTTTGCTCTCTCTTTCTCTCTTGTTTCAGTTGTGAAGAGGGTTTGGCCCGGATGGCACGAGTCTATTCTCGACGCCATATCGAGGGTCAATTTGATTGTGTGTCAGCAATGGCAGCGGCAGCGGTGGAAGGTAGACAGGGAGGCGATGTTGGTAAACTCTATGAAGGTGAATACACAAAGAACGTGAGTTTTCGCGAGTAAGAGCATCACAAGGATGAAGCTGTTGTTTGTGGCGAGGCGGGTGGTGGCGAGGGATGATCGGAGATGCTTCTGGCACGGAGGTGGAAGGTGGATGATTGGAGAGTCTAGTGGCCGTGGAAGACGAGACGAAGAGGAATAAAACTATCAAGATCATCATGATGAGCTGCCCATTGGTGGCAAAAGATGAAGAGGGGGAAAGAGAGGCTTTCATTTTGAGTTTCAGATACAGAGAGATAAGGACGGGGGGAAGAAAGGAGATGAAGAAAGGAGAAGAGATGGTGAAAGTGAAAGGGAAGAAGTTTAAATGCAGAGCAAGAGACTCATGAGGGGGGGAAATATTATTATGGCCTTGTTGACAGAAGGGACTGGCTTGAGGGACCTGTCCATTGGCCAAGGGTATAGTTGGCAATCATTTTCACTCTTCATTCAATTTTTTGCTCTCACTTTCATCATGTACGTTAAACATCATCGGTTGATCATTCGCATCTTTAATTCAACGGTTCAGATCATCTTTATTTTTTCAATATTTATTAACCCATGCAAATATTGCCTAATTTTTATTCAAACTCTCATTAATGAAAGAAATAATATATAATAAAAATTTTGAGGCGGGTTGGTTCGCGGTTGTCAATTGTATTAAAAGAAACACGAGCGAAATGCAGCTTCTAACAAGTTTCTAATCAAAATGACTTAATGAGTAAACGTAGAAATGCCGAGCATATATCCATTTACACACTAACACACACGAACTCCTTTTGTTTGAGAGAGAATAGTTTTGGTTGAGAGAAATCCCAATTCCATGTATCCAATCAAGTGAGCCACGCCGTGAGACGATTAGGTTCGTTTGTGACACTTCAATACAACTCCTAGCACAGAAAGTACTCTAAGAGGCTCGGGAGAGAGAGGGGGCCCATTCGAAAAAAATTATGAATAAAAAGTAGCACGTGACATGGCAATAAGCAGTAAGTGGGCCTAATCTTTGCCCCGTCTCCGCCTTCTTCAATGTCCAAGTTTCAGAAAGAGTATCTAATCACTAAATATTATCTTCCTTCAACAACGATTTAAGGAGAAAGTGATAAAGAACGAAGGGAGAAATTAGTGAATGGTAGTTAGTTTAAATTGAAATCACGAGTGGATTAATGGGCTTTTTAGTCATTTTACCTACAATGAAATGAGTTTGTAATATTAGAAATATCTTATTACATTTTTAGATCTATTTAATTGCTTAAATATAATAAAATAAATTTAATATAGTAATTTTGAACCAACCTTAGAGATTACACGAGCATTAAACTAGTAAAATAAAATTAATTTGAAACTGGTAGATGATCAAATAATAAAGATATTATTAGATATTGTTCAAGCACTTTATCAAGGGTTGTTATAGTATGTGGTAAGTATCCTTGCATGTCATGTGGGTGACCTGGGGTCGATCCCTAGCAATGGCATCAAAGTTGGCGTCAAAAGCTAAGATAATCATTGTGTTCTAAGAATTCAATATTCAACAGATTCTCATGCCTTTTTTTGAATAGTGTGGTAAGTATTCCTGCCTGTTATGCGGGTGACTTGGGTTCAATTCCCGGTAACGGCGTCGAAAGCTAAGATGATCATTGTTCAAGAATCCAATATGTCTTTTTTTCATCTCGTTCAACAGATTCTCATGCCTTTTTTTAACGTCGTACGATAAATGCAAGTATTCGCGCCTGTTACACAGGTGATCCCGATTTTATCGTCGACAAGAGCGTCGAAAACTATATCCATTAAAAACGAGTTTTTAAGTATCATAAAAATATGTGTTGATTTTTTAAAACTTAACAAATTGTTTGCTAGTGGGTTTCAGAAACTTTTAACAAATTCCCAAACGATTTATTGAGGGTTGTTGTAGTACAGTGGTAAGTATTCCTGCCTGTCACCCGGGTGACTTGGGTTCCATCCCCAACAATGGCGCCCGCCGAAAGCTGTGATGATCCCTTATTAAGGTCATTAAAACATGATAATGCAATATATAAATTATCTATTTTTTTTATTTCAAATTTGATTATTTATATTTCATATATGATAATAGTAACAATAATTAATGAGGTTAAGCAAGTTAATCCACGGATTAATATCGGCCTTTCCGAGTTTCCTGAAGGAGCGAACTCGAGAGAACAGAATTCGTAGTGAAAAAAAAAAAAAAAAAAAAAAAA
>NW_019268527.1:4403576-4433576 GCF_002738365.1 Cucurbita moschata
AAAAAAAAAAAAAAAAAAAAAAAAAAAAAAAAAAAAAAAACTGGAGTCTCTGTTTGAGGCGCGCAAGTTTTCATAATCGTTTCTCCACGCAGATCTATCAAACCAGCATCGATTTCATCTCTGCATTTTCAAATTCCTTTAACTTCTCGGAGTTAAGGAACTCACAAATCTGAAATAACGGCGCGGCGACTTTCACTGCCCGCGTTTTCTGTATTCCTGATCTTGTTCTCTCTGCTCAACGATTCTGTTCTCTGTAAAACACTTAAACGAGATGGTATTGATGACATTATTACCTTTTCTTGTGATTTTTTTTTTTTCTATGGGTTTCAAGGGACTGAATATTTTGTGTTTTTGCAGTTAAAGCATTGAATGAGATCAAGGCTTCTCTTGGCTGGAGAGTGGTGTATTCATGGGTTGGAGATGATCCGTGTGGCGATGGTGATCTTCCTGCTTGGTCCGGTGTCACTTGTTCTACTCAAGGAGATTACAGAGAGGTTACTAAATTGTATGATTGGCTCTTAGTTTGTTGAATTGATCATAATTATTAGCAACTCGCCCTGTTGTTCGTTGATTGGTTTATCATTTATTGTTCTATTCTCGTTAAACTCATTGTTGTAAATTTGGTACTGTCCGTATGATGCGTTAAACTGGGTTAATTTGTTGCCTACTGTAGGGAAGTTTATGAGGTTTCTATTGTCGGACCGTTTCCCACTGCTGTTACTAATCTCTTGGATCTTACTAGGCTGTAAGTATTTCCTTCCCAAAATGTATTTGATAATTTTGTTTCTTCGTGCAATACTATGTGTAAATTGTCATAAGTTTTTTATTTAATTTAGTCATTAACTCTCGTCCATTTATAACGATTGATTAAATAAGACGTTTGATGATCCAAATAATTGTCCCTATATAATGGGCTTATCTAGGAGGTTGATGATATCGGAATTTAATATCGGGATTTGGGACAGTTTTGTGTGTCACATTGTATTTCTTGAGTGACATTGGTGAGAGTTTTTGTAGTGTGATAGTGAGGTATTCACTTGTAACACTTTGTTTATTAGTGATGGGTTGCTACCCGTAGATGTAGGGGAACTTCTTCTCTCCGAACCACATAAATATCTTGGTATCTCTTTATGTAATTCTGTTCATTGGTGTTGTGAGTACATTTGTTCCGCTTTCGGCGCACAACAAGAAGTTTCTATATCCTTATAAGGAGTGTTTCGTTTCCCTATCCAACCAATGTAGGATCTCACAATCTACCCCCTTAAGAGTCCAGGGTCCTCGCTGGCACACCGCCCAAAACTTGGCTTTGGTACCATTTGTAACAACCCAAGACCACCGCTAGCAAATATTGTCCTCTTTGGACTTTCCCTTCTAGGGCTTTCTCTCAAGGTTTTAAAACGTGTCTGCTAGGGTAAGGTTTCCACACCCTTATAAGAAATGTTGCATTCTCCTTCCCAACTAATGTGAGATCTCACACTCCCACCCAACGCCCAAGTCTCCTCTCTAAAAAATGGAGAAAACTGCTGTTCAAAGTTGCCAGTGTTTTTCTTCCTGCTTAAACACTACGAACGTCATTTCATGCTTTGTAGAGGCAAATATGTTTTGTATGACATTCCTTAGCTAAAACACAATACACCTAACATTATATTTTTCAAGCCTGTTTGTAACGTGGTTCCATGTCTTTTCACATTTCATGCTATCTTGACCAACACCTGCACTTTCTGCCTTCCTCTTACTCTACATAGGAAAAATCATCAGTCTTATGCTCTGCATTATCCTTTGCAACTGGCAAGCTCCTTTGCTTGTCAAGATATTCATAAAATAGGACTTTTGTTCACACACAGGTTCTTGGACTACAACCAATTTAGTGGGAGAATTCCAGATGATTTTTACAAACATCCATTATTGAAAGAGATGTGAGTTATTTCTTCTTAGTTCTCGTGTCATTATCACTTGATTAAGTAGTAACTGAAGCCTGATCTTTGGTTTATTTCACATATATAATCGATAGGTTCATCGAGGGTAATGCCTTTAGGCAACAAGTGAAGCCAATAAGCATTCACAAAGCTCTTGAAGTTTCAGACGCAGAATTCCTCGTTTAAACCTCCACATCCACCATTCTTTATTCAATTTCAAGCTTCTTTTTTCATGTTTAACCCAAAGCTTCTTTTCTTTTAAGTGGGAGCTTTAGCTTTACAGTTCATACACAGTTTTGTTGGTTAGGAATCACGACTCTCCACAATAGTATGATATTGTCTACTTTGAACATAAGTTCTCATGGCTTTATCTTGAGCTTCCCCAAAAGGTCTCATACCAATGGAGATAGTATTCCTCACTTATAAACCCATGATCTTCCACTAAATTGACCAACGGGGGACTCTCATTCTCAATAATCCTCAACAATCCTTCCCTCGAACAAAGCACACTATAAGCCTCCCCTGAGGCTTATGAAGCTCTCGAATAGCCTCCCCTTAATCGAGGCTCGACTCCTTTCTCTGGAGCCCTCGAACAAAGTACACCCTTTGTTCGACACTTTAGTCACTTTTTGACTACACCTTCGAGGCCCACAATTCTTTGTTCGACATTTGAGGATTTTATCGACATGGCTAAGTTTAGAACATGGCTCTGATACCATGTTAGAAATCATGACTCTCCACAATGGTATGATATTGTCCACTTTGAACATAAGTTCTCGTGACTTTACTTTGAGATTCCCCAAAAGGTCTCATACCAATAGAGATAGTATTCCTCACTTATAAACCCATGATCTTCCTCTAAATTGACCAATATGGGACTCACTCCCAATAATCCTTAGACATCAACTCATTATTTTAGTCCAGAATTTTGAATACATGAGCAGCAGCCAGCCAGCAAGCCTTTGAACTTTTTTTCATGGCTTGTCGGCTTTGTGCCAGGAACCAGAAGATTTATTAAAAAGTAGAAATTCCTGACTTTTGAAGAAAGATATCAGCAGCAAAATGGTTTAGAAAGAATACTTTCCTTCAAGCTTCCAAACCCATGAGTTTCATGCAAAGCATATTTTTAACTTCCACTTCTCTTTTATTCCCTAAATAAATTATGTGAAAAAAGTTTTAGACTTTTTTCTTTTCTTTTCTTTTTATAAATAGAATAATAGTGTAATGTTTCTTCAAATAAATCCCTATCCCACCCCCCTCCTCTACGCCATCATCACTGTGAGCTTTCAATATCCCCGCTGAGAAGAAATCTCATTACAGAGCTTTCTTTTCCAACCCCTATGGATCAATGGGTGACAACAGATGAGGTATTTAATGCTTTTATAGTTCTAACAAATTTATTTTATGGAACATATAACATACAAATCTTCTGCACCTCCACAGGACATCGATGGACAACAACGAGGCAGTAGAACACAAACATACTTGTTTCCCCTGAAATCCCAATCTTCCAGAGGTAAACCGACAGACTTTATCATCCTTCTATTTTAGTTTTATACTTTCAGATGTTCATTTAAATTTCGAAGGTTGCAAGCTCGTTTCGTTCTTGTTTTGTACCTTCGTACGTTAGCATTTAAGGTTTGAGGGTTACAATCTCGTTCCATTCTTGTTCGGGGTTACAATCTTGTTTCATTCTTGTGAGATCTCATATCGGTTGGAGAGGGAAACAAAAGATTTTGTGTGAAAACCTCTTCCTATTAGACCGTTTTGAAGTGTTTGGGAGACGCCGATAAGGTGGGTTTGGGCTGTTACAAATGGTGTCAAGGATGATGGTCCAAGATCTCACATCAGTTGGAGAGGGAAACGAAAGATTTTGAGTGAAAACCTCTTCCTATTAGACCGTTTTGAAGTGTGTGGGAGACGCCCATAAGGTGGGTTTGGGCTGTTACAAATGGTGTCGAGGATGATGGTCCGAGATCTCACATCGGTTGGAGAGGGAAACGAAAGATTTTGAGTGAAAACCTCTTCCTATTAGACCGTTTTGAAGTGTTTGGGAGACGCCCATAAGGTGGGGTTGGGCTGTTACAAATGGTGTCGAGGATGATGGTCCGAGATCTCACATCGGTTGGAGAAGGAAACGAAAGATTTTGAGTGAAAACCTCTTCCTATTAGACCGTTTTGAAGTGTTTGGGAGATGCCCATAAGGTGGGTTTGGGCTGTTACAAATGGTGTCGAGGATGATGGTTTGAGATCTCACATCGGTTGGAGAGAGAAACGAAAGATTTTGAGTGAAAACCTCTTCCTATTAGACCGTTTTGAAGTGTTTGGGAAACGCCCATAAAGTGGGTTTGGACTGTTACAAATGGTGTCAGGGACGATGGTCTGAGATCTCACATCGGTTAGATAGAAAAACGAAACATTTCTGATAAGGATATATAGCTAGAGAGAAAATGAAACATTTCTTAAATAAGGATATAAAGCGAGAGAAGGAAACAAATGTAAAGGTAACACAAATGTAGCGTTCATGTGATTAATAATAAAGTTATAATCTCAGAAAATTTTAGCGTGTTAAAAGTTTAAATCCAAAAATGTTGAAAAATAGAACACAGAAGCGACGTCGTTTTCAAGAAATGTTTATTGTTTATTTTATGCAGAGAAAACAACGGCGGGCTGGTTGGGAAGGCAATTTTTGCAGCAAATGAGTCGAGGGAATGAATTTTCCGACGACGAAATAGAGCGTGTAACCGCCGTAGCCGCCGCCGCCTATGCAATTCATTCCATTCAGAATTCAGAAATCGCGAGACGCAGAAAGAATGCCGATTATCCTGAAACGTCGTCGTTCCCAAAGTTTACACACCTCAAGGAAGACAATCGCCCCCCCACTCCTCGTCCGGCGCCGGAACCTGCTAAGCTTTCCCGGCGGTTAATAGGTAACAATTTTTTTTACCTGCAGATGTTGATAGGTTACTTTTTCTTTACATTTCTCCAGATAATTCACCCGCCGAAGATAAGTTAATTATTTCCTAACTATAATTAATATTGAAACTTATTTTGAAACCAATTTTAAATTTATGAAAAAACATGATAATATAATTGAAAAATATTAAAAAATAAAAAAAATTAGGAAGGTTAAAAAAAATTACAGAAAAACCCAACTCAATAATTTTAAAATTTCTAGATTATATTAAATTGTTAATTTTAAAAAAATATAATTATATATTTTTTTATTAAGTTTAATTTTTTATTATTTATTCTTTAATAATTATTTATATCTTAAGATAATTTTTAAAATATATATTAAAAATTTGAAATTAGGTTGTAAATCTTAATTAAAAATTTAAAAATAAATAAAATCGTGTTTTATTTTTATTCAAATAAAAAAAATTAATAAACAATTGAACCAAAATAATTATGGTTGGATTCATTATTAAATAAAAATGATTATTTTTTTATGAAAATCGTATGCTCTGATTTTAAAGCCAAATTTGGATTTGAATGGTTTGTGTTAGATAAAGATCATCTGCAAGATCCTGAACAAAGCCAACGAAGGAATGTGTCAGTGACCCACGAACAACCAAAACGGAAACCAACGGAAAACACAACCGATCCCGGTAGCCGTCCATACTTCAAAGAGACAGCTTTTTCCGGCAACAAACCAGACACCTCCGGCAGCCGAAGAACAGACCCAGAGAAACCATCAAACATCTCCGGCAGCCGAAGAACAGAAACAGAGAAACCAGCAGGCATCTCCGGCAGCCGAAGAACAGAACCAGAGAAACCATCAAACATCTCCGGCAGCCGAAGAACAGAACCAGAGAAACCAGCGGTAGTCCCAAGACCTCCAACTCCATTTAATCGGCCGACCGACCCACAAAAGCCACTCCCAACCCAAACCAGACCTTATGATTCAAGAGAAACAAAAGCAGATCAGTGGGAAAAGGCTGAGATGGCTAAAATCAACGAGAGGTAAACTCGAAACTTTTGGATTAATGAAATAAACTTACTGTTTTTTAAACATTTGGAGGAAACGTTTCAGATTCCATAAAGTGATCGAGACAGTATCTTACTGGGAAAGAAAGAAGAGGGACAAAGCCAGGAGGAAATACGATGAATCACAGGTTCATAATCAGTTCATCTCTGTGTTTAAAGTGCGTTTCATTTACAGAGTAACTAATTGTTTAATAATGTTCAAACGTTGAAGGCTGCGGGCGTGAAGAGGTCGAAGAGGGAAAAGGGAATAAAGAAATTCGAGGAAGACATGGATTTTATAAAGCAAATTGCAGAAGAAGCAAGAGCCAAAGCCGATCAAAAGCGAAGAAATGATATTCTTAAAGCTAATCAAAAAGCAGATATTATCAGACAAACAGGGGACCTCCCTGTTTCTTGTTCCTGCTGCTGAACACTAACGAATTACATTATCAAACTTCGTAATCACTTTGTTGACCATCAAACTGTAATGATTTGACTTCTTTTTTTCTTCTTTTTGTGTGCACATTACTGAATGATTGCTCTGTGAACAAAAATAACCAGTAATTCGTGTTGCTTTCAAATGGGTTCTCTGTTTTACTCTGTTTTCATCGTTTAATTTGTTGGTTCTCTGTATTACTCTGTTCATAGTGATGAAATTCCTCTGTTTTTAGCTTCACAAGCTATTTGAATTTCCTAAAAACTCTAAAATCCAATGATTTGCGTAAAAGAAAAGAGGGTTAGAGACTAAGAAACCCGATCTGTTGCTAAAGACGAGGAAGAGCCGACAAGTAGACAAGAGAGTAGTGATAGTGACGGCCTGTGAAATAAAGTCTACTAAGGACTCTATGACCATCTCCAACCTTCCGAAATTAAAGGGTATGTTTTGTTTCTTAACACTTTTTCATTGTTACGCCAACCGAGAGGGATACCGAGTATCACGGTCCTACTTTTTTAATTGTTCAACGTTGTGATCTTTCTTGGTCGCATCATGGTACTCGTTTAGCTCCTCGTGTGGTCGGATGGGTGCCACGTGAGAGTCGCAGTTCTATTGTCGCAACGCGAGGGTCACAACCTACTCACTACTCTCGAAAGAATCGCTCAATTTCGATTTTGTTGAGAACAAGATAAGAACCACAAATCTAACATATAAATTGTGGGTTAAACACAGAACATAACTGGTAGCCTACAGAGCACACATTTATGATAGGTTTTAGCAGTAAATGCAAACCCTTATTTACAGAATTACACAAAAACAGAGCAACAAGAACAACCACATAAAAGGAGAAGGACCCAATTGCAAAAGAGGGTCATTTCTTCAAGAAACCTTCAGCCACCTTCATGTAATCCCCAAACCCAGATCCTCCGCCGTCCTTCTCGCCGGACTCCTCCTTCTTCGGCGGCTCAGCCGGTTTTGGCTCGGCAGCAGGAACAGGAGTGGCAGAATGAGACTTCTCATACTTATTGAGATACTCCTCAGCCTGGTTAACATACTTACCAACTCCCTTGGTTTCATCCAATTTGCCGTAATCCGAAGCCGCTCCAAGCAGGTCAGCGCCTGCTCCGGCAGCTTTGCCCTTGTCCACCTCGCCGCCGCCGCCGCCGAAAGAGGACTTGGCAGCGTCGGCGACCAACCTGGCGCTGGACAAGAGCTCGGAAGCTGATGGCTTGTGGTTGTCTGGATTTTGGTCGTGTGGCTTGTCGGCAGAGCCGCTGAGTTTAGACAAGAAATCCATAATTGTTAAAATAGACACGAAATTGAAAACGGTTGGGTTCTTTCACCAAATTATATAGTGGCAAAATGGATATGGATATGGGTAAAAAATTAAAAACAAATAAATAAATAAATATTTGAATAAAAATGAGTGGCTTCAAATTGAGGAGAGTTGCAGATATTAATTCAATGAAATTGTGGAACAGGGGAAAGCCTTTAAAGATCTTCGGAGTGGGTTACGTGGGTGTTGTCCTTTTCATATTTAATATCATAAATACTCCAAACGACCATGTCGGCAAGCCCATATTTTACTGGGCCTGAATTGGGCTTGGCCCATTTTATAAATGGGCTTTTAAGTTGTAAATTTTGACCCATTTAATGTTTCATTTTCACTTCAGTTTCAGCTTGGGCCTGACTTGGGCTTGGGCCATTTTCGAGATGTCTTTTCAGTTATACCCTAAAAAAGTGGTTACATTGGAGCGAGGGTATTCCGGACAACTATGAAATGGAAGGGGGCATTTATGAAAATGGAAAAATGAAAGGTGACAACCTGACCAATTTGGACTATCTAATCTAAATCATAAAGGTTAAATTGGATTGGATTTTTTTCAACTTCGGTTGAATTTTTGAAAAATTAAAAATTTTTGTTGGGCCCCCGAGTTGACATTTTTTGGTTAAGTCAACCTAACCAACTTGAACATAAGGTTAAAAACTACCCGAGTTCGGTCTGACATTTTTTGGTCAAGTCAACCCAACGAACTTGAACATAAGGTTACAAACTAACCCAACCCAATACTATTTTGAAGGTTATTAGGAGGCTTCTTAACTTAAGTTTGTGATGAGTTGTGACTTGTGAATATTTGATAGTTCAATTTTTTAAAAAAAATTCCAAAATAGAGAGTTTGGTTGAATTGGGTTGTGAGCGGTACTAAAATTGCCCAGGTCACCGACTCAACTAACTTGAATTTCGGGTTGGTAAAAGAAAATTCAACCCGACACATGTACACCGCTAATGGAATTGGGCATTTAGGAAAATGGAGAAATGTGGAGATGATGAGGACATGATGTGGACATTTTTGAGTGTTGAGAGAATGAGGACATAGTTGCAAAAAGTAATTTAAAAGGAGGAAGAAAGGGAGGGAGTGAAATGCAAAAAAGAAAAGAAGAGAGAATAGATGGTAATCCCAGAGGAGTGAACCAGAGAACGCAAACAGCATTTTGGAATTAAAAATGGTGTTTGTGTTCTCAGGTCACCCCTTTGGGAGCACTCTGTTGAGATCTTTTTTAATTTCTGCTTGCTTTTCCACTTTTAATTTCTCATTTCTACTCACTTTAATTTAACTTTTTTTAATTATTTTTATCTAATTGCCTTCTACAGCTCTAGCTTTCGCCTGCAATGGCGGACTCCGAACAACTTTCCGGCGCCAAATTCCCCTGGCTCTCCTCTCAACCGCCAGCGCCGGCCATCTACTCCCCTCTGTGAGTGCCGCTGAACTTCTTCTCACTTATCTCTTCGCTTGGAGCACTCAACGGCGGGAAGATGCTCGCTGGTGATACCAGTAGACCCATTTCTACCGTGTAAGATCCAGAATAGGGAAGTTCAATGTGCCTTAATTTAGTGCAACTTATCGTTAGCGTGAGTTAGTCCATATATTCGTAATCAATTAATATTTAAATAATGTATTAGTTATAGAATATATCTTAAATATTCGTAACCCGTTCATATTTTTCTTCCGTTTATGATTTGATTAATAATACATTTTATTATATTTTTAAGATTTAGTTAATTTATATTTTTCTTATTAATTTCGTGTTTAGTAATAATATTTTTAGATTTATTCTCACTTTTTTTAAGAAGCTAAGGAGAGATATTGTATCCCAATATTTTTATTTATTTATTATTGTAATGGAAGAAAATTTTAGTACATTTGTAAATTTAAAAAATGTATTATGGGATTTGCAGATATTGAAAAAAAAAACTTAATTTTTTTAAATCCTTTCATTTTATTTAGACGTTTTCATTAAGTTAATTAGAGCTATCAATTCAAATTAAAAAGGTTGAGTTGAATTTTTTATTTTTTTTTATTTATCAAAATAAGCATAACTCAACAATAATTAACACTTATCATCTATAAAATGTAAGAAATTCAAATCATCAATCCAAATTGTACTTTAAATAAATAAATATATATATATATTATTTATTGTAATAAAATAATGAAAATAAATATAAACATCAAATATGGTAGAAAATAATATTAAAAGAATAAATGGAAAAGGAGGGAACACGTGACAGAAGTGTGAGAAGGGGCGGACCACAACAGGATGCATGAGAATGAGGAAAAGAAAGAATGTAATTGGACGACAACAGCTTGGGTGGGACCCACTCTCATTTATATTAGAAAACTTGTCTGTACCACCAAATCCAACATCTTCTTCCTCTTATGTTTCTTTTGCTTTCACCCACGCGCCACCCCCGCGCGTGTTCGCACTTTCCCTAATTAACCAAATTAATAATAATATAAGTTTATTAGATCCCTTTTGTTCATCAAATGTTAATATAATTTGAGCAATAAAAGTAAATTTAGAAGCCATTTTCACTATCATAGTATAGCTCGTTTCTTTTAGAAATAAAATAATCTATAATCTTTTCAACAGCTCAGCACTCATCAAAAGTCGAGCAGTTCACTGGAAATAGACGCACATTAAAACCGAAAGCAAAGTGCGAATTAGCTCCGAAAACTGGTGGCGTATATCCAGCAGGAACAAATCATCATAAAAGCATTATTTATGAATAATACAGTATTGGCAAACACCCAAAGGCAGATGAGAACCCAAATCTTCTGCTATCAAATGTACAAAGAGCGGTGTGAGGGAGGAGGAGGGGGCCTACGACGTACAAATAAACTTCCCAGCTTTCCTCTATAACATCGTGCTCGTGCCCGTGCTCGTGCTCGTGCTCAGTTAATAAATCAAAGCCTCCTAACGTTGATTAAGTTAAAGGAACGGGTGGAGGATTACCGGCTGGGCATCTCTGTCGACGGGGTCGTCTAGTTGTCTTGCCCCAACCAGTCAGGCTTCCATCCTCCAGACCCATTTCAATGTTACTTAGTTGCTGTATCAGCTGATTACATGCTGAATGCACAGGGGGCGGGGGACTGATCACTGATCGTCGTCTTCCCCTACCGCAACCATTTCTAGTAGAGTTCCTCCTCGTAACTCCGCAATGCCAAGAGTGGCCTGTTGCTCGCATTAGGCCACCAAATGTTTGAAGATCTTCTGTAACCTCATGTCTTGATAGAGAGGAAAGGCCTGGAAGGATGTCCTTCTGGAAGTCCCTCCGCTGCCTTCCTCTCCTCGTCTGGCCCTTTCGGGGTCGATTTTGTAACAAATTGGTTCCAGGAGCTTCGATTTCCATACTTTCCGGAAGCAGGGGCTTCGGCATGTAGTCTTCTTCACCGACCTCTGCTAGCCTCAATGTCATGTATTCAAAGTAATCAATCCCTCTCAGAGAGGTTTCCTCATTATTCTTGTCATCTTTGGCTCTCAATACAGTATCAGACGTGACCTGTACATCGTCCCCCCGTGTGGAAACTATCTCGGCAAACCAATTTAGGAGATCGCTCGAAGAATCTTCCAACACGTTGCTAACATTATCGTCCAAATGACAGGAAGGCCCACAAGAAGAGATGGCAACTATTGCATCTGCTGCTACAGCCATAAGATCGTCCTGAATATCAACAGCCTTGTGCTGAGGAGATTGTGATTGCTGTCCATCTGCATCGATATCGTCTTCAGTCTCAGGCATTGCCGGGGCTTCTAAATCTATATCTATCACAACCTTTTTCTTGGCACTCGAAGAAGCCAGAGGTAGGGGTGTCATAGATGCTTCTTCATCGTCGACACACGAGTTCAAATCAATATTAACTCTAACAGTAGAAATTTTCGCGTCATTTCCATTTCTAACGGTCAGAGATCCAGTAGTAACGTTATCTGACTCGAAAACTGAAGGATCAGAAGGCAAATTGATATCAAATACTCGAGTTTTCTGGTTATCTTCCACGTCATTCTCGGATGGATTAGGAAAAGGTACCGACGGGGATGTAAGAGAAAACGACTCATTCTTAGAAACGTGTGGCCCTTCAAAAATGGGAAACCCAAGAAGCTTTTTGTTACTCTGGCATTCACCATGTTCCAACCTTCTGGG
This sequence comes from Cucurbita moschata, assembly GCF_002738365.1. Classification (NCBI taxonomy): domain Eukaryota; kingdom Viridiplantae; phylum Streptophyta; class Magnoliopsida; order Cucurbitales; family Cucurbitaceae; genus Cucurbita; species Cucurbita moschata. Next base: position 4,415,380 of record NW_019268527.1, read on the forward strand.
CTCAATGTTACTACAACGTGAATTCGACTCGATGTTCGGATAACATATAACTTTACTGCCATTTTCAGTTCCATTTCTGTCTGAAAACTGATTCTTTGGAGAGAGCACAAAACTAAGCTCTCCAGTCATAGAGAATCTTCTTGAATCGATCGTTTCATTCTTACGAGCAGGTACAGCTCTCGACCATGGTAATACATTATGATCGTCCTCATTCTTTTGTTCTGCCTCTCTGGTTCTGTAATTCAGTTGTTGACCTGCCTCATTAGATAAGGTTTTTGAGAGCACTACATTCAAGTTAATGTCTCTAGGAGAATTCGTGCCCACACAACCCGAGCCATTGTAATAGTTGGTCACATGGTCATGCCTTATGGTACCTTTGGAACCAGAGGTAGGCCTGAGGTAAAATCCATTCCGGTAAGGAGTTTCACAACCAGACCCCGGGTTTGATCTTGACCCACTACTCAAATTCCATCTATCTCCAAAAATTCCATTATTCTGAGATGATGATGAAGTAAAACTCTTGTGAACGCCAGCAGACGATTTCAAGGATGGCTGTGTATGAAATAATGTCGACTTTTGGGAGCTGTTGCCATTCGGCTTTTCCCAAGACGAACCAGACTGAGCCCAAGACTTGCCCATGTCAGAAGGAGCGATCGGATATGTACAAGACGTCTGAGAAGCTAGACGATAACCGGGATCTCCAGCATTCGACATTTCATAACCTCTTTTGGAAAATTGCAAATCATTAACTGGCCAGTCCAACTCCTGATGAAGCTTGCTTTTATCATTGAGATAGAAGACTGGAAGTTCATGAAACTTGTTGAGTGGAACTTGCATTGGATTAGAAGATATATGGAACTTTTCCATCTGACCATGATTAAAAGGTTTCTCACTCTCTTTACTACGACCTGAAATAAAATATGATATCAAATTTTCAGATTTCATGGCATGAAAGTTCTAAGAATGTTCGTGCAATATAAAGAAGAAATAGTACCTGCTTTAAAGATGTTAGGGAATGCCTCCCTTCTATTTCCGTTCTCAATATACGAATTCCTATTCGTTGCATGTCCACCTTCATTACTAGAGCACGGAAAGATTTCTTGCTTCGTATAGGACGGAACGGGGCCTTGAGTCTCCCCATTGCTGGAGTCACGAGCACTAGGAAGATCGAAAAAATTGGACCCATTTGCCTCTTCAACCTGAATGGGCTCGTTTAAGTCAGCTAAACCACATTTGTTCCACAAACTCGAGTCAGATCTCAAAGTAGCACTTTGGCCGCCACTCTTTTCACCAGGATTCACACAACTCTGAGTCTCACATTTCTTGTTACCATTTGAATGGCAACCCAGCATGGGGTGCACTTTTTCATCATGAAATACCTCCCCTTCTTCGCTATCAGCGTACTCGTCTGCTGGAAGTTGAAGATCGAATGTTTTCCTCCTAAATTTTGAAGGTCTGGATTCTAGTACCTCGCAGTCTTTTGAACTAGTTCCGTTTTGGGATGGTAAGAGACCGCTTCTATTGTTTTCTTTCAAAGAACTTAAAGATGATTTTACATCTTCAATGCAAGGTGCAGATGGTCTACCACTGGAAGAATTTGCAAGAGGAAAGCTTGGGAGATGCCATTTCCTCGTTCCCTCAGGCGTACTTTGAGATGCTAGAGGACTAGAGGAGAACGATATGTCAATTGGCATGTGGTGTCTGTGTTCCGATCTTTTAATATCATTCATTAACTCTCTTTGTTTTATATATAACCGATGCAGTTCACGAACCTGCCCGATGACAAAAGATGGAAAACTCAAAAAACAATGTGAGCATAACAACAGAAGTTCAAAGAAACAATCGGAACGAATGTTACCTGGCTCCTGAATAGGGCTTCATGCTCAAGCATTGTCCTCTTCACAGCATCTCTATCACAGCCTAGATATGCATCTGAGGTAGCTCTTGGCAAAATTCCGTTATAATATTGGCCGCTCTGACACGCTTTTTCACTATAATATAATGGCCAGCTACAACCATGAGAATCTTCATTCAGATCCCTCATTGAATGATAACCTGGCAAATAACTTTCATACTGCACTTTTGTTCCCATTCCTGAGTCAATGAAGATTCATTGATTGTTATGTATTCATAATGAACAGGGTCTATTAGAAACATAACTATTAGCAAATCTAAAGAAGCAGACCTTCACATGGACGTATTAGATAATAAATGGGTATTCATAAGAGCGCATCTCGATTCTACCGTGATATAAAAAATAATCTCTAAGCTAAAAGCATAAGTCAAGCCAGAAACAAGGACATCGATCTTCAACTTCGGAAGTATGGTCATTGACTTGGGCATCCATATGGTTGGGGACAAATTGAGACACGAGATAACGTTGTTATCGGTAGGGTAACAAAACGAGCAATTGGATGGTTTTTCTTAGAAAAGGTAAAAAACTGAAGTCCTGAGGGCTCTCATTATTTTGTTCTCCCTATAGCAGTTGCTTCTTCTATTCTCCAAGGTGCTGGTAATCCTTTAGTCCAGATAATGCCTCTCCAAATCGAATGCGTCCTCCGAGCTTACCTTGGAGGATATTCCTTGTAGACAAAATCTCACCATCCTCCCATTTTCAACATCGAGATTATACTCTCAAGGCTCAACGTTAAAGAGAGCACATGGACCACGAGAATATGTATACTAGTTTTGGATCTGAACTAATGCCAGAATGATCACTCGTGGTCTTGTATCATATAGGAAGACCCAAAAGATGATTTAGATATGGGGATTTGTCGACTCGAGAGGTGAGAATAATGTCCTAAAGGAAGAGTTACTCGGGGGGTCAGGTAACTTGTAGGTATTTCGAACAGAAGATTTTGAGTGAAACACATAGAAAAACTATAATCGGGTTTCTTGTTAGACCAATCAGTTCTTACAGAGATATCATTATAGAATCAAACAGCCGTCCTCTTACTACCATACCCAAGCAATTTGCTTTGGCACAAAAATAAAATGAATTGCTCCAATATCCAAGAACATTGGAACAAACTCTTCAGCAATCGACATAAAACTGCTACTAGTATATGATACAAGACGTTCGATTCGTCAGTTTGATAACCACTAAGCACACACAGATGCCACTCTAAAGCAACACTACAATGGGAGCGGATAATGCGCTTTCTACACAAATGAATAGGGATCTTTTGCAGAAAATGTGCTCTCAAGAAAATCAGTGTCAAGTAAGAGGTAGTGGTTAGTATGCTCCAGACGAGTTTTCGCAATATACGCACGAACCTTCTTCACACAGCAATAAACCAACTACTTCAAGCACCAGAATACTGTTCACAAGCTAGGGACTTAATGGCAACCGTCTTCAACTCGAAGAAGCTACTTATTACTCAGTAACAACTCATGGAGTAATTCAACTGAGTAGTTCAGATCAGTTGCTAAGAAAGTGTACACCAGCAGCTAAAGCATTACAGCATTGAGCATCAAAAAATTACAGCCATCTCAAGTGGCTAGTTACTCAGAAGCAGTCAATTAGTCCCTTATCTTAACTTCAAAGCAGGAAGAAATGGATCGCTGAAAATCCATGAAAATGCTTCAAACCACAGAACAAAAAGCAGAAAACGACCAAAACCACTCAAAAAATTACAGCCATGATGCAGTTAAATCCTCCTAAACTCAACAAAACACGATCAAAACGAAACAAATCGATTCTCCCCACAGCCACATATGAACATCATCTCCAAATCTCAACAAACAAATCCCCAAATGTAGGAGCCACAATCCAGGGCAATTAGCAGCAAAACACAAGCAGTGGAATCCTCAAATTTATAATTGGGAAACAGTTCCGCAAGTAAAACATGATTAAGAAAACCACAGAACAGGAAATTAAGAAAACCTACGAAAAAGGAATCATCGGAATCGAAAAGAAGCCGATAAATGAAATTAAAAGATGAATAGATGGGAAAATTACCTTAAACCCACATCGTCCGATTCGAGAGCTCAAGAACCCTTCAGAGATTCAGCCATTAACGCAAGACCTTAAGAGAAAGCGAAAATTGAGAGCGCGAGAGTCTGAGCATCAAAGAAGGAAAAAGAAAGGCAATAAGAAATTGATGTAAAACAGCAGTGAGAGAGAGAGAGGTTAGATCGTCATCGGGGTGGAGAAAGAGGAGGAGATTTTCGATCTGCTGGGCCACTCTCTCTCTCTCTCTCTTCTCTCTCTCTAAACGTAAAGAACTGAGAGAATTTTGAGGGAGGGAGAGAGAAATGGATTGAAGAGAAGAAGCTCGTTGATTTTAATTTTTTGGAGAAGAGAAAAGAGAGAGATCCCAGATAAGAAATCTTCACACAAACGAACAACCTTCTAAGAACAGTGACCTGAAATTTGTCAACATCCGGTCTCTTTTTATTCTCTGCTTTTTCTTCACTTCCTCTCTCTCCCATCCATATTTTACTTTTTTGGAATTTCTATAAAAAAAAAAAATAAAAATTAAAAAATTAAAAATTAAAAATTAAAATTACTCTTTTCTCTCTCTATATATTGAAGTAAACAAAAAGAAATGGGCATTTTCTAGATTCTCTCCACCTTCCTTGCTTTTGGTGCATATATTAATTTAATATTTTATCCTAAATTTCTAACTATTTTTTATTCACTTAAATATGTAAACATATCCATTCTTTTTTTTTTCATGAAGAAAATAAAAATATTTTTATTTGTGCAGTGGTTGAATCCTACTCAGAATTAATAATTTTTTTTTTAATTTTAATGACATTTTTAAATGCCACTCTCGTCGTTAATTATTATTATATTTTGTATAATAAAAATGTTTCGATCGATTGCGGAAATTCAATTGTGATTCACTGTAAAGTTGTTGTTGGATGATGAAAATTGTTGTGGTTTATAATCAAATAATACTCTCACCCTAGCATAGCGGCCTCTTGTGGAAGCCTAAAGCAAAGCCATGAGAGCTTTTGCTGGACAATATCATACCATTGCGGAGAGTTGTGTTCATTTAACATAGTATCAGAGTCATGCCTTTAACTTAGTCGTGTTCATTTAACATGGTATCAGAGTCATGCCTTAAACTTAGTCATGCTAATAGATGGGTATATCCTCAAATGTCGAACAAAGGATTCGATGAGTCCTCCTTGAATTTAAAAGACAAGTATACTTCGGATAAATTAAAAAAAAATAATAATTGGATTATATATTTATGTGAAATTTAGTAAGTTTAGATAATTAATTATTAAATTTAATATTAGAAAATTTAGATAATTAGGGGTTAAAAAATTGAGAGGAAAAGGAAAAATTAATATTAGAAAATGAACTGAAATTGATTAGGTAATTTACAGCGTTTAATTGGCTAATGCAACAGACAAGGGTGGGGTCCAGTTGATACTGTGAGAAGGATGAGGTTTATTTGAGTTATGTTATAAAATGCCCATCGGATTACACATAATTACGAAAATGGCACTGACTGAATTCTCCTCTATTTTGTTTTGAGCAGCTGGAAGTTTTTTAAGGAAATAATATTACATAATTGATAAATTTGGAAGATAAACTGACACGTCATTCAAGATACGACTTTAACAGCCCACGTGGCACGTTCCCATGGGTATGGTAGGTGGAATGTTTAATCCTTCTGTTTCTATTTCGTAGTATTTTTATTTTTTCCCGTTTTTTTTTTAATTAAATGAAAAAATATTTTGTACCGAAAAAAAAAAAACGCCATTTTATTTTGGAATTTAATATTTATTTTTCCGTTCACTCATTTTATTATATTTATTCATAGTTTAAAAAATTAAAAAATTTAAACAATAGGATGAATTTAACTCAATTTATAATTTAAATAAAATTAAAAATTTATCGATGAAATTAGTTCATAATTTTTTCTAAAATTACATTAGAATATTCATTAATTTTAAAAAGCATGTTTTTTTCATTATGATACCATTATATTATTTTTATTTAATTTTATAAATAAATTAAAAATTTTGAGTGGTAAATTTTAATTAAAATAAATAAATAAATATTTTACTAACTAAAATTTAATTAAATATTTGAAAATTTTACCATTTAAGCCCACCATTGAGAAATAAAACATTTATTTCCGAGTAGAAAAAATTTTATTTTTTATGTTATGATATTTGGGGGAAGCAAAAGTAATTATCTCGAGCAATAAATAGTAGTTGACATGGGCATGGTTCTTATTGTATTTTAACCAATTTTTTGTGTTAAAAATTTGAAACTTCACTCTAAAATATATATAATTAAGAAAAAATCACATACTCCGAAATCGTAAAAACAATATTTTTATAATAAAATTCATTTTTTTAATCAAAATTATATATTTTATGTCAATTAAGTTATGTTTATACTCTCGATTATTAAATAATCGTTACGGGATGGTAGCGATGTGGAATTGAATGAATAAAATAGCAATGCATCTTAGCGTGGGGCCATTTGTTCATATGAACTGTGAAGTCCAAATCCATGGCCCCAAAAACTCCCATCTTTCTCTCCTTCTAATGGTAATGAGGTGGGACGTGGAGCATCACACATCAATCTGGGGATGTCCGAAAAGTGGAAATATCAATTCTTAATGCCGCCTCAATATTAATATTATTATTAATAAAAGTTTTCCAATATTTATTTTGTTTTCGGGTTTCTCCTCAAAGCTTTAAAATGTCGTCTACCAGGGACATCCACACCCTTATAAATGATGGTTTGTTCTCCTCCCCAACCAATGTAGGACATCACAATCCACCCTCTTCGAGACCCAACGTCTTCACTGTCATTCTTTCTTTTCTCCAATCGATGTGAGACCACCCCCAAATCCACTCCCTTTGAGGTCTAGCGTTCTTACTGGCACACCGCATCGTTGTAACAACTCAAATCCACCGCTAGCAGATATTGTCTTCTTTGAGTTTTCCCTTTCGGGCTTCCCCTCAAGACTTTAAAACGCGTCTGCTAGGGGAAAGTTTCCACACTCTAATAAATGGTGGTTTGTTCTCTCCCCAACTAACGTGGGACGTCCCACTAGATTTGTATTTACTTTTAAATTATTTGGTTAAAGTAGTGTAGTTTTAAAAAAAATAGAGACAATAAAATACGTTAATATAATAAAAATACAATGAGATTGGATTAAAATATAGTTTAGTGACACCGTGACTTAATATGAATAATAATTTAAATAAATGGGTTCAAAGGATATTTAAAATTTTATTTATTTTGCATAAAATAAAGAAAAAATAATAAATAAATAAATAAATAAGAGAGAGAGGGAGTGGTCCCATTGGAAAGATTATTATCAATTTCATGGAAAATGAGTGAGTCTTTCCAACGCAACTAATAAGGAGGAATATTTGGCAAAAACTGGGAGTGGGCCCACCACTCACCCCACCTTTTTTTGTGTATTTTAAAATTTAAATTAATAACAAAATAATAATAATGATAATTTAAGTATGAAACGATTTTAATTAATTAAATTAAATGTACTTTTCAAGTTTCAACTTAATTAAGTAATTTCCTAGTATACCCTTCGAAGGAGGGGAAAAGCGGACTTTATTAATGGGTAAAGTCATACTTTCCCATGTACCAGAAGAGAGAGACATACTTTAAATAATAATAATAATAATAAAATGAGATACATTTAATTTAATATTTATTTGTTTATTGTGCGCCGAGGATTGAAACTGTGTATAAATAATAATTAGTAAGGTGACCAAATGGGGAACTTAGCTCAATGTGAAGTTTGATTTGTGAATTTTAAGGTTTCTATGTTAATTTAGGCCCGATTTAATAACAATTAAAAAGTTAATTTTAAGCTATGGTAACAATCCAGACTGTAATTTTTGAATAATACAATTAGCCGTCACGTAATTATTAAAGAATCAATAATAAAATAATAATATAAATAAATAAATAAAAATAGCTATATCCCTGTGCATAGATAGACTGGCAACCGAGTTAAGTGGAGCCTCGGTCAGTTCCCCCACAACTCTGGTCGGCCTTTCTTTGTCCCTTAAAACTCAATTCAGTCCTTTTCTAAATTTCTCCTTTATGCTGTTGGGTCTGGTCGATATATTATTTGGATAATATATTATAATAATTAATTATGAAATATATCTTATATATTCTTAATCAATTAATATTATTTATTTTAAAATTTAATTAGTAGTATATTTTATTTTATTTTCAATATTTAATCAGTGTAATTAGTAGCTTGTATGTTATTTAAGCGTTATGAATATCAATGAGAATACACACATTCGATCCAAATTTTATTTCTCATTCTTAACGATATAAAATATTTTTTAAAAATTATCCCAATAAAATAAAAATTTTAAATAGAGGCGTTTATATGATTTTATAACTTAAACGACCCAATCCAATCTATATTTTTTTCGGTTCGTGGGTTAACATTTTTTTGGTCGAGTAAAACCAATAGACCCAAAAATAGTGTTACAATCCATATCTACTTTAATTTTTTTAAAATATATTTGAACGTTTGTAACTGATGTTAGTGATGTGTGTGACTTGTAAACATTAGATATTTGAACTTTATAAGACTTTAGTTTAATGTAATATGTATACGATGATACTTTTAAAATAATAACCGGACCATTCAATTAGAAGGTTGAGTTGTGAAGAGAAGATGAAAGGGGAAGGGTGTTTTAGTAATTTGGAAAGGTTAGGAATGCGATGGAAAATTAGGGTATTATTCGAATCGAATCCGTACACATGCTTCACGCCGTCCAAATTCCAAAAAGGGCATTGCGGCGAAAATTGCAAACAAGCCAGCAATCAAAACCTCTTCGCTCTCAAATCCCCATGTCGATTTCCGTCCACGAATCTAGGCCACCTACAAATTCTCTCCCCGTTCTGCCCCTCATTTACAAACAACCTAATTACCAAACCACCCCCATATTTTATATGTTCTTACACAAATACCCCTCCGATGTCGACGGTGGTCCCCACGCTCGAATCTGAAATTAATAATATTTTGCATTTTTTTAATATTATATATATTTTTGGATTCGGCCTTTCGAGTCTGCTCTTCGTCGCCATCCGTCTCTTTCCCGTTTATCCATCCCCCTTCCCCACAGACAATTTTTAAGCCCTTTTCAGTAACTCATCTCCACTCCCTTTCCCACCCTCCGATCTGCCTCTCTCTATCTTCCATTCAACGGCTGAGATTAAATATTCTTCTTTCCGTTTTGATTTTATTTTCGTTCAATTAAAATTACAAATTTAGTTTTAATTTTTTTAAATATAAAAATCTTTGGGTCTTCATACTTCTAATTTTATATTAAAATAATTTTAAATTTTAAAAATCCCAAAATTCTTATTAATTCTTATTATGTATGTAATGGGTTCTATGACATATTTCAAATAAGAATATGTATTCGTTCACGTTTTAAATACATATATTTAAAATTTAATTTGATTCTAATATTTTTTAATTTTCTTTTTATCTTATTTTCACGATCATTAATTAAACAGGTCTATGAAAGGAAAATGTGTTTTTTTTTTTTCTTTTTTAAAGATTATGGTGGCAAATGTAATCGCTATTGCGGGTCCCAATTCACATGTCATATGCACTAGAGCCAACTCATGACGTGGCCCAGCAATCAGATTTGTCATTTTCACTCGTGTTAAATTCTTATTACCATAAATTAAAAAAAAAAAAAGCTTAATTATACTAATAAAAGAAAAAAAAAAAACAAATGAGTTAATTTTGATTGGGTATTTAGGATTTTATTCCCAGGGTTGCATGGACGGCTCCCGTATAGAGTACATTACATTACACGGTAGCCCTAATACAAAATTCTTTTTATTTATTTATTTTTAAAAAATAAATGTTCTGTGTGGTCCCACCGTTTGGTAAAGTATAAAAATCCTAGGGTTGACCGCTAATCATGAAAGCGTCGTTTGTTTCCGGTGGGCCCCACTTAATTGCTCCCTTCCACATATGCGGGGGTTGTCCAGTCAATATGGCCGAGGTTAAGCTGACAGCTGGGAGAGTCAACATGGGCCTTTCCTAGCCCAATTTCAAAATCTTATTATTGGGCTTTATGTTCGGCTCATAACTACTTGGAAAATAAGAAGAAAGGGCTAAAGCGGAATAAGAGAAGAAGAGTGGGGATATTTTGGTCAGAATAGCTGTACAACATCGTACGGTGGTGATTGAGCAGTTAGACGTCTTATCTGATCGATCTCAGCGACCAGATCCAATGCGTTGTCGTTTTTAGGGTCTGTTACATTCACAGCCTTAAAAACTGTGCTGTGGTACTGCCATTTATGGACCCAGTTCGGTTCATTTCTTGTTTTTTTTATGACAATAATGAATTTGGTGGAAAAATTTATAAATACAGATATACATTATTATTATTATTTTTTTAAGTTTTAAAAACAAAAGTACCTGAGCTGTTTTATTAGTTTTATTTAACTGAAATTTTTATTTTAATCTTTTTAACATTATTAAAAAAACATTTTTCTTTATTAAAATAAATTCATTTAATTGTCTTTGTCTTATTTAAAAAAACAATACATTTCACTTATACGAGCTCTTATTAAATTATTAGGTTGAAGGGTAAATTTGAATAATCTTCATATTAAATTTAACATAATTCAATAATAAAAATATGTTATATTTTAAAAAGATTTACTATATACAATATTTTAAATTAGATTATTTAAGCATAAAATTAATGTTCATAAATCGACACATATAAGTAATTTTTCTTTTCAAATGTATTGATTATTTCAGTATATTATTGTCATAATTAATATTCTCTTACCTTATTTTTCATCAATAATTTTTTTAACATTTTGATTACGCACCGACGCATAATTAGATAGAATTATTTTTAAAAAAATTAAATTAATACCCACAGTAAGCTTTCAAATTAAATTAATATCTTAAAAGAATAAATATTAAAAAATCCATTAAACACAAAATAAAAAATTTATTTTAAACGTGTAATTAAATATATTAAAAAATGATTTTTGGAGCAATGCAACAAATTGGCAAAAATAAAATTAAAGAAAAAATGGAAACATCAGAAGGCGGCTGTGTCTTTATCAACTTTTGAGCTGTAAACCATACTGAGACGGCTCACCCACGTGCCAACTCATCTTCATCGTCCAATAATATCATTAACTTTTTATAAATATTGAAAAAAATATTTTTATCATTAAATTTTGAATTGACGGTTAAAGTTTTATTTTATGAATTTTTAAAGAATATTATTGAAACAAAATTTAATTTTTAAATAATCTAGCCCAAAAAACTTATAATATTATTAATTAATTTAATTTTATGGTTTTTTATGATGATATATTCATTTATCCATAATTTTTTTAAACTATAATTTTGATTTTTAAAATGACCAAATTACCCTTCCGATTCCATTTCACAACAATTCACGTCACTCTTGCTTAGCAACAGCGCGGAAGAGAATTTAGAGCGCCACAATTCACATTTGACAGTTGCGCCGTTGTTTTCTCTTGGTAGCTTCAGATTTATATGGATGCGGCTCGCATACGCTCCAGTACTCCCATTTCGCCGTTTTCTTCTATCATCGCCGTGTTTTAGAGGAAGAGAAGCTCGGTCCGAGCTGCGAAAATGGAGAAGGCTTTGACCAAGGTGAGCAGCTTGAAGGTCGGGAGCTTGTGGGTTTCAAAGAAAGCCAAGGAGGAAATCTCTAACATCACCGACGATTTCCATGTGAGTTTCTCGTTTTGTTTCTTCTTTGTGTTTGTTGATTTTGTTCGATCGTTCGATCGTTTATTGTACCCTTTGCTGCCTGTGTTTTTCTTTGATTTTGAGTGTTGGAGTTTCTTTTTGTTTGTCGCGATTTAAGTAATGCTGCTCGATTTGATTGACATTGTCTGTGGATTTTGTGCTGATTTTGCGTTGATTATTGCTTATTACCAAGATTAAGGTGAGATCTGTTGGTTTCTTCCACTAATCAGAGGATTAAGCGACAGGGTTACGATTGAAGTGAAAATGGACCGATGAGGCTTCTTGGGATTTGGTTGTTTATACCAGTTTGATTGAAAAGAAACCTTGGGATTTGGTTTCTTCCACTAATTATATTTATCAACCAAAATCTATTGGGATAAGACTCCTTGATCTGTACTAGAATGAGATCTTATATGTTAGTATTTGGAATCTGTCTGTAAAAAGTGAGGATTTCTCTTTTTGCAATGGTTCTTCAGTTAATTATCAATATTGGTATCAGTTAAAACGATGATTCTCTTTCTATTTCTGTGTAGGCAAACATTAAACTTAGAACTTGGTTTGAATCTCATATATGTTGTTGTTTATTGCAGACTTTTTCAAGCACTGTTGAAGAGAAGGCAAAGTGGCTCTTCAACAAGCTAAAAGGTAACTTCTCGCATATTATCTCATTTTATATCAGGATGATTGCATACTTAATGCTGGTTTTGATGAGCGAAGTGCAGGACAATCCCCACCATAGCCTCTCAACTCCTCCAAAAAGTCCCCATGAATTAGCCCCCATTAGGTAGTGCCTTGTTTGGTAGATGGGGGTGCATCTAATCTATCTGAAATTGCGAATGGTGATAGTTATCATGGTGAGATCCCACATTGGTTAGAGAGGGGAACGAAACATTCCTTATAAGGGCGTGAAAACCTCTCTCTATTAGACGTATTTTAAAACTTTGAGGGGAAGCCCAAAAGGGAAAACCCGAAGAGGACAATATACGCTAGTAGTGAGTTTGGGCTGTTACAAATGGTGTCATAACTAGACACTAGACGATGTGCTAGCGAGGACGCTGGGCTCCAAGGTGTGGATTGTGGGATCGCACATCGGTTGGAGAGGGGAACGAAACATTCTTTATAAGGGTGTGGAAATCTCTCCCTAGCAGACGCGTTCTAAAACCTTGAGGTGGATCTCGAAAGGAAAAGTCCAAAGAGGATAATATCTAGAAGACGCGTTCTAAAACCTTGTTTTGTAAACTATCTTTTAGTCCCTTATGACTGCTGCCCCTCTTCCCTTGTGTTAAGTTGTAAGAGATTCAACTGAGCATAATGCTGAAGATTGATCATATCTTTTTCCTCCCACAGGGAAGCCATTGAAGAGCTTACCAGATTTACTTCGCGAGTACAACTTACCACCCGGCCTCTTTCCTCAGAACATAACCTGCTACGAATTTGATGAATCCAAGTCGAAGCTGATCGTCTACTTACCATCGGTTTGCGAGATAAGCTTCAAGGATTCGTCTGTAATCCGATATGCAACACGGGTTAAAGGAACTCTTCAGAGAGGGAAGCTCACAGGCATTGAAGGAATGAAGACAAAGGTCCTAGTGTGGGTGAAAGTGACAAGCGTGACGGTTGAGGGCTACAAATCTGATAAGGTATGGTTCACTGCAGGAGTGAAGAAGTCGAGATCGAAAGATGCCTATGATAAGCCCCGTGATGGCGTTAGGGTAGAAGCATTCTGATATTCGAACTATGACGCGTTGCTGTTAGGTATGAAGCTGAGATATGAACCCTGTAGTTACATTTGCTGCATTATTCAATCTGCATTGTTCAAATATATAGAAAGCTTAATCTTGTCAACTTTATAGATATTGTTTTAATGAGGTTTATAGATTCTCAGTAGTTGTTATCAATTTGTGGAAATGAAAAGGCTTTCATCCATTGGATGAATAAACACAACTCATAGATGCGAAAGGATGCAACTCATGGAAGAGTTGCATACCATTTATAAATACTTTCTAAAACTAGACTAAAATTTTACTTTTGTAAACTCTAAGAACAAAAGTGAATTTTGAAGGGCTTTTTGTAAGCTCGAGATAACTAAAGGGTTTTTTGTTCGATATGTAATAAGCTAAAGAGGACAATATCGGCTAATGGTGGCTTTGGACTATTACAGTGGTATCAAAGCTAGACATCGAGCAGTGTGCCAGCAAGAACACTATGCCCTTCAAGGAGGTGGGTTATGAAATCTCAGTTGGAGAGTGGAACGAAATATTCATTGTAAGGTGTGAAAACTTCTCTTTAATAGATGCATACCGTGAATGCGAGCGAAGATGCTGATGTTGGTAGACTGTGAGATCTTGCGTCGGTTGGAGAGAAGAACGAAACATTTCTTGTAAGGGTGAGGAAACTTCTCTCCATTAGATGTGTTTTATAACCTGACAACAATATGTAATTGAATAAAGTGGATAATATCTGCTAGCCAGCCTTTAGCCAGCTTTGTGCTCAACTCCCAAAGAACGAAGAACGAAGTATTTTTTTCTTTTTTGTAAAAAAAATAAAAATAAAAATAAAAAATAAAATAATTTTAGTCTTTCAATTTTAATAAATTTATAAAATTTTAGTTTTATATCAAATAAATCACTAAAATTTTTAAACAATATTTAATAAGTTCTTAATAATTACGGATGGAGGACTCGTTGTTCAGGCACTTGTAAGTTGTAACGCGGTTCATAGTTCCTTCTAGCAAAGAGAGGAGAGTGAGAGAGCGGGAAAACAAGGAGTCAGGGGACAGAAAACCAAACTCGAAAATGGCGATTCCCGGAGATCCAAGGGCTTCTGCAACACCAGGTCTTGTCATCCACGGCATCCTTCGACCTCCCTTCATCCTCTTAAGGTCTGAAAAACAACTCTCTCATCTTCATTTCTCTAATAATACACTTCCTTGTCTTCATTTTCATCCGAGATTGTTGCCATTCGTCAAATGCATCTCCGTTTCTCCAAAATGCATGGAATAGACATAGCTGTTCGGAATAAGGAACTAGGTTAGTCGTTAGCCTTGCGATCGGCATTTTAAGTGACATCGAACATGTCTATTGTTTATAGTTTGCTAGTTATTAGCATTACTTTCTGGATTTTGATTTTGTGATTTGCCTTTTGGCTAATTGACTATATCATATCGGGATCGTAGTTCTTAGCTTATTTCTTCATTTCTTATGGCAGTGTTCAAATATTAGTTGTTTAGTTGTCTCTCCAGGGTTTATTAATTTTATTTGAAGCTTTGGACTCGATTTTGAACTCAACAATACATGATGCTGCTTGAACGCACCGAGTCAGGTTTAAATTTCTATAATGTAGATAGCTTAGACTGTGTATTCTGATAGTTGCGAGACGGTTTGGTTTATCCTATAAAAATTTTAATGTCACTTGAGTAGATGGTGCGCTGCTTCTGATGTGGTCTTTTTTAGGCGGAACCGTAAGCATACATAACTTAGAAGACCTATCTATGTAGATTTGTCAAACCTTGCTTAAATTCATTTTTAGTTCTGGAAACAATCGGATACGTTTGCTTAGATTTTACTGAATATTGCCTTGTACGGTATCACTTTGTAAGAAGCTGGAGCTCTTCTTTTTTCGGTCTATTTGCATCAGGCTCATAAACACTCGTTAATCTTTCGTTCTTTCATTAAAGAAGTTAAGACTTTTGATAGGAGGATTGATAAAGAGAATAGAGCAAAAGGAGCCTTCTGGAAAACTTGCAAAGTGGTTTTATTTAATTTGAGGTTCATGTAGGTGGACCTCTCTAGTTTTGTTCATAGAAGGGTTGGAATATAGAAATGAAGCCAAAAATGGCACACCATGGTAAATGAAAATGAGAGCACCTAGTATCTCCCTGCAAGATGTTGAGAGCACAACAAATTATGAACGATTACCAAAATCCTTAAGCCAAGAAATCTTTATTCTTAGTTCCATTAACGTGAACGTTCTGGAACGATTATTGGTTTGGAGGAGAACTTATCTATCATCAACACCTAAATTGAACTCTACTGCTATGATTGGAATGCGGTGGTTAAAGACCTCTCTGTCTTATTTTTGATATATGAATACTATAGCAGTAAAAACTTCAATTTGTTTAATCTTCTTGCAGTATATTTTATTGTTATTTGGCCCATATTTATTTTATTTCCATCAGGGTAAGCTGGCAAATTGACGAGACGCTGCATTCTGGCTTTCTTCTCTCTGTCTGCTGCCTCAAATATCCCGAACCGTGAAGCCTTAAAGTCCTGAGCTGATTGAGGTATGTTGATTAATGTCTTGGGCTAAATCGTATAAGGTATGTTAGATTTTATCCTAGAACATTTATTTATAATATTTAATAGAAGGCAGTGTTGAAATCTTTCAACAAGGATGTTGGAGGACAACTACTGCAACACGGAATCGAAAATGCAATGATCTAGAGTCGTGCTACCATTACGGCCACGGATCCGTTACCAATATGTCAGTCTAGTTCTAGTGCTACGTGGCCTGTAAATTAAGCCCAATCCCAAAACGTGAATTGAACACGCAACATTCTGATCTGAAGTCAGACGCGCTACCATTGCGCCACGGATCCCTTACCATTACGTCAGTCTAGTTCTAGTGCTACGTGACCTATAAATTAAGCCCAATCCCAATATAGAATGGAAAAGAATTTGAAGCCGACGTGAATCGAACACGCAACCTTCTGATCTAGAGTCAGACGCGATTGCGCCACGGATCCCTTACCATTATGTCAGCCTAGTTCTAGTGCTACGTGGCCTATAAATTAAGCCCAATCCCAATATAGAATGGAAAAGGTTAAATTTGGAAGATTCGTATTATCAAAAGAAGGAAGGCTAGAAAAAGTGGGAAACACGAATTTGAACCCGACGTGAATCGAACACGCAACCTTCTGATCTGGAGTCAGACGCGCTACCATTGCGCCACGGATCCCTTACCATTATGTCAGTCTAGTTCTAGTGGTACGTGGCCTATAAATTAAGCCCAATCCCAATATAGAATGGAAAAAATTAAATTTGGAAGATTCGTATTATCAAAAGAAGGAATGCTAGAAAATGTGGGAAACACGAATTTGAACCCAACGTGAATCGAACACGCAACCTTCTGATCTGGAGTCAGACGCGCTACCATTGCACCACGAATCCCTTACCATTATGTCAGTCTAGTTCTAGTGCTACGTGGCCTATAAATTAAGCCCAATCCCAATATAGAATGGAAAAGGTTAAATTTGGAAGATTCGTATTATCAAAAGAAGGAATGCTAGAAAAAGTGGGAAACAAGAATTTGAACCCGATGAATCGAACACGCAACCTTCTGATCTGGAGTCAAACGCACTACCATTGCGCCATAGATCCCTTACCATTATGTCATTCTAGTTCTAGTGCTATGTGGCCTATAAATTAAGCCCAATCCCAATATAGAATGGAAAAGGTTAAATTTGGAAGATTCGTATTATCAAAAGAAGGAATGCTAGAAAAAGTGGGAAACACGAATTTGAACCCGACGTGAATCGAACACGCAACCTTCTGATCTGGAGTCAGACGCGCTACCATTGCGCCACGGATCCCTTACCATTATGTCAGTCTAGTTCTAGTGCTACGTGGCCTATAAATTAAGCCCAATCCCAATATACAATGAAAAAGGTTAAATTTGGAAGATTGGTACTTAGCAAAAGAAGGAATACTAGAAAAAGTGGGAAACAAGAATTTGAACCCGATGAATCGAACACGCAACCTTCTGATCTGGAGTCAAACGCACTACCATTGCGCCATAGATCACTTACCATTATGTCATTCTAGTTCTAGTGCTATGTGGCCTATAAATTAAGCCCAATCCCAATATAGAATGGAAAAGGTTAAATTTGGAAGATTCATATTATCAAAAGAAGGAATGCTAGAAAAAGTGGGAAACAAGAATTTGAACCCGACGTGAATCGAACACGCAACCTTCTGATCTGGAGTCAGACGCGCTACCATTGCGCCACGGATCCCTTACCATTATGTGAGTCTAGTTCTAGTGCTACGTGGCCTATAAATTAAGCCCAATCCCAATATACAATGAAAAAGGTTAAATTTGGAAGATTGGTATTTAGCAAAAGAAGGAATACTAGAAAAAGTGGGAAACAAGAATTTGAACCCGATGAATCGAACACGCAACCTTCTGATCTGGAGTCAAACGCACTACCATTGCGCCATAGATTCCTTACCATTATGTCATTCTAGTTCTAGTGCTACGTGGCCTATAAGTTAAGCCCAATCCCATTATAGAATGGAAAAGGTTAAATTTGGAAGATTCTTATTATCAAAAGAAGGAATGCTAGAAAAACGAATTTGAACACGCAACCTTTTGATCTGGAGTCAGACGCGCTACCATTGCGCCACGGATCCCCTTACCATTATGTCAGTCTAGTTCTAGTTTTACGTGGCCTATAAA
>NW_019268527.1:4438576-4440575 GCF_002738365.1 Cucurbita moschata
CGCTACGATTGCCCCACGAATCCCTTCTCAATATGTCACTCTAGTTCTATTGCTGCGTGGATATACAATGGAAAAGGTTTCGAATCGAACACGCAACTTCCAGATCTGGAGTCAATTGCAATACCTTCACGTTGTTAGAATGAACACGACTCTCCACAATGGTATGATATTGTCCACTTTGAGCATAAGCTCTCATGGATTTGCTTTGGGCTTCCCCAAAATACTTCATATGAATGGAGTTAGTATTCCTCAACTTATAAACCCGTTAGTATTCCTCAACTTATAAACCCATAATCATTTCCTATCCCTCTCTCGTTAGTACGTTGGCGTTAATTAATTAAGCTCACATTCCGCCATGCATCTCTTTAACCATGGATCATTCTAGTTTTAGCCTACGCGACCTATAAAAATTCTGTCCAAGCCGATGCAACCTTTGAACCAAAGTTCGAAGACTACCATTCCGCCACTGGTCCACTAGTAGTACTCCATCTTTTTTTAATTAATATTAATGGTTTAAAAAATGTAAATGTCTAATTAATCGAATAAATGTTCTATAACATTATTAAAATGTAATCTAATATTTGTCAAATCAATTTGGACGGTTCATCTTATAATCCTATGACTAAGGTATTTATTTGCGTTTTTGATGTTTGAAACCCTAGGATTCTCACTACCCTTTTTTCTTCTTCGTTTTTCTCGTGCATATAAATTCGCATCTTTTCGTCTGCCCCCTCTGGAGCACGTCTCTGAGCCTAATTAGTTTTCTGTCTACTCTCCTCTTTGCACCTTTTCTCATACAGAGCCATGTCGGACGAGGAGCACCACTTTGAGTCGAAGGCCGACGCGGGAGCTTCCAAGACTTTTCCGCAGCAGGCTGGAACCATCCGTAAGAATGGTTACATAGTCATCAAGGGCAGGCCTTGCAAGGTTTATTTCGTTTTCATTCTTATTCCTCAATTCGCTCCGATCCTTTTCCCCATCTATCCATGTAATTCTTGTTTAACATGTGATATCTATGCGTTATATCTTTTGCTTCAATTTTCCTTTTCTTGTTGCCCTATTTATATAGCTTTTTATAGGGTTATCCGTATTCAATCTTGTTCTGTGATTTTTGGTTAATTGTGTTTCTTTGATTTTCTATGATTTTACTTTTAGATTTTTTTCCATAGATCACATGTTTGCTTGAATGAAATTAATGAATCGGTTGAAGCTACCATATTTCGATCTGTTTCTCTCTAGGGCTTTCGTCTTCCGTGGTTTCTGCATATTATTTGTTATGTTGTATTTATGTTCTTCAATTAGCAATCTTGGCCTAAGACTTATGCATTGCTGTTTTGTAGGTTGTTGAGGTTTCAACCTCAAAGACGGGAAAGCATGGACATGCTAAATGCCACTTTGTTGCCATTGACATTTTCACTGCTAAAAAGCTTGAAGATATCGTCCCCTCTTCACACAACTGTGATGTATGAAGATTCTTTTTCCTTTCCGTTTTATACTTTTCCAGCAGGTTGAAGGTTTGTTTGTACAAGTTTTTGATTTCTGATTCTTTTAATTGTAAAACACAGGTTCCCCATGTCAACCGTACTGACTACCAGCTCATTGATATCTCTGAGGATGGATTTGTATGATCAAATTCTCTTTCTTTATATCTTCGTATCAGTTTCCCTTGCTCATCCATCCGTTTTGAGTACTGTAGCTAATTCTAATTTCAATGAAAACTTACCAGATTAGCCTGCTGACGGACAGTGGTAACACCAAGGATGACCTGAGGCTTCCATCGGATGAGAGTCTGCTGTCCCAGGTACGATTTTCTTATTGGCTGTTGACATTTTCTTGTCCTGCTGTGTTCAATTTGTCTTTAATTGCCTTGTGAAGACCTCATTGCTTGTTAGGGCGAAACTATTTATTTCCTCCACTCCTTACAGTATATTATCCGGTACTTGTTTGGAGTTCTAAACGTGGATGGCTGACTGTTTTTACTATCCTCACACGCCCCCCC
>NW_019268527.1:4441263-4468853 GCF_002738365.1 Cucurbita moschata
CCCATTATGCTTATGGGTTTGGATTTCTAGCGAAAATGTGTTAAAATGTCGATGATTAACTAACAAGAATTTCATATCATTAGATAGATAGAAGAACCCATGATTCCAAACCAATCACCTTTGGAGCTTTTCTATATAAAGATCAAATCTAATTATATGAGTGTCTAATATTGATATCTTGTGCTTAGTACTAACCTCTAGGAGCGTCTAATATTTGATATCTTGTGCTTAGTACTAACCTCTAGGAGTGTCTAATATTTGATATCTTGTGCTTAGTACTAACCTCTAGGGGGCTGATTAAGGAGTTATTTTATGAATAATTTTATGTTCATCTGCAAGTTTTCCGTTCCTTGCACGTCGGGGTCTTATTCGGAAGAACAATAGCTGCCATAGGCTATGAGTGGCATAATTTTGAAGATTTATTGTGTTCATGCAGATCAAGGATGGCTTTGCGGAGGGGAAGGATCTGATTGTGACTGTCATGTCTTCAATGGGAGAGGAGCAAATCTGCGCTCTCAAGGACATTGGCCCAAAATAGATTCTTTTGATGAATAGAAAGCAGCAAAATTTTTGGCCTCCTTGTTGCTGTTTGAATCAAGAGTTGTTTCTTGGCTAGTCTTCTTTATGTAAACTTCATAGCTGCTATGGTTGTTTAAGAGTTGTAGGATGATAGGTTCATGGTTTCTGATGAAGTATAATATTTATTTGCCATTAGGGGTTTCTACTTTGTTCTATTGTCACATTACAGATATTCTTTGTTGGTCTTTTGAAGCTTGATTTTATGTTTTCTTTTGGGGACTTCAATTAGATGCACACTGTGTTTGTATATTTGCTGTGTAGGACGCTGAGTATGCGTACCGATAAAAAGGAAAATGAAAGGAAGCCAGGGCCATACAGGTAAACTTTGTACCGTCTTAAAAATACTTTTAATTTTAAAAGTGTTCTATAGAACTCTTAAATTATGGAATGCGAGTATTTTTAAAATATGGTATCAATCGTATTTTTATTAAGAATATTAATGATATTATATGCCATAGTTGAATTATTATTTTATTTTGTAAGTTCTAAATGTTTCGTTTTGTGATGAATTTTAATTAAATTAATAGTTACGTGTTCATATATGGCGTATGAACTGGAAAAACAATTTATTTTTTATTTTTAAAGAACTGGAGAATGAAAGTGGTTAAATAAATAGGAAAATGACTTGGCATTTTGTTGCATTTTTTTCCATCCCCGTGGTCCCTACGACGTTAGCCTCTTCCTTCAAAATCAAAGGAACGTTAATTCGACTTCACCACCGCATCCATTGATTTGGTGCCAGCTGGCCATATAAGAACCACTATGTCCCATATCTTGTATCTATTCCGATTTTGTCCTTCTCCTCTCATAAAAATTACAATTTCACCCTCAGTCCTGCGAGTGGGTGGTGGTGGTTGATATTTTTAAAGGTAATCCACAGCTTAATCCTGGCTGTCGTGTTGCGTTGTGCCCAACTGCATCTCACCCGCTGAAAAATTATAATAATAAATAAATAAAATAAAAATTATAATTTAATTACTTTTGGAATAGCTGATAATTTGAATTATTATAAATAATCTTTGATATATTCATGAAATTTTATGCAATTATAGAGATTTGATAACATAGGATTTTATGATTTTACGGGGAATAATTAAGAATCTATAGGCACGTAGTCCACATTGACTATCTAGGCAACGTGAATCACTCATACAATCTAGTCCCTGATGAGACTTACCAAGGTAACCGAGCTAAGGAGGCACAATCAAGACTCATAATTTTTACTACCACTCGGGATATTGTATTGATAATAAGATAGTGGGAAGTGCATACTCGTCAACTCCTGGACTCATTGCCTATCTTAGAGGCTAGCAAAGACCTGCCATTAGATTCTCCCTCCAATCCACTAGGCCAATCGCATTGTTCATATGCTTCCTAGAGTGTTTGTGGGTGAATTAAGAAAAAAAAAACAAAAGAAGATATTTTTGAGGTCAAATTTGTCATATTTGTGGCCTCAATGTGGAGGCGTACTTGTGTTGTCCAATCAGAGGTATAAGCTCTGAGATTTTTAGAACATGGAAACAAAAAGGGAATTACGAAATTTCTTCTTTGGATTAATTTAATTACCCTTTTTCATTTTCGTGCATTGCGGCGTTGACTTTGTTTTTCTCTTTCAGCTCAGTTTCAGATCCCGACACCCAAACCCAGAACCTGAAATTTTCGGTTGCCTTTCGAAATTTGCTTCTATGGGTGACGATGAAGATAAGCTGCCACCGTCGTCGGTGCCGTCGCCGTTGAAATCTAAAGCTTTTCCGTTGCGGCCCACTATTAATCTCCCGCCACGGACCTCTATGGAGTCGCTCTTAAGCGGTGGGCCGGGTTTGGGACTCGGGTTTAGCCCAGGGCCCATGACCCTTGTCTCGAGCTTCTTCTCCGATTCCGATGACTGCAAGTCTTTTTCTCAGCTCCTCGCCGGCGCTATGACGTCGCCGGTGGCTGTTCCTCCGACGGCGTCCGAGCTCAAGGACTCTGCTGGTCTGCCCGATTCTCCGGGGCTTTTCTCGCCTGATCAGGTAATTGCTTAAGATTCACTCCGCCAACTGATTATCTGACAGTTATGAGAAAAATAAGGATTGTGTTTTCTTTATTGTTTTTCTATGGCTTTTGGGGACAACTGATTCTGCATCTTCAGCATGTTCTGTCTCAAATGCTGTCGGTTTCCATGGCTTATGTTTTCTTTTTCGAGCTGGTTCATAGTGGAAGAACCAAAATAGTTGTAGTCCCTATCAACAATGTCGCTCTAGAGCCAATTCGAGCTTAGCTCAGTCGATAATACTCTAATTTCTATGTCAAAGATCGATGGTTTGATCCCTGACTCCCAAAAGATCTCTTTGTCCTTGATTCATTAATCTATATGGTCAGTGAAACATCACTTGTGTGACTTACTCCATTGTAGTCTAGTCTAGCATGTAAGGTCGATATTGTCCATTTTAGCTAATTACGGATCATCGTTAACCTCACAGTTTTAAAACGCGTCTGTTAGGGAGAGAAACTCACCCTTATAATGAATGTTTCATTCCCCTCATCAACTGATGTGGGATCTCACAATCTACCCACTTGGGTTCCAACGTCTTAGCTGACACACCGCTCAGTGTCTAGCTCGGATATCATTTGTAACAGCTCAAGTCCACTGTTGGCTCGTTACTTATCGCCGTCAGCTTCACGATTTTAAAACACGTATGTAAGGAGAGAAACCTCATCCTTATAAGGAATATTTCATTCTCATCTCCAAGCGACGTGGGATCTCACAGCCAAGGAATAGAAATTTCATATTCCCACAATCTTTCATCTAGTGACGAAATCACCTCAGTCTAACTTAGAGGAGGGACATTCTAACGACAGGTTGGAAACAACCAATTAAACGAAAGTCGATGAGCCTTGAACACCATCCCGACCAATTTAATTCATGTTTATATACTATAGTACTGATTTGACTGATTTGATGACAATGATTCCTGGTACTGAATGACTTTTTCATATAAAGTTGCATATGACAATGTTGTTCTTTATTACTGTATGGCTTTGTTGTAGGGAACTTTTGGATTGACCCATCAGCAGGCTTTGGCTCAGGTTACCATGCAGGCTGTAGAAGCCTATTCTCATAAGCAAATACAAGCACACTCAGTAGCAGGCTCTGCAGCCTCCTCAAAGCTTTTGACCGTATTTCCGAGCGAGAAGGCTAAAGATCAGCCAGTGCCACTTCAATTGCTGAACTCTGCTGTCGTGTCGAAGGAGTCGTCCGATATCTCTCAATCCGATCAGAGATCGGTATCTTCTTCGTGTAATGTCGATAGGCCTGCTGATGATGGGTACAATTGGAGGAAATATGGGCAGAAACAAGTGAAGGGCAGTGAATTTCCTCGAAGCTACTACAAGTGCACGTACCTGAATTGTCCTGTCAAGAAAAAGGTCGAACGATCTCTGGAAGGCCACGTTACTGAAATTATTTATAAGGGTGAACACAACCACGAACGACCTCAACCGAACAAGCGTGCAAAGGATGTTGGAAATTCTAATGGATATTCAAGTGTTCATGGAAACACTGACCTATATTCTCAAGTAAAGAGTGGATATTTGAATAAGTTGAATGAGCAGTCAGCTGTGTCTTCCGTTGTGAAGAAGGATCGAGAATCGAACCTCGTTACACATGGACAGTCGTTGGATGCTAGTGACAGTGAGGGAGGGGGTGAGGTAGAAACTGGACCGAATAGAAACGATGAAGACGAACCGGATGCCAAGAGACGGTATGGAACTTTTATGTATAAGAATATAGCTTTTGAACTTGTTAGGTAATAGCTGCCTTTTGTTTCTTGATTGATCAATGCACAATCTTCTTAATTATGCAGGAACACCGAGGCTCGGATCGAGCCAGTGTCTTCTCATAGGACGCTCACGGAATCCCGAATCATTGTGCAGACTACAAGTGAAGTCGATTTGTTGGACGATGGCTACCGGTGGCGAAAGTATGGGCAGAAAACGGTTAAAGGCAACCCTTACCCCAGGTGAGTTTGCTTTATATCTCATTCAGCTTCAGTAGTTCAAGTTATAGAAATACAGGTTGCTATTGTATCAACAAACAGAGTGATCTTAAAATTTGAAACCATAAAAACTAACATCTTTCGTGGTTGTAATTTGTGAGATTCCACGTCGGTTGGGGAGGAGAACGAAACATTCTTTATAAGGGTGTGGAAACCTCTCCCTAACATACGCGTTTTAAAAACTTTGAGGGAAGCCCAAAAGGGAAAGCCCAAAGAGGACAATATCTGCTAGCGGTGGGCTTGGACTGTTACAAATGGTATCAGAGCCAGACACTGAGCGATGTGCCAGCGAGGACGGTGAGTCTCGAAGGGGGGTGGATTGTGAGATCTCACATCAATTGGAGAGAGGAATGAGTGCTAGCGAGAACGCTGGGTCTCGAAGGGGGTGGATTGTGAGATCCCACATTGGTTGGGGAGGGTAACGAAACATTCTTTATTAAGGTGTGGAAACCTCTCCCTAGCAGATGTGTTTTAAAAACTTTGGGGAAGCCCGAAAGGAAAAACCCAAAAAGGGCAATATCTCCTAACGGTGAGCTTGAGCTGTTACAAATGGTATCAGAGGCAGCAAACACAGGACGTTGGGTTCTGAAGGGGAGTGGATTGTGAGATCCCACATCGGTTGGGGAGGAGAATGAAACGTTCTTTATAAGGGTGTGGAAACCTCTCCCTAGCAGACGCGTTTTAAAAACTTTTCGGGGAAACCCGAAAGGAAAAACCCAAAAAGGACAATATCTCCTGTCAGTGAGCTTGAGCTGTTACAAATGGTATCAGAGGCAGCAAACACAGGACGTTGGGTTCTGAAGGGGAGTGGATTGTGAGATCCCACATCGGTTGGGGAGGAGAATGAAACGTTCTTTATAAGGGTGTGGAAACCTCTCCCTAGCAGACGCGTTTTAAAAACTTTTCGGGGAAACCCGAAAGGAAAAACCCAAAAAGGACAATATCTCCTGTCAGTGAGCTTGAGCTGTTACAAATGGTATCAGAGGCAGCAAACACAGGACGTTGGGTTCTGAAGGGGAGTGGATTGTGAGATCCCACATCGGTTGGGGAGGAGAATGAAACGTTCTTTATAAGGGTGTGGAAACCTCTCCCTAGCAGACGCGTTTTAAAAACTTTAGGAGAATGAAACGTTCTTTATAAGGGTGTGGAAACCTCTCCCTAGCAGACGCGTTTTAAAAACTTTTCGGGGAAACCCGAAAGGAAAAACCCAAAAAGGACAATATCTCCTGTCAGTGAGCTTGAGCTGTTACAAATGGTATCAGAGGCAGCAAACACAGGACGTTGGGTTCTGAAGGGGAGGTGAGCTTGAGCTGTTACAAATGGTATCAGAGGCAGCAAACACAGGACGTTGGGTTCTGAAGGGGAGTGGATTGTGAGATCCCACATCGGTTGGGGAGGAGAATGAAACGTTCTTTATAAGGGTGTGGAAACCTCTCCCTAGCAGACGCGTTTTAAAAACTTTAGGAGAATGAAACGTTCTTTATAAGGGTGTGGAAACCTCTCCCTAGCAGACGCGTTTTAAAAACTTTTCGGGGAAACCCGAAAGGAAAAACCCAAAAAGGACAATATCTCCTGTCAGTGAGCTTGAGTTGTTACAAATGGTATCAGAGGCAGCAAACACGGGACGTTGGGTCCTGAAGGGGAGTGGATTGTGAGATCCCACATCGGTTGGGGAGGAGAACGAAACGTTCTTTATAAGGGTGTGGAAACCTCTCCCTAGCAGACGCGTTTTAAAAACTTTTAGGGGAAACCCGAAAGGAAAAACCCAAAAAGGACAATATCTCCTGCCGGTGAGCTTGAGCTGTTACAAATGGTATCAGAGGCAAACACTGGACGCTGGGTCCTGAAGGGGGTGGATTGTGAGATCCTACATCGGTTGGAGAGGAGAACGAAACATTCTTTATAAGAGTGTGGAAATCTCTCTCTAGCAGACGCGTTTTAAAAACCTAGAGGGGAAGCTCGGAAGGGAAAACTCGAAGAGAACAGTATCTGTTAGCGGTGGGCTTGGGCTATTACCGGTGGTTTATAACTATGTCTGCTTGAGATGCTGTTGATTGTTTTTCTCATTCTATCAAGTGATCTTCATTCCATTGCAGGAGCTATTACAAATGCACGACTCACGGATGCAATGTTCGTAAACACGTCGAGAGAGCTTCAACAGACCAGAAAGCTGTGATAACGACGTACGAGGGCAAACACAATCACGACGTTCCAGCTGGTAAAATCAGCAGCCACGGTACAGCCAACAGTAACGTTCCTCGCCTAAAATCACAAAATATAGGTACTGAGAAAGACTCCTAGTGTTAAAGAAAGAACAAATAACAGTCTGTTTGTTCTATATTTCCCACTTCCTAAGCCATACTTTAAATCAAGATATACCATTTTGTTAATATAGAGTTAAAAGGAAATGAAACATATTGTATCAAATTTTACTGTTGCATTCTTTTGTAAATGAGAATACACATAAATGATTCTATGTTATTTACTTTTGATTGTGATATGTTCCCTCCTGGGTCGAGCTACCGTCTGCTTTATGTCTGTACTTGTGAGATCTCACATTAGTTGGGGAGGAGAACGAAACATTCTTTATAAGCAGACGCGTTTTAAAATTTTGAGGGAAAACCCAAAGAAGACAATATATGCTAGCGGTGGGCTTGGGCTGCTACAGGACTCAAATTTGGTTAGAGGGATCGTCTGTCAATGCAACTCTAGAAAGAATCTACTTGTTATCCACATCGGCTGAGACGAAATGGCTTGATTGACATGAACCAGCTCAACTTTGTTGTATGATTCTCAGATGTGGTCCGGAGACGCACACGTCAACTATGAAAGTTGTTGAACGATCGTATATTCGGTTGACTTATACGACTTACTTACGAGAATCTAACTGACAGTTAACATTTTGATTTGTAGGAAGGGATCTGTTGTTAATGTTGCCAAAAGCAGACAGGCCCTCCAGTAACTCCTCAGCTGTGGATGGTAACAAAGGTAAAAACAAATGCAAGTAAATATTCCACTTTACAGATCAGTTGTTTTTTTTTTTTACTGATGAGCTACTGATGGTAAGAGTTGATATGGGACTCAGTAAAAAGAAGAAAGGAGAAGTGGTGGGAGGCCCCATGGATGTAATAAAAGCTTCACATGCTTGTCCACAAGTTACATAATGAAATACACCCACCCTTTTCTCTTTATAGTTTCCATCATTTATAACACTCAAAATGTGTCCCCTCACCCTTTAATTTGCTCTGTCCCCACTATCATCTTAACTATGGTCGCATTTGTATTATGAACGTGTCAAGTCTTTACCACTCGTAATGTTCAAGGGTTAGGTTTGGGTAAACATTTTTTTAGACCTAGCTCGATTGTTTAGACTATAAATTTTTTCAATTCAATAAACACTTGTTAAATAATGATTCTAACCTAACCCGATTATAAAATGTTTGAGTTGGGTTGGTTTGGATTTTTTAGGTTGTGTGATGTCTCACATTGGTTGGGGAGGAGAACAAACCACCATTCATAAGAGTGTGGAAACATTCCCTTAGTAGACGCGTTAGAAAGCTTTGAGGGGAAGCCCAAAGAGAATAATATCTGCTAGCGATGGATCTAGGTCGTTACAAATGGTATTAGAGCCAGACATCGGACGATATGTCAGCCTTCTCGTTGTTCCCCGAAGGGGAGTAGACATAAGGCAGTGTGCGAGTAAGAACATTGGCCCTAAAAAGGAGTGGATTTGGGGGCGGTCCCACATCGATCGGAGGAAGGAAAGAGTGCCAGCGAGGACACTGGGCCCTGAAGGGGAGGTGGATTGTGATGTCCCACATTGGTTAGAGAGGAACCATCATTCATAAGGGTGTGAAAACTTTCACCTAGCATACTAGCAGACACGCTTTAAAGCCGAGTAAGATTTACCATCCAATTTTAGGACACTGGGCCCTGAAGGGGATGGATTGTGATGTCCGACATTGGTTGGAGAGGAGAACAAACCATCAGTCTTAAGGGTGTAGAAACTTTCACCTAACATAGTAGCAGACGCGGTTTAAAGCCGAGTAAGATTTACCATCCAATTTTAGTGTATATTTTGAAAATTACTATGGCAGTATTTTAAAGCCTAGTAAGATTTACCATCCAATTTTAGTGTATATTTTGAAAATTACTATGGCATTACGGTGGATATTGTCTGCTTTGTCTCTATCACTGTCAGTTCCACGGTTTCAAAACACATCTAGCATGGAGAAGTTTACCCAATCTTATAATGAATGTTTCATTTCCTCTCAAACTAATGTGAGATCTCACAATATAGCTAACAGTAAGCTGGAATAAGTTATAAATATAAACTAAAATATATATATATATAATATGTATATTATTTTTTGAAAAATAAAAAATAAAAAACTAATTGGGAAAAATCCACCAAAGAAGTCCTTGAAACAGAAGGGTACTGTTAAGCCTTTTAGGCTTGAAAATCCAAAACTTTCTGCAAAATTTGGATTGAAATGAGAAGAAAAAAGTGGATATTATAATATTTATTTAGTTTGCTCCCCATTCAAGCAAGCAATTATTTAATTATTACCCATCTGATCCTCTTTGACTTTTCCTTTCCCTCCAATTATTCTTTCTTCAATTTCCCTCTTAATTTTGTTCCCGAATCTCTTCCAAACACTAAACGCCACTCCTAATTTCCCCTCCTAACTGCACATTCTTTTAGACACCCTCTCCCCACATTTTATTTCTATTTAATTATATTCCAATTATTACATTTTATATTTTAATCCTTTATTTTATCCTTAATTTCAGTTTAGCCCCTTAAAAACAATTTATTACCATCCCCATCACTTCAACTAATCCAACTTATATTAAGTTATAAATCAGGAATATTTTTTTTCAAAAAAGTGTTATTACTTTTTGTTTTTATATGTTACACATCCATCTTCTTATTGTATTCTATATTAGATTTGAAAAATAGATATTAATATAAATATTTTCGTACTTTAAAAATTAATTTAAATTCATATTCTTACGTCAATTTGACTAATATATGTGATGTCCCACATTGGTTGAGAATGAGAACAAATCACCCTTTACAAGAGTACGGGGACATTCAGGAAATCTTTACCACCCAAAGAGGACAATATTTGCTACCCAAAGAGGACAATATTTGCTAGTTGTGGATTTGGGTCGTTACAAAATAAAATGTTACTGCTTATTTTTTTTAAAATAAAATACGAAAAGTGTGAATTAAAAATGCGTTATTAATTTTTTTTAGTCGAAATTATAATTCTAACATATTTTATATCTCAATCTGGTCGATTTATTGTTTTATTAATCATTGAAATCTATAATTACAATTAGATTTTTTTAAAATTATTATTATTATTATTTATATCAATGGCTTTCTTACTTAAATTTAAACAAAAGAATTAAAAATTAAAAATTAAAAAGCATATTCTGCTCTGCTATATGCGTGAATGTAATCCAGTACGGCAGCACACAACTTTTGAAACACGTTGAAGACGAACCACAACGGTCCGATGGGATGATGAAGCACGATCAAGAAGATCGACGGCTGAGAGGGCTTCTTGGGTCAACGCTATTTTCACAAATTGATTCGGCTGGGAAAGCGTGCTAGAAAAGTGCATATATACGGAAAACCCTATCGAGGAACGACAGTGAGTCCTCCAAGAAGAATTTAATGCATTGATCTACTCTGTCAAAACGCTGCGTTTTACATTCTTGTTTTTTCTTTTTTTCTATTTTTTAATTATCAAAAGGCATTATTTTCAAATTTACGTTCACGAGTATTGGTTGTCTGCGGACAGGCTCTATGATGACTACGTGCATTCCATAATCATGGCCGTTGAAATGAATGTTTGAAAAATTGAACGGTGGATGCGATGAGATCTGATTAACATGGAGCCCAATGACTGACAACAAAATGCCAAATTTCATTTCCAAAACTTTGCTTTTCTTAAAGGAAAAAAAGGGCTAAAATTATTCACTAAACAACACTACAATCCACAGTCATTGACCCACATCTCACGTTTCCTTTATTGTAATGTCATTCTCTCGGTTTGGAATTCATTAAAGTTCAAATTTTGTTGGTTAATCTCAGTTGTTCATCAAGTTCTTGACTTAGATTTTCATCACCCAGATACGATTTTGCTAAAAAAAATGGTGTAATGAAGAGGCAAAGGCTTAAAAGAAAGAAGGAACAGAATGGAATTGTTGATGGAATCGATTTGTAGGTACCAACTAACCAATTCAATACAAGAGGACAGATTCTAAAAGGAAAAGATGAAGAACATTTAATGTTTTGTCGAAGTGGCTTCAAAATAGTGAAAGGAGTAATTGTTTGCTTTGTTGATCTGATTTGAAGAGATGTTTAAAGGGAAATTGGGTTATTGAGCTGCCGTTTCATTGTAAATAGCAGTGGCTTCTCTTTGTCTTCAGTGACACATGATTTGCCCAGGGAAAAAGGGTAACGCCAGAAACCAAGAGATTTTAAAGTAAAAGGGAGGTTTCGATGCAATTATAGGCTTCAAAACCAAAACCCACCCTTCTCTTCTCTCCTTCTTCACGGGTTCGAATCCCAAATATGACTAAACTTCACTAGCAAATCTTTGTAGTTTCTGTGGGAAAGGGGTTCGTAATCTGAAGCCCATCCTGTTCTTCGTGTTCTTCGTGTTCTTCTTCTGGGTGTCTCCAATGAGGAAGCATGGATGGCAACTTCCTTACCATCCTCTCCAGGTTTCTATTTTCCCTTCACCCTTTTCTTTTTGCGTTCTATTATGCAACTAATTCATTCTGTGATTCTTGTTTAAGGTTGTTGCAGTTTCTGTGTTTCTAGCTCTGGGGTTTGCTTTTTATGTCTTCTTTGCTCCTTTTGTCGGGAACAAGATTTTTCAGTATGTTATGATTGGACTATATACTCCTCTTGTAAGCCATCACCACTCAGATCTATCCCTCATTTAGTCATTTCTGTATGATATTTGATGTTTCAATCCATGTTCTGTTCTTTGTTATCTAGATTACATGTGTGTTTGGTCTATATATCTGGTGTGCGGTAGCTGACCCGGCAGACACTGGAGTGTTCAAATCCAAGAAGTATGTCGATGTTCCTGATGAAGGGAAGTGTTCTCAGCAAAAAAGTTCTAAACTCGGTGGCGAATCCACGCATGATCCCAATGCTGCTGCTTCTGTGGATAAAGATGCAAATTCAAAGGACAGCCCGGCATCAAAGAAGCTGTCATGTCTTTCGTTGGTGTGCTTCCCTTGTGCATATGTATGCAATTGTTCGGGTTCGAACGAGGAATCGTCCGACCAAAACATGAGTGAAGATGGCATGTTTTACTGCAGTTTGTGTGAAGTTGAGGTGATTTAACTGTTGAAAGAGCTGTATTTTCAAGTGGATTGTTTAAGTGATCTAAGCTATGTTGTTGTGCAGGTTTTCAAGTATAGCAAGCACTGCAGAGTTTGTGATAAGTGCGTTGATCGGTTTGATCACCACTGCAGGGTAACAAAATGTCTGAATTTTTACCTCCTTTCCTTACTCAATCAAGTGCCACAGATTGTTCTTACAATTTGTTTACTTGTGGTTCTGTAGTGGCTTAACAACTGTATTGGCCGAAGGAACTATCGACAATTTTTCACCCTCATGGTTACCTCTCTCCTCTTGGTAAGTTCAATCCTCCTCTCTATGTTTTTACCTTTGTAACTGTCCGCTTTGACCCATTACGTATCGTCGTTAGTCTCACGACTTTTAAAACACGTCTACTAGGGAGAGTTTTCCACACCCTTATAAGGAATGTTGTGAGTTCTTATAAGGAACGTCCTTGCTGGGGTGTCTGGCTCTCATACCATTTGTACCAGCCTAAGTCCACCGCTACTTTGGTCCGTTACATATCGTTGTCAGCCTCATGGTTTTAAAACGCATATACTAGGAAGAGGTTTCCGCACCCTTATAAGAAATATTTCGTTCCCCTCTCCAATTGACGTGGGATCTCACAATCCCCACCCCTTTAGTGGTCTAGCCTTCTCACTGGCACACCGCCCAGTGTCTAGCTCTGAAACCATTTGTAACACCCATTGTATCGCCGTCAGCCTCACGATTTTAAAACGCATCTACTAGGAAGAGGTTTCCATACCCTTTTAAGGAATGTCTCGTTCCCTTCTCCATCCAACATGGGATCTCACAAAAACCTCGGCCCTTGGATGATATGATGAGCTTTGGAAGAGCTATGCCTCTCAGCCATAGATAGATATAACAATTTCTTGTTACCACCAATCATATGCTGTAATCCCTGGTAGCAACATGACAGCACCTCAAGAACATCCAACCAGAGTAAGGATTTAATTTCATCTCAGTTTCTTTTCAATTAGTTATTGACAGGTTTATACATGGTTTGTGCACCTTGGGCTTGAGATTGCAGCTTATTGTACAATGGTCGAGTGGAATCCTTGTGCTCATCTGCTGTTTTGTCGAGAAGAAACGGTTCTCTGTGGAAATCTCCTCCAAGTTGGGTAGCAGTTTTTCTTTGGCACCTTTCATTATTGTAGTGGTAAGTGGCTCTGACCATTCCCTGGCTTCTCTATTTGGCTAAACTTGAGCAACAATCTAAACTGATCCCTTCGTTTTCAGGCGGTTTGTACCATCTTGGCTATGATAGCAACATTGCCACTGGCTCAACTCTTCTTTTTCCACATCCTTCTCATAAAGAAGGCAAGTATACCACATGTTTCGTTTTTTTTTGTGAGATCTCACATCGGAGAGCGGAACGAAGCATTCTTTATAAGCGTGTGGAAACCTCTCCCTAGCATACGCGTTTTAAAAGGAAAGCCCAAAAAGGACAATATCTGCTAGCGGTGAGCTTGGGCTGTCACAAATGGTATCAAAGCCAAACACTGAGCGGTGTGTTAGTGAGGACATTGGCCCCCTAGGGGGTGGATCGTGAGATTCATATTGGTTGGAGAGGGGATCGAAACATTCCTTATAAGCGTGTGGAAACCTCTTCCTAATAGACGCGTTTAAAACCATGAAACTGATGGCAATACGTAACGGATGTCATTATTTGGGATTAATTGCTTACTTTTGAAACAGGGAATTACAACATATGATTATATCATAGCTCTAAGGGAGCAAGAGCAAGAGCAACAGGGAGGTGGTGGCCAACAAAGTCCTCAAATGTCTGTTGTCAGCTCATTAACTGGACTAAGTAGCGCAAGCTCGTTCTCGACTTTCCACCGAGGTGCATGGTGTACTCCCCCGCGCTTGTTTCTCGAGGATCAGGTAATTTAACTAGAAAATTCTTTTCCCGAAACATGTTTTATAAGGGTGTGGAAACCTCTCCTTAGCAGACGCGTTTTTGGAGAACGAATGTGTCTAATTATGAAAGACAATATGCGTTTTGTTTTCGTGTTTCAGTTTGATGTGATTCCACCAGAGACGGGGTCTGTTAGTTCGCTCGGAAAGAGGACGGTCAGCGAAGAAGCAACCAAGAAAAAGAACCCTGCTGCTGTGAGGATCAGTCCATGGACTCTGGCAAGACTAAATGGTGATGAGGTTTCAAAGGCTGCAGCAGAGGCAAGGAAGAAGTCCAAAATTCTACAGCCTGTGGTTAGATCAGCGACACCTTTTGAACGTGAACCGGATAGCGGTTTTGGCAGTAGTGGTCGCCGAATCGTTTCACGACTCGAAAATAATAGAAGGCGAGGGAATAAACGTGTGCGACTTCCATCTGATCTACCTATGCAACACTTAACAAATGTTCCAGGAAAAGCTGTTGAAAAAGGTTTCTCTGGCACATCAACTAGCCTTGGTCCTCTTCAGCTTGAAGCACGCAGTGCTTTCCAAACAAGCCGAGCAATGTCGAGCTCAACCATGGCTGCATCGTCACCGGAGAGCAGTTTGGGGTCGCCTGACATCCATCCGTTCAGAATATCCTCCTCAGGAGCTGAAGAGTCTAAGAGAGTCACTGGCGTATTAGCAGCTAATGTAGCTGCTGCTCAAAAGGGACTTCCATTGTCGAGGTCGACTAGTGATGGATATGAAGCTTCGGGCGGAGAGGACAGCGACCGAGTTCCTTCAAGGATTGTTCAAAGACCAACAAGCTGGAACAACCTCTTGTATGGTTCGGAACAGGAAGAGAGGATTGCCCAACTGCAAGCATCATGTTCTAACCAGATCAACATGAGACATGCCTGATTATGAGCTTACCGAACATGTTCGTGTCGATATCGATGTGGTGCAAAGTCGATAATTCTTTGATTCTCCAGCCAAGGAATTCGAGCACCAATCAAACAACCTATTCTGTAAAGTGAAAATGTAGTCACAGAATCAAGGCATCGCAGAAGACGTAGCAAAACGTAAAACTCGAGCTAGCCGATGCCGATCTTGACACTCGAATTTGTTAGTTTGTTTCTTGCAATTCCCGGATTTGCTTTGTTTGATATAAACCAATTTTCTGGATTGCTTTTGTTGAAGTTGTGTTAGTTCCAACGATTGGATTCTTGTTTATCATTGGTGACGTATTTGATGAACTATGAACACCTTCAACACTTCATTTTGTAGACAAAACTGTCTTCAAGGAATGGTATACTAAACATCGTATTTGTATGTTTACATTTGTCGGGAAGTTTTAGGGTGGTCCAACTATTTTAACCGTGCGGCGTCGTGATCTTGACATTCTCAACCAGCCTTAAGGAGAATCAAGCCTCGTATATATTTTTCGCCCTGGTTTTGTGGCTTCATCGGACCTTAGCCAAGGTCTGTCTTCATCAACCAAACATTGTTTGTGCAGAATCTAAGTTTATTTGACCACACATGCAACGACACAACTGACTTGCCTCTACATTAGGCCAAGTCACTTGGCTCGACATTGCCTCTACTCGGGTCAAGATCTCTCAATGCAATATCGCATCTCATCTTGTCATCTTTATATATATATATATATATATATATATAAACTTTTAGTGTAGAGGAAGATGGGAGAGGAAAAATCAAATTGCAAGCAAGAAGCAAGCATTGATTCTGATATTTAAAAGTTTAATAATTCAATTTTAAAAAATAAAAAAGAAATAATGATTTGAATAAATGTTGTTTGAGGCGGAGGCATGTCTTGTGAGGAGGACTGTCCCCGAAAGAGAGGCAACACAGATGACAGATTAAAGAAAGGTCGCGGAATTTGACGTCTGGATCCCAAAATCCCCTCCGAAATAGCCATTTTCCCTCTCCATAGCCACACCACGCCCTTCCCCTCCATTTCTTCTTCTTCTTCTTCTTCTTCTTCTTCCCTCCGAAATCTTCTCTTTCTCTCTGAATTCCTCTTTTCCTCACCTCCCCAGATCTGATCCTTCTGAATTTCCATTCGCCGCCCATTGCCGCTGCTTTTTCCGATGGGGTTCTTTCCCTTTCTGGTGGTTCTGTTGTTTTGGCGCCACCGGATTTAGGGTCTGGAAACTGGAAATGGAATTCTCTTCTTCCGTCGATTTTCCCGGAATCCATCGGGATACTCCTCCGACGGACGAGGAATGCCACGATTTGCGTTTGCTGACCGTGGCGTCAACAAAACCCTCTGAATCCGGGATCGAACCCGACAATCAATTCCATACGATGAGCGCGTTGGAGATCTTGAGGGAAACGGTTCGGATTCTCCGCTACAATTCTACTGCGTTTGTGGTTATTGCCATTTTGCTTATTTGCCCTGTTTCCGCCGTCTTTTTATCCAATGTGTTAATCGATGAGTCGACTGTCAAGATGCTGACTATCCGATTGGTATTAATAGCCAGGTCCAGTGGGCTCCCATTGATGCCCATGATCGAACATTCATGCCAGAGATTTGCCGAGTCGATTCTTTCCTCTGCAGTGTGCTTTCCTTTGTTCGTTACCTTTTCTTTGTTATCAAAAGCTGCTGTTGTTCATACGGTGGATTGTACACACGCCAAAAGAAGGTTCGAAGCAGGCCTGTTCCTCGCTTTAGTTCGTAATATATGGAATCGTCTTGTCACGACATATGTTTCTGTGTGTCTTGCGATTGTTGGGTGTCTTACAACGTTCTTGGTTCTGCTTGGTGCTGTTTGCAGTACTTTTTATGCATTGGGATTTTCGCCTGATCTTATTATATCTGTTGCTGTGATTGGGGGGCTTGTGTTCTCTGTTATATTTGCTAATGCTGTCATCATCTGCAACATTGGGATTGTTATCTGTGTATTGGAAGATGTTGCAGGGCCAGGGGCATTGCTTAGGTCGTGTGTTCTTATTAGGGGTCAAACTCAAGTGGGGCTTTTGATATTTCTGGGATCCACAATTGGGACAGTGTTTGTGGAGGGATTGTTTGAGCATAGGGTTAAGATACTGAGCTATGGAGATGGGTCTTCGAGGATTTGGGAAGGCCCTCTTTTGGTGGTTATGTATTCATTTGTTGTGCTTACTGATTCTGTGATGAATGCGGTTTTTTACTTCAGCTGCAGATCTTCAAGTATGGTGATATCAGACGATTCTGTTTCGGATGGATCAATTGGTATTCTTTCATTCGAATTGGATGATAGTTTCATAGACTGATTGATGGATTGAACATGGGATATCTGTTTGTAGATGATACCAAAAACATGGATACCAGAAACAATGGCGACCAAATTCTTTGTTGTTGTTCAAACGTGGCTGGAAATGATTTGAAAAAATGCATGAAGTTGGGGAAGGCGATGTGGGATTTTGGCCATTTTTCTGCAATTGTTAGTGCTTGAAACATGAGCGGCAGCCGGCAGGCATCCATTACAGCAACTTATGAGGTCCGGCATCCAGCTTTCCTCTTCTTCTTCTTTCCCATTTTTGCTTTGCCATTTCTCAACGATGTGATGTGAGTTATGATTCAGTGGCAATAATTTAGAAACCTTATCAATACTAAATATCTCTATACCTATTTTTTAAATTTAATTATTTATCTTGTGTAACCTTTTTATATCAAATTCTAATAGACTTCTCCAGCAACACTATTTATTTGCTTATTTTTGGACATCCTCCTAAACAATACCGATTGTGTGGGTCCATTCCCTTACCCAATAGGATTAACTGGGCTTCTAATCCACATCGAACATGGGCCAGGCCCAGTTAAAAGGGTTGTTTCATGATCTGCCGCCAGCTATTTACGTTTGGGCTTCTGGTAAAAAGCCCACAATTCAAAGGCCCAAATAAGAAAAACCATTAATAGTCAGTTAACTTGAGCCCTATTAATAGCAACTTAACTTGAGCCCCAATAGTAACCTACTTAATTTGAGCCCAAATAGTAGCCCAGTTAACTTCAGTCCAGATAGTAGCCCATTGAACTTCAGCCCAAATAGTAGCCCACTTAATTTGAGCCGAAAACGTAGCCCAGTTAACTTCAGCCCATTTAATTTGAGCCCAAATCTTAGCCCAGATAATTGAGCCCAGATAGTAGGCAGTTAACTTGAGCCCAAGTACTAGCCCAGTTACGCTGGGCCCAATTAGTAGCCAGTTAAATAGTAGCCCATTTAATTTGAGCCCAATTCCTAGCCCAGTTAATTGAGTCCAGATACTAGCCCAGTTAACTTGAGCCCAAGTACAAGCCCAGTTAAGTTGGGCCCAATTAGTAGCCAGTTAAATAGTAGCCCATTTACTTTGAGCCCAATTCCTAGCCCAGTTAAGTAAGCCCAGATACTAGCCCAGTTAAGTTGAGCCCAAGTACTAGCCCAGTTAAGTTGAGCCCAATTAGTAGCCAGTTAACTAGTAGCCCATTTAATTTGAGCCCAAATAGTAGCCCACTTAATTTGAGCCGAAAACGTAGCCCAGTTAACTTCAGCCCATTTAATTTGAGCCCAAATCTTAGCCCAGATAATTGAGCCCAGATAGTAGGCAGTTAACTTGAGCCCAAGTACTAGCCCAGTTACGCTGGGCCCAATTAGTAGCCAGTTAAATAGTAGCCCATTTAATTTGAGCCCAATTCCTAGCCCAGTTAATTGAGTCCAGATACTAGCCCAGTTAACTTGAGCCCAAGTACAAGCCCAGTTAAGTTGGGCCCAATTAGTAGCCAGTTAAATAGTAGCCCATTTACTTTGAGCCCAATTCCTAGCCCAGTTAAGTAAGCCCAGATACTAGCCCAGTTAAGTTGAGCCCAAGTACTAGCCCAGTTAAGTTGAGCCCAATTAGTAGCCAGTTAACTAGTAGCCCATTTAATTTGAGCCCAAATAGTAGCCCACTTAATTTGAGCCGAAAACGTAGCCCAGTTAACTTCAGCCCATTTAATTTGAGCCCAAATCTTAGCCCAGATAATTGAGCCCAGATAGTAGGCCAGTTAACTTGAGCCCAAGTACTAGCCCAGTTACGCTGGGCCCAATTAGTAGCCAGTTAAATAGTAGCCCATGCCAGTTAACTTGAGCCCAAGTACTAGCCCAGTTAAGTTGGGCTCAATTAGTAGCCAGTTAAATAGTAGCCCATTTAATTTGAGCTCAATTCCTAGCCCATTAATTGAGTCCAGATACTAGCCCAGTTAACTTGAGCCCAATTACAAGCCCAGTTAAGTTGGGCCCAATTAGTAGCCAGTTAAATAGTAGCCCACTTAATTGAGCCCAGATAGTAGTCCAGTTAACTTGAGCCCAATGAGTAGTCAAAAGAGTAGTAGCCCAGTTATTATCGACCCCAATTATTATCGATCCATCATTTACTTTTGGGCTTCAGGTCAAAAGCCCAAGGCCCAAATAAGAAAAAACGAAGCAGATCAACGACGAAAGAAAGCCCAGTATGGGTCCATGACATTTAGTTTTGGGCTTCAGGTTAAAAGCCCACAATTCAGAGTCCCAAAGAAGAAAAAACGAAGCTGACGAACGACGAAATACATGGCTCGTAGGCTCTGTACATTGCGAGAAGAAGAGAGACGAAACGGAAGAAGAGCGCGCGTGGATCCAAATCTGACAGAGGGAGATGAGACGAAAGTGGGAAGAGATGCGCGAATGGCGATG
Organism: Cucurbita moschata; assembly: GCF_002738365.1. Lineage (NCBI taxonomy): Eukaryota > Viridiplantae > Streptophyta > Magnoliopsida > Cucurbitales > Cucurbitaceae > Cucurbita > Cucurbita moschata. The sequence goes on from NW_019268527.1 coordinate 4,460,844, forward strand.
CGATAATGTGTGAGATTCGGAGGAAATGCGAGGGAGAGCGTTAGATGAGAGAGGGAGAGGTGTGTCCTATCAAATCAAGGGGCAAACACAGAGCAGAGAAGAGCAGATCAGAGCAGAGCAGAGGCAGAGGAAAAGGACGAAGCGTCGATTGGATAGGTCTTAATGAAGAACGTGACTCTTCCTTGAAAACCGACGCAATGTTATGCCACAACAAAAGAAAACGTCACGTCGGAAATGGATAGCCCGTTGGCGCGATGCTCATGCTGACGCTGATGCCTATGCTGCTGCCTGATGCATTTGAAGCCTCCTTCAGAATAAGGTTCCATAACCGACACTAACGAATCTTGTTACGTATTATTATTACATACACTCCTACTATTAACCTAAATTCGCCTCGATTTTCGTTTCTGTTTCTGATTTTGATTTTGATTTTGATTTTGCGATATCGTGTTTTGAGTTGACATGATTGCCCTTTTTTAACCTCACCTGAGCTCCGAGAAATTTTGACCGTTAGTTGGGGGAAGGACCTCTTAGCGAGCGGGTTGAAGAAGACAACCTACTCTTCTTCTGCACAAATTTCAACACCATGTTCTCTAAACCTATAACGATATTTATGAATTTTTTTTTTTTTTTAGTGTATCTATAATTTAAAATATTAAATTATGCTAAAATAAATAAATACCATAATAAATTGATTGTTTGTGTGTAAACTCATTTCATTTTTTAAAAATAAATACCATAATATATTCTATTTTTAATTGCTTACTATTGTATAATAATAATTACATGGAATTACTTCACTCTCAAGGTAGGTCTCTATCTTTCACTCATGTGTACATTACAGTACTCGGAGGATCACCAGTTGATTGTAGCAGAGGTATCATCTTTCTAACAGCAGACTCTCTCCATAACAAATACCTTTTAGAACGGTGAGATTGAAATACATAATTCAAAGTAGAAAATATGTATTAGCGGTGAACTTGGCCGGGTGAAATATGTCAAAATTTGAGGGGATGGGCAAGGTGGAGGTATGAATTGGGGGAGGGTCCCACGATGAGCTCTAAAGGGTTCAATAAATTATAGTCTTTGTGTCTCGTCGGATTCAGAGGCCGTGCGGTACTTGAAAGTGTAGCTGACGAATGGTCCTTAATGGTGATGGAAAGCTGCAACCATACATACAGAGCCCAATAACATAAAATAAAAATTAAATTAAATTAAAGAACAAAAAAAGAAAATTGTTATATTACTTTCCTTCCAAGACAAAATGGCAACTCCAAAAGTCAGAAACACTTCACTTCTTTCTCTGCTGCTTTTTGTTCTTCGGGATTGCATTGCTTTGCATGAGTCTGTAGTGTCAGGCTACATTTTAACTTCTTTATTCATATTTTCATGCCTCTCTTTTCCCCAAACTGCCCTTCTCTCTTTACCTTCTGTCTTTTGCTTTGGGAGCTTTCTGCTGCTCTGTCAGTGGAAGAGGTTTTGGACTCTTTCTGGGGTCAGTTTGGACAATTTGGATCGTCCAAAGCCTTGGGGGGCTTCTGCACATCTGTAACAACACTTTATTGCTTTAATGAATATGATATCTTCTAAAAAGTTTGTTTTTCTTTTCTTTTTACTCTAAACCTGATGGAGCCCCTCATAATAATAGGACAATAATTTATGAAGTTTTTATGCATGCCACAAAATGAAGAACTAGTGATTGAAACTACAACAAAAATCAACAATAAAACATGAGTTTCTTAACATTTTCACTAAGTTTGGGTAGAGGCATTGTTTTTGGAGGGGCAGCTCGAGAGACGGTGTTAACGCCTCGAGTATGAGCCATGGAATAATCTGATCGTTCGAGGTAAAGTCTGCCTCGATAAGCAGCTAGATGAGCATAATATGCTGGAGGAACTAGTGAAACAGGCTTGGTGCACCTGTTATAAGTGTAGCATAAGTTGTAAACTAGCTTTTGTAGTTCATCAGAAGTGAAGTGGTTCTCATCACAGAGTACATGGTAATGTGTAGGCCTACTTGTTCCTTTAACACCCCAATGGCTGCAGAGATAGAAATCGAACTCCTTTGGGTGCGTAATTACAGTATCGACAACCGTCCCGGGAGGAATATTTTCATCAAGAACCTCACTTTGATTCGATGAAGGATCGATTTTGAATGGGAACAATCTAGTGTGATGCCTCTTCTGAACCACAGCAAAAGTTATAGGAGGCTTGTAATTGTGGAATCTAGAGCAGGCTGTTTTAATAGCCTGCAATTCCTCTTGTAGAACTTTGTAGAACTGTGTTTCACTCACACCATCTCTGAAAAATATGATCCGCAGTGGTAGTTCGTTCAGTTCTTGATAAAATTCCTCGAGCAGCTCTTCGACCATTGCGCCAAGATCGACAATAATTTCTTGTCTGTGTGTTTGTGATCTCATTCTTGAAGCATACTTGTTTGCTGCTGGCCAATTCATGCTACCAACTACAGCAGCTACGGAGGGGCTAAAATCATCCAAGGGATGGGGATGAGTTACATCGGCGCCCATGAAGATCACAGGCTTGTCGGTTTGAAGCAGGCGAGGTACTTGGGAAGGTAATGAATTGTATAAAGCAACAGTGCAACCACCAACCTTGGCGTTAATCTTAAGAGCCAAGTTAGCCAAAAATTGGGAGCTTGACTTGGCAAGATTTGGATAGAGACAGCATTGACTTACAACGCCAATGCTCGTCTCTGCAATGCGTTTCAAATCTGCATAGCCTTTGTGTTTTCGTTCCATCACACAGATCAAGAGCTGAAGATTGTTAGATGCAGCACTATGGATCATCTTAAGCTTAGATTCTAACAGTGAGACACTGTTAAGCACTTGTGTTGGTTCAAATTGAGGAGGGACGATTGTTCTACTGTTGAGAAATATGCCTAATTGTTCACATCTTCTAGAGAGCTGGTTAATGAATCTTGGAATGCTCAATCTCTGATCTGGGCTACTGCTGAAACTTATTAATCCCCATCTCTCAATTCTTGTTCCCTCAAAAACGTGACAATCGACGAGGTTCCACTGGCGGTCAGGACGGGAGGGAATAAGATCACGAATTTGGCCACCGTCGCCAAGCTTTAGCTTGGGAGGTTGAAGAACTCTTCCATTTAATTTGGTCATTTCCCTTGAAACTTTGAGGCTGAATTCTTTTCCATGGATGCCACTGTCAGCCAAAGAAAACGTTATATCAGAAAGTGAATATGAAAATCAAATAACATTCCATAGCAAATTCTCTGAGGAGCTTCAAAATTAACCTGTTTGGCCCAAGAGGACCTTGCATGACACCATCTATATTAGCTTTCCTTTCCTTTGGCCTCTGGCAGCCCATCTTAAGCATTCGTGCGGTCTGTTCGTCCGAAAGCTTCCCGAGAAACTTCTGTCCTTCACAAATCATACAAAGCTCCATAGGAAGATAACATGGCTTACTCCTACTAATCTGCAAACAAGGCAAATTCCTGTATTGAATATCATAGTTGTAATGATCTTTGAAGTACCCCACCAATCTTAGATTCTTCCCATTCCTATCAGCAAACCAGAGACCCTCAGTAGGTTCATCTGTTAGGCCATAAACTCTATATCTTTGAACACTCTCTCTATGACAAACAAAAACTCTGATATGCTTCAAAGCCTTCTCCACTTCTCTCTTTTCTTCAATGTTTAGGCCTCTTGTCTTCCTTTGAGTAAGGTCTCTAAGACAATCAAGACGCTTCTGCAAATAAGGAATAACTCCAATACTTTCATGGAAAGCAGTGACAGAGCAATCTACATTCATAACCAAGCCTTGCTGAGTGGGTCTAAGGCTTTGGAAAAAGCCTCTCAAACCAACAACACCTCCCCCAATTTCTTTGGCTCCCCATGCTGAACTTGAATACAGAGATCTTCCCACAGTGATGCATTTCTCATTTGAACCTTCCCTCATTACAACATCTAAAGCATGAAGATAATCCTGAGGAATTGGAATCCAATCATCTCCTTCATTAGTTAAGTATCTATTCAGTTCCATCCCATCAAATTTCGAGACAAGTTTAATACTTATCCTGAAGAGTTTGAATTCTTGTTTATGTTTAATCTCTCCTCCAGGAACTTTCATTTTGCTGGAGGGAATTGGAAGGCTGACATAGAACTCAAGCCTATCTTGTACAAACTCAATTGGGCTGTAAAGATTTTTGCGGCCATCATAGGCAGGAGAGGCCCCAGAGAGCAAATCCGAGTTCTCCTCTACAAGCTTTTGTTTGATCATTCTGGCAACTTCTTTTGAAGGGTTTGGAGAGATTTCTACATTGTAATGGTAAATTCGTTGAGAAGGGTCAAATTTGACTAAGAAATGGTTTGCTAAAAGAGGAATAACAGGCCCTTCTACACCTCCAGAATCTGGTCTACTCGCAGCCACTAATACCTCTGGTTTACTTTCACTCACCTTTCCATTTCCTCCTTTATGTGGTAAACTGCTTTTCAGTCGAAGCCCTTTTGAAGCTGAATGAATGCACGTGTTCAAGGAACAAAAACATAAGAAAAAAATGTCAGAATGGTTACAATCCCCACCCAGTTCAATAACTGTGGAAATGCAGAAGCCAAGGGTTTCCATAATCATGGAAAACAGAGAAGAAAAAAGAAAAAACCAAGGGTTTCCATAGAGTTTTACCTGGGGAAATCTTTAATATTGGGACATGGGTATCAGCGGTGGCTGCAAGAGGAGGGTTATTGAGCTTGCAGGAAGGCTCCTGCGAGTGGGGTTTTGGTCTAGTGGCTCTATTAGGAGGAAGCGGAGGAGCTAGAGCGAGCTGCAGAGGAATAGGAGGAGGAAGAGGAAGGGGGAGGGGAAGGGGAAGAATAAGAGGATAGCATGTTTGGAAGTGGTTTTGGTTACAAAAGGCATATTGATTTGAGTACTGCCATAGCTGGTGATGCTGATATTGGTGATGAACATGGTGGTGGTGGTGGTGGTGGTGGTGACGAGGGTTAATCCTGGGTTTGAAACTCCCAGTTTTGTTGTTGCATTTGCTGGTAGCATTAGGGTGTTCTGACTGTTCCATGATGCGATTAAGAGTGAGATGGTTTCATGCGCAAGAATGAGAAAGAGCAGTGCTGAAATACAACAGTGTGAGAGAAAGAGGCTGTGTTTTTTATTTCTTTATATGCACTGAAAGGTATCTCAGTCACTGCTGGGACTGTAGTTGCTGTTGCAGAAAGAGAGAGAGAAGGGTTTAGTTCCTTAAGGTTCAATATGTCTGGGCCTGGTGGAGGTTTTATGCTGGTTTGTATATCTGGAAAGGAAAAGGGTGGAGGGTGGGGTATAGGTTATGGTGTAAAGTTGGAAACTTGGACGCATGGGATTGGGATGGACTTGGTATCTCTATCTCCCTACCCCTACTCATGAGCTATGGGAATTGTTTGTTTTCATGATCTAGTAAACCAAAAGCTAGGATCTCTTTGGCATAAAATAATGAAAAAGGTACCTTTCTTTAATCCTTCACCCTATATTGATGTTGCACACCGGACGATGTGCTAGTGAGAAAGTTGAGTTTTAAAGAGATGGACACAAGGCAGTATATCAGCAAAGATGCTCGGCCCCGAATAATGGCGGATTGGGAGGTCTCACATCAATTGAGGAAGGGAATGAGTACCAACGAGGATATTAGGCCCCAAATAGAGGTGGATTGTGAGATCTCACATCAATGTTGGGGAGGAGAACGTTTTATAAGGGTGTGGAAACTTTTTTTTCTAGTCGACACGTTTTAAAAACCCAGAAGAAAAGTTCAAAAAAGATAATATCTACTAATTGTGAATTTAGGCTGTTCCCTCTGTAATCAATCAAATACTTAAAAGTTCGAATCTTTCCATTTCAACCTTTTGTTTAACGGAAAAGAATAAATTTTAAATTTGAACCAGTAACAAACTTGTTTGATTATTTTTGTTCAAACAGAAAAAAGTATCTATAATTGTATAAGTAATAGTTTTTAGCACATAAATGAACTGAGGTTATCCATGTTTGGTCAATTCATTATACCTTAATAAGAGTTTGTACTTCAAACTTTTTTAATGAAATGATTTGTACTCAATTCTTTATAATTGTAACTTAGAGAGCAAATATGACCCACAATATAGATATTGGCCTATAATTTTTGTCTTTTTCATTTTGTATGAACTATCATGTCTTCATTTCTATCATGAAAGAGAGAGAAATATTCTTCAATTTTGTCTTAAAAAAAAAAAAAAATGTATTTTTCATCTCAATATAATACGATTAAATTTTAAGAGGGAAAATGAACTTCAAAAGTAAAGGCTAATTTGAAACCAACCTTAAATTGAGGCTACTAATAAACGTGACGAACACATGAATTGAAAATTTTAATTATATCGTTAAACTTTATAAAATTTCAAATACTATAATATTTTAAGAATCTTTTACGAAAAAGAATTTGAGACAAATTAATTCAAATTTTGTATAAATTATACTCATTTTTCATTTGTGTGGACAAGATTAACCAATAATTATCTGGAAAAGACAAAAATGAGTGGAATTTGTTTAGCCAAAATTGGAAGTGTTGTGGGTCCATTTGTAGCAGTATGAAACAGTGGGAAACAAGTGAAAGGCAACAGAATATGTATAATCAAAGGACAAGACAAGGGTGAATGGTACCTGATTTTGACATTCAATTTGCTTCTGAGTATCTAACCATAGTTTGTGATTTGGATTATCATCCACCAAACAGCCCTTAAGACAAATGACAATACACACAGAAAAGTAGAAGCTGAGTGGTTAGACATAATAATAATACATGAACCAAGCCTGAATCACTTTAAAAAGAATAAGAACAGGGCTCGATGCCACATGGTGTGATGCATGTTACCTTCGGTTTTTTAAGTATTAGAAACGCAGAATAAAGGATGTTCCAACTATGGCGACAATGATAACAGCAATTTAATCCCCATTTTTCTTGGCTTTCGGTCGGATCAGCCAACATTTTAGGCTTTGCTTCACCTGACAAGGAAAGTCATTACAAGTCTAAGTCAATCAAATCACAGGAAAAATGCACCTTAAATTCTTCTTTTGTGGGGGTAATGATCAATTTAACAACACATAATGATTATTGTTGCTGATACAGAAGAATTTACCTGTAGCTTATGATAACTTAAAGTGGAAGGAGGTGGTCTCATGAATGGACCAAAGTTGAACACACCTGAACTGGTTCTCATAATCTTTGGGAAAAATAATACAAGTGCTGCTGCTGCTCATCAAGATCATGAGGCTCAACTCAACTTATTCATATCGTTCAACAGGAAATACGTCTCTCTTATTCAGAAACATTCTTAATGGCTACACCTAATTGACTACTTGGATGTATCTGTTTTGTTGGGGTTTCAATCTAAATATTCTGCATTGGAAAACGAGCAAACTAATTTGCCAACGAGTTTATGTGTCTTCCAAATGATTGTTTTTTCTTTGCCCTTGGAGAAGTAATCTTTATCTAAAAATAAGGAGTCAATGACTTGAGAAAGAAGAAAAGATCAGAATCTCATAGGTTGAAATGACGTGGAGAAATGGTTTCGATGAAGGTAGAAACTTACACTGTGAGATGCCACATCGGTTAGAGAAGGGAACGGAATATTTCTTACAAGAGTGTGGAAACTTCTTCTTAATAGACACATTTTAAAACCTTGAGAGGAAGTCTTTGAAGGGAAAGTCCGAAAAGGACAATATCTACGAGCGGTGTGTTTGAACTGTTACAAATGGTATTAGAGTCAGTGTGCTAGCGAGGACGCTACGACCCCAAGGAGGGTGGACTATGAGATCCCATATCTGTTGGAGAGGAAAACGAAACATTGCTTATAAAAGTGTGTAAACCTCTCCCTAGTCTAGTTCTAAAACCTCGAGAAGAACCCCTTGAAAGGAAAGTTAAAAAACGACAATATTTACTAGTGGTAGACTTGGATTCTTACCTAGAGAGAGGGAGTTGTTTTTTTTTTTTTTTTTGGTACATTTTGCTCGGTGG
>NW_019268527.1:4469126-4525148 GCF_002738365.1 Cucurbita moschata
GGGAGTAGTTTTTTTTTTTTTTTTTTGGGTACATTTTGCTCGGTGGATTTTGAATGGGTAAAAGAGCTGAACCTGAGTCAAAGTCATAGATACAGGAGGAAAAAGATAGAGGCCAGGCAGGAAAAAAAAGACTTAAATGGTATGATCCTTCCGTCACCCCAAAATGAAAGGAGCGATTTATTGAGATGCTTTCCGCAGTTATCCGCTCCAACAAAAGAGATGAGTTCTCGCTGGTTATAGAACTGAGAAGACCAACCAGCAAAAGTAAGACACATTAGTTCAATGAATACATTGCAGTGATAAAAGAATTGGTAGATAGGCCATAAAATCTAGATTCTAATCAAAGGGCAGCCCAGTTAATTAGTAGCTAGCAATGGATTTGATTGTGTTTTTCACTGTGACCCCCCGGGCCAAAAGAAGACAGAAGTAGAAGCCATTAATGGTGGAGTTAGCAATAATGATGTTTTAGACCTACGAAAAGGAATAAAAAATAATGATATGTGAACAGTCAAACACTGTGGCCCTCATGAATGACTTGAGCTGGCTCGTCTATTATACTTTCTGTCCATGCATTCAGAAATAGCTCAAAAAAAAAAAAAAAAAGAGAGAATCTGGTTGAATTAAAAAACGAGAGGGAATCAGTTGTTGGGTACTGTTTAGTAGACAAGACTCCATAAGAACAAACATAGCAAATTTAAGCCTTTGTTTCCTTCACGTTGCCCTACTCTTAATAGTTAATTACGGAGCTACAGAGGATGCTTCAATAATGCACTACTCTGCAATAGTATTCTAATACCACTGTTTGGAATTCCAATTAAATGTACATTGTAAACAGTATCTCCATGAATAATTTATTTGCCTATTCTAATATTCAAACATTGGACTATAGGTTGAGAGGTTCGATGATTTTTTTGGTGTAGAATAATATTGACTCATCATGGAAAGTCGGGGAGCTAAGAAGAGCCTTCCATTTGTTAATAATCATTAGAAGGCTGAAACTACAAAGGAATTCAGTATGATTTGTGCACCGCCAAGAGGCACTGTGTTGCATCAAAAGCCAAAAAAAAGACAAAAAAGGAGCTGTCTTATCTTCAAAATCCTAGTGGTCCGCAATAGCTACGCTCACCGATAATAGATATTGTCCGTTTTAACCCGTTATGTATCGTTATCAATTTCACGATTTTATAACGCGTCTACTAAGAAGAGATTTTCACACCCCTTATAAGAAATGTTTCATTCCCCTCTCCCGTGGATATGGGATTTCATATTATCCTTTCTCATCCAAAGGCTCCAAAGAAGGGAACATGTTGCGCAACGGCAAAGGACTTTTCCCCTGCCGCCAACGAAACTACCATCAAGCATCTCTGAAAGCCAGTTATCAATCTTCTTAAACAGGCAGAAAACAACCCCAAACTACTTAAACAACCCGAAACAAAGAGAAAGAAACCAGAAACACAACATTACAAGGTAACCATAATAGCATGTTAAGTGCACCACACAGCCAGCTTTCATATGCAATTCTAACATAAGACATGTAGACAAGCAACAACCTGGTTTTCCTGATACAAGTTTCTTTCTGCGTGTGAGAAAAGAAGAGGAAGGGTGTAACAAACGTTTGAGGCTCATAATGTAATAGCTCAAGCCCACCGCTAGCAAATATTGTCCTCTTTGGGCTTTTCCTTTCGAGCTTTCCCTTAAAGTTTTTAAAACATGTCTGTTAGGAAGAGTTTTCCACACCCTTATAAAGAATGTTTTGTTCCGCTCTCCAATCGACGTGGGATCTCACAATCCACCCCTTTCGAAATTCAGCGTCCTCGCTAACACTTGCTCCTCTCTCCAATAGTTCCACACCTTAGTTTGCTTGTCCAACTGTATGAGAGAGATAAGTTGAAGGGGGTGATACTCGATGAACAACTACTTAACACTGTCATCGATGCCTCTCCCAGCAGAAGCAGGAATTGCACAAACTAAGATGGCAAACTAATGAAACAGGCTATCAAACTCAAGCACGCATTAAAGAAGCTAAGATAATAGGTTTGTTTTCAAAGATGGACCTTTCCTTCCAAAATACAACCGTTGATCGTTTATTTATTGCAGAATGCAGATATTGTTGATACCCCAAAAGAAGGCAGTTAATAAGAACACAAACACCACATCACACAAAACAGACCCTCAATTCCAAAAGAAAAATGCAAACCGATGCCTACCGCTGGTCTCACTTCCACATTCTTTTCTACAAAAAAGCTGGGTAAAAGGGGGAATAGTACACATAAAAGAAAAAAAGAGATGGGATTCAATCAATCACACAACCAACCAAGTATTACACTAAATGAGCTCTTGCTTTCCTAGTCATTTCTTCGTCCTTAGTTTCTACTGTACAAATTCCACAATTCCATAATTCTTCAAGGAGAATATCGATGAAGAAATTTGTTGTTGATAAAACTGAGTTCAGAAAATGTCCCTCTCGGTCTCAAATCCCACCATACAATGAAATAGTAAAACAACTGCCTGAGTAAATTCTTGATTACCTGAAAGTTGCAATTAGCAGAGGGTATTGATCTTTCTAGGTTGAAATCACTTGTCTGTTTAGTCTTTCCTAAAGCAACCAAGCTTGGTAAGCCGGTTGTTTCCTCCGTATAGAATATTGCAGAATTTATTCCCACAGACGTCAGAAGTACAGAGACTACCATTGCCGCAGAAGTAAAATTTAAAGCCTGGGCAACGGTACGCTAGATAATAAACATGCCGATGGCAGAAAAGCAAGCAAGAATATTACCTTGCCTATGAGCAAAAACACTCAAGTTTCAGAGGACCAAAAAAGATATCCACAAGTATTTGTGTATACTTTTTCCGCAGTTACAAACACGAGACCGGTTTGCTCCGCAAATTTACCAGTCCAACGAACAATCAAATGCGCGCTACGAGCAATTCGCAATCGAAAGAAAAAATATACATCGAACTCCAGCAGTATACTCCTGGAGTTCAAACCTAGGGAATTTTCAAGTCCAAGAACAGAAATGCACTTCCGTGATGAAAAACAGCAAATGAAAATAAGGAAAAACGATCGAACAGAGTAACTGATGAACAAAAATGGTTAAGGAGGGAGTAGAATCTCAAACCTTCCGCAGATTCTGTAAGAAACCGGCATGAATCGTATGCAACCTCACTCAGTAGAAGACGATGAATAACTAACCCGTAACTTATAATTCGCGTTCGGATGGTGGTTGACTAAAACTCAAAATATTCACTTCCCTCAATTCCCGGGAACAGCTGTTATAAACAAGAAAAAGCGCGCGAGGGATTTAAAACTTCACCACTATAACGAAACTACTAGTAGGTGTTATAATGAAATTAAAATTGACATTAATAAATTATTAAAATTAAAAAACAGAACATGAGAACATGTTCTATAACTGATATTAGAGGGGCCGCGCGTACGCAGGCCCCCACTGCCACAAATTGTGACGTAGGCTCTGCCACTTTGGGCAGACCTTAGACGGGCACCCCTCCGAAGTGCAATGGAGGTCACCAACCTAGGCCATGAGTCTTGCTGATCGCCCATTGACCCCGTCCAGGTAAGTATGTTTCAAAGGCGCTAGTTCCTTCCTTTATATACTGCATCTAATCTCTTCCCATCTCCGTGTTTTTCGATGTGGGACAAATTTAGTGTAGCTTCTAAGTGAAAATGGGCTCTTGGACTTTTTCTTTATTATGGGCCGAAGTTGAATCTAGAGACATTTTCAGCTACGTTTATTTAAAATAAAGGAAAAACAACAAAAATAGCTAAATAAACAGTGGTTTTGTTAAATGTCCATTAGTTTATGATTTTAAAATATCCTATTTGTCCTCCTAATAATTCTTTACATTTTCTAATTCGAAACTCAAACTAATATTTCTATTTAAAAATTTTAAATTTGATAATTTAAAATTTAATATTCAAAGATTATTGATTTCAAAATTATGCGTTAATAATTAATTATAAATAAAATATTAGATTTTTAAAAAATTGTAAAGAAGTACTAATACTAAATATCTAGTGTTTGTGGAGTGTAAATTTTACCTAACGCTAGTAATAATGATACATTAAATAAAATTATTTTATTTTTAAATAATTATATTGTTAGTGTCCGTTATTTTGATAATGTAGGTTCATTCTAATTTTGCTTAGCTACATAAAAGAAACCAAAACTCCTGGGTGAACCATGTAATTTAGTATAAGATTAAAGGAAAATATAGAATATCTAAATACTAATTAATCAAAGGTTAAAATAATTATGTGAAAATCATATACTATAAATTATTTGTAACGTACAACCGTGATTCGGAAAGCACGTAAAACTATTGTTGGAGGGGCCGCGCGGACGCAGGCCCCACTACCACAAATTATGACGTAGGCTCCGCCACTTTGGGCAGACCTTAGACGGGCACCCCTCCTAAGTGCAATGGAGGCCACCAACCTAGGCCATGGGCCTTATTGATCGCCCATTGACCCCGTCCAGGTAAGTATGTTTCAACGGCCCTAGTTCCTTTCTTTATATACTGCATCTAACCTCTTTCGACCTCTGTGTTTTCGATGTGGGACAGATTTAGTGTAGCTTATGGGCTTTTGAACTTTTTCATGGGCCGAAGGTTTGAATCCATAGACATTTTCAGCTACATTTATTTAAAGGAAAAACAAAAATAGCTACATAAATAGTGGTTCCATTGAAAATTGTGTGTTAATACTTAATTATAACTAAAATATTAAAAATTTACAGAATTATAAATAATACTAATTATCCTTGAACAAAATGAGATTTGAACCTAACGTAACCATATATATTAAGGTGGAATGTAAATTTTATCAGGATATGGAGGAATATTTAAACTTTTTTTTTACTATCTGACAAAGTATAATGCTAGTAATAATGACACATTAAATATAATTATTTTCTTTTAAAAGTCTAATTTTAAATTATTTCCATCTATTATTATTATTTTTAAGTATAATGGAATTGTTTAGGCGGTAATTGTCTATTTTTGAGAGAGTAATTAGTATTTCATTCACTATTATTCACTCACTATTATATGTTTATATTGTTTGGTTTATATTTATGTGAGATTATTATATTTATAGTTTATAGAATAAGATAGTGAGATGACCCACTAGAGTCTAGGGCATTAAATTGACTATGAGATGATATTAAATATATTTTCAAACTTTATTTCCATTTGTCATCAATTATCGACCTAATAAATAAATTTTAATAGTATTTAACTTAAATTTTTATATACCTTCTAGTCAGAGATTCGTGGTTTGTGTTCTTTGTTATTGGCGCCCTCCCAACTATAATAGCAAAATTATTATTAAAAACGATGACTTTTTTTTCTAAAATCGATGACATTTGACTTTTTTTTATTAAATCTAAAAAAATCTAAAATCTATGACATTTTGTGATGCACGGGATCATTGGATATTTATGAGTTACATGACTCATGCTTATCTCCGAAGATCCGCCATATATTAGAAAATTTTAAAATTGTTAACTTACCGATTTATTTTACATATTAATAAATTCATATACATATTATATTATTTATATGATTTATTTTACAAATAAAATAGCTTTTTGATTTTACTTTTTTGTATATTTTAACCATAATCGTAAAAATTCAAACGTACTAAACATTTTTTGTTATCGTACCTCAATTATTTGGCAAAATGAAATAAATTTAGCTTTAAATATTTAATATTCTGCAAAAATTTACCGTGCATCGTATAACTCACGGAGTTATAAGTCTTCCACTGGAATTGGGGAGGGGCCGCGCGAACGCAGGCCCCACTAGCACAAATTATGATGTAGGCTCTGCCACTTTGGGCAGACCTTAGACGGGCACCCCTCCGAAGTGCAATGGAGGTCACCAACCTAGGCCATGAGCATAATTGATCGCCCATTGACCCCATCCAGGTAAGTATATTTGAACGTCCCTAGTCCCTTCCTTTATATACTGCATCTAACCTCTTCCCATTTCCGTGTTTCCGATGTGGGACAAATTTAGTGTAGCTTAAAATGGGCTCTTGTACTTTCTCCTTGTGATGAGCCGAAGGATGATTTTTCAGTTATTAAATTATATTTCTTTAATAATTTTAAAATATTATATTTGTCCTCCTAATAGTTCTTTACATTTTCTAATTTAAAATTCAATTAAATAAATATAAAGTTCAAACTTTGAGATTTACGCCAAGTTATTTGAAAGGTGGAGAATAGATAAATACAACTTACAATTATAATTATTAAAAAAAAAAAAAAAAAACCTTACAATTAATTTTTATTTTTTTTTATATTTTGTTGGGTTTTAATTGTATGGAAAAAATGAAACTAAATTCAGTTGGTGTCATAAAATCTCGAAGTTTTACCCTTTTGGGATGAAGATGAATATGTAGAATTGAAAAAGGTAAAATCCTTAGCCTTTTCCACTTGTTCAGATTCGGATGTGAGTTTGTTCCCAATTGGGCATTTCTTTCTTGACTTTCCCTCTCAAGCTCACATGATCTTAAATTATAATTAAGTAATTTTGAAATCCATAACCCAAAAATATCCGGAGTCGCATTCAATCCGATTGAAGTGCAAGTCAAGGAAGAGTTTCGAGTTCTTTCCCTCCTTTCGATCCGATCTTGAAGATCCCGAAATTCTGATCATGAGCTTACCTTCCGGGAGTGCCGCCGGTTTGCCAACGCCGGGGAATTCAGGAGGTAAGGGAAACTCCTCGTCGTCGTCATTGGCATCGGGGACGAGCAAGGAGAAGCAGAAAGAGAAAGCGAGAGTTAGTAGAACGTCGATGATATTGTGGCACGCTCACCAAAATGATCCTGCTGCTGTTCGCAAGCTTCTGGAGGAGGATCAGTCCCTTGTCCATGCTAGAGATTACGACAACCGCACCCCTCTCCATGTTGCATCGCTTCATGGCTGGATCGACGTTGCCAAGTGTTTGATTGAACACGGCGCTGATGTTAATGCCCAAGATCGCTGGAAGAATACTGTAAGTTTTATCCGGAAATTTTTCTTTATAGGAACTTTACTCTTTGTTCATACGATGGTTCGATTACTATTTGACGTTTCTTTCCTTTTACATACACTCCTTCCATATTTGGGTTTGATTCGAGTTCTCTTGATAATTATAGCTGCACGTTTGAATTTCAAGCCAGTACGGTAATTCAGCCATATGTATAGTGGCGTTCCGTTTAGGCTAGCGGGCAATCCGCGGGATTTTTCATACAATACGCTGATATGAGCTTAGAGTTTATACGAGCCAAATTTCCCGGGAAAATTCCACAATCCTAAATGACCTTAAGCCACACTCCCCACCCCAATTGTTTCTTACATATACGCGTTCTTCGAGTTAAAAGAAATTTGTCTCTTCCGCACATGTGGGCATATGATTGAGTTTGTAAATGGAAAAAGAGTATATGCCACGGCCCAAAGGCTTTATGATTGTACTACTCTGGGAAAGATTTGCCTTACCCGGTTTATCTGAACTTCCTGCACTGCGTTTGATGTAATTTAAGTTTGGTCAACGCTGAAGGATGGATTTTATTTTGCAACTGATCCATTGTTGTAAAGTTGCTCATGCTCTTGAAGTGGAATTAAGCGGCTCTCTATTTATTGCTAGTCTAGATGAATGTTGTTTTCCTGACTCTATTGGTAAGAAAGACCTTACTTGAACAAGATCTGTTTTATAGGTTGCGTAACTGTGTCCTTGAGTTCTTGAGCTTACTTAAGAAATGTAATGCGTTCACAATGAGCTTGCTCTCATATTTACTAGTTATGTACTCTGTTTCTCTATTTTATCGTTGCTATGTGGGAATGTTTAAAGTTTTATTATTGAATGCAACATTCGCATAAATTACTTAGCATCACTACCCTCATACAAGGATCTTCTCCCCTCTATTACAGCCGCTAGCTGATGCAGAAGGAGCTAAAAAGCATGGCATGATTGAGTTATTAAAATCATATGGTGGCCTTTCCTATGTAAGTGAAGAGCTTCCCTTTTAGCTTTTTGTATTTATGTCGGGCTATATTCGTGCCAATTGGCCGTGTTAGCGTAATTTTTTTTTTATACTATTCATTCTTCTTTGCAATCAGACACCTCTTCTTACTTTCTATATTTTCCTGATTATTGTGAAAATTAGATGCTTCTGTTTACATCCGTTCTATGTTCAGTCATATCACATATTTTCTTGCATTTTCTGTGAATCTTCAATGTTATTGCTATCCTTTTATTCCATTTCTATATTTTATCTTAGATTCTCGTCTTAGTACTCTACATGTTTTTGAGCTGACTGGATTTGAAGATTAAAATATTTCATATTACTCGATGAATATTCTTCTTTTTTCTTCTTGATACGAAACTAGAGAAACTGAATATTCTTCATATCAGGTTTTTGTTTGTTACCTAATTTCTATCTAAGAATGATGATATATGTTGTAGGGCCAAAATGGAAGCCATTTTGAACCGAAGCCTGTTCCTCCTCCTCTGCCAAATAAATGTGACTGGGAAATTGATCCCTCTGAACTAGATTTTTCTAACTCAGCTATTATCGGCAAGGTAAAAATGATCTTTCTTCAAATTGCCAGCAAATAGGATTTTTTTTTTCACCATCCAAGAATTTGAAATCTTTCCTCATGATCATGGAACTAGAATGTTGTTTGTGTTATTACAGTTCCTGTATAAAAGAGTACATTGGTTACAAATTTATAATCTGAATCTATTTTGTTAGTTAACTGCATCAAGAAATGCAAGTACAGGTCTGAAGTGTGTTAATTGATTGAAAAAAATGAGAACTTTTAGCAAATTGAAACTGATGAATTCAAGGTTCGAGTTGTCTTGGAACAAAGAGCCTAAAAGATTCTTTCAGCCAGTTGGCCTTATATTGTTACCGAGAGGTTTATTTCCCCTGAACTTTTCCTTTTAATGGGTGTAAAAACTGATGCTTGCTTCAGTTTTTGTGGGACCTCTTCCATGATGTGAAGAAATCCTTATGGATAGTTATCAACTGAGTTTTTTTTTTTTTTTTCTCGAAGCTTTGGTGTGAGTGAAATGTTTGAATTTTCAAGGACATTTACTTGGATTTTTAGAGTTTCATGGACTTGATTTTGTATCATGCTTTGTATTGGTGTAGATGTATACACCTTTTTATGACTATAGTCTTTCTTCTTTGATTTCCAACAGAAAAGCTTTATTACAATACCCCTTTTGGTGTTTGGGAGTCTTTTAACTCCTTTTATTTCATTCATTGATGAAATTCATTTCACTTCTTGAAAAAAGAAAAACTCATGCTTGCCTTTTGGTTACAGAATTGGGGAAAATAACTGTCATCTTTAAATTTAATCGATTCCCCTCTCTGTATGATTTCTGAAATAACTTAATGTTAGGCCTTTCATCTTATTCTTTTATGTTTTGTTTTCGTGGTTTGAATGCTTTGTTCGTATGATTCTCAATACATTTAAGAGAGTAGTTTTCACTTAGGAATGTCTGTCTTTTGCAGGGGTCCTTCGGGGAAATTTTGAAGGCCTACTGGCGTGGAACCCCTGTAGCTGTCAAACGTATCCTTCCATCACTATCTGATGATAGACTTGTGATGTAAGATCCAATATCCATCTGATGGACCTGTACCCTATCTTATTGCGATTGCATGTGTCCCATTTGTTCTCCAACTTATAAAAAAAAAATATTGAAGGAAATAAATTCAGAAAATAACGACCATTTATAACGATATTTTTACTTCTAAATTTTATATGTATTCCTTAGACACAAAACATGCCAGTGAAATCTACGGAATTATAAATTTATTTATTTATTTCATTTTGCTTTTCCTTGCACCAGCAGCCTGGAATCTTATTTCAACTGGCGCAATATCCACCAGAACCCCCCAAAACTAATTTCTTATTTGTTTTCACGTAAATCTTTCGTCTTTTTTTCTTAAAAAAAAAGAATTGCAAGAACCATATAAATCTTTATTAAATCAATATGATTGGAGTTAATTATATGTTGGCTTTTCTCCTTCAGTCAGGATTTTCGACATGAGGTTAATCTCTTGGTGAAACTACGCCATCCGAACATAGTCCAATTTCTTGGAGCTGTCACTGAGAAGAAACCACTTATGTTAATCACTGAATACTTAAGAGGGGTAATTGATAGAGTTTCTTTTTATACTAATTCTGAAAATTTTCAGGTTTTCATTCTTTTCAAGTTGTAATTTACTCATGCTGTTTGACATTCTGTCCCTTAGGGTGATCTTCACCAGTACCTCAAGGATAAAGGTTCGCTCAGTCCTTCAACGGCCATCAATTTTGCACTGGACATTGCCAGGTATAATAATTTGATTACTTAAAAACTTTTATAAAAGAGAAATAAGATGCCTCGAAGATTGTTGGAAACAAAAGAGCAAATCTAGAGATTTTTAACGTTTAGCTCTAGACATTGCCAGATAAATCAATGTTGGGCTAGTTTGGCTCCTCACTGCCCGTAGAACAATGGAAGATCCTTCTCTCCATGATATATCGTTATTTCCTTTTAAACCTTGCTATTTCATTTGTGGGAAAATTCATCTAATTGTTCTTAAAGAAATGTATACATAATTATTTTAATGGCAAGAGACCTGATTCCTTGAAAATTTTACCAAGAAGAAATAAGATTCTTTGAAGATTGCTGGAAATAAAAGAGGAAATGAAAAGATTAAATTTTCTCTTATTTGAATTCTACTTCTGCCAGAATTGATCTTCTTACACTGCTTTTCCGTAAGTTGAGAAATAGGCTTCAATATCACGTGTGTGAACAAGGTCATTTGATTATAGGCTTCTATGTTAGTATGGGAATGAGTGTATCTAATCGATGTAAGAAATAGTTTCAATAGGCTTCAATACACTCATTCCCATAAGTTGAGAAATAGGCTTCTATGTTACTAATACGTGGCTGGTGTATAATCTATTTGTGAACAAGCTCATTTAATGATTGTTTTGAGTCATTTTACTGATTTTCGTGCTGGGTTTTTCCTTGATTAGGGTAGGCTATACTTCACAGTTTCTAAAATCACATTGTACTCAAACTCTAGAAATTAATGGTCATAAGGAAGTAATTGGTCTAACATTTAACTGAGTCCAGTATTTGCTCCCTCGGAAATTTACTAATCGTGCTAACCAGTTTGACAATGATTTCTGTTCCAGGGGAATGGCTTATCTCCACAATGAACCAAATGTTATAATTCACCGTGACCTGAAACCGAGGTGAGTTTGAGACTTTAATCAGCATGCGATTTCTCTCTCACTCCAGCAACTTTTTGCAAGGGATTAACTTTTTAAGACTTGAAATACCATATGATTTATGAGCTTTCTGCTGTCATTTTGCATTCACATTCTTTTGAACTCAGCGTAGATTGGATTGAGTTCGCTGTCATCTTCGTTTATAATTGGAAGAGTATTTTGAAATTCTAGGAACGTTCTGTTGGTTAATTCCGGAGCCGACCATCTAAAAGTTGGTGATTTTGGTCTAAGCAAACTCATCAAGGTTCAGAATTCACACGATGTTTACAAAATGACTGGCGAGACTGGGAGCTGTAAGTACATATCATACTGCTATTTTCAGTTTTATAAAACTCTTTAATGCTTAAATCTTCCTTTTCACATCGTGCACGTGGCGAAAAGACCGGTATATGGCACCTGAAGTATTTAAGCACAGAAAATACGATAAGAAGGTGGACGTGTTTTCTTTTGCAATGATATTATACGAGGTAATTGTTGCATTCGCAGTACAGAAGTATACTTTTATTGCAAGACTATATTTGACTCACAGCAATATTCCAACTGGTGCAGATGCTTGAGGGAGATCCACCACTGGCAAATTACGAGCCTTATGAAGCTGCCAAATATGTGGCCGAAGGTCATCGACCGATGTTCCGTTCGAAAGGATACCTTCCCGTTCTAAGAGAGTAAGTTGATCATTCCTGTTTCCCTTTCAATCTAATCATCAAGATTGCTTCTTCTCATATGAAAAACACGCCTTTTCGATCAATTTATGGAATAGCTTCTCATTTACTACCTCTTCTGGTTTGGTTCTTCCCAGTTTAACAGAAGAATGTTGGGCATCTGATATGAACAAGAGACCTTCTTTCTTGGAGATCCTCAAAAGACTTGAAAGGGTGAAGGAAAATCTTCCCACTGATCATTCCTGGAATTTGTTTAATGCATAACATTCAAAGTTGTGGTATGAAGATTGTTTGCAGTTCCTAACATTCAGCTTTCTTCTGCTGGATTATGCCCATGAAGTTGAAGCTTTTTTCTCCACTACCAAAGATTGTGAAAAAATAAGATCTTACGGCTGCTTTCACTCTGCTGTTCGAATGTTGATTTTGAACAGAGGCTGTGATTTTGATTGAAATTATACTGTGGAGGAATCTCCTCTTGAATCTGGCATTCTTCATTGCCTCATAGGATTTAATTTAATTGTTTCTTCTCATCTCTCAATTGTAATTTAGTTCGGGTTCTGTGAACTATTTTATCTTTTCATGTAAAAAATGGATTTAGTTGATTTTCCCTTGCAAGTGCAGTATATCAATGCCCGGCGCTTTTTGCCGGCGGGATGAACTAGGAAGTGCCTTTTCACCTTTTTATTTATTTTTTTAAGTTTAATTACTTAACTATTTTTTGTTTTTTAAATCCAAATTTTATTTTAAATAATTGTATTATTACTATCCATTATTTTTATATTTATGGATAATGGGTTTTTTACTCTATATTGATCCATGCTCTTGCTCCTGCTCATTTCACTCGATATATGTTTATATAGCAACACAAAAACATTGTTATTTTCAAAATTAAACACGATTAGATATTCTTATAAATAGTTCTCAACATTGATTTGTATCGATTTAGTTTTAAAAGGTCTCATCCCCTAAAATAGCCGATGTGGGACTTTTCATCATCTAACACTATGGGACTTTTCATCATTCAACACCTCCCTCTTAATCCAACATTTGAGGATTTACCAATCTGCACACGACTAAGTTTAGGGTATAGCTCTGTTATTGTCTACTTATAAGCTCTCATGGCTTTACTTTGTGCTTCCCTGCTTCCCAAAAGGCCTATATATTGTCCCTTTTGAGCATAAGCTCTATATATTGTCCGCTTCCCAAAAGGCCTAGATATTGTCCAATGGCTTTACTTTGGGCTTCCCAAAAGGCCTATATATTGTCTACTTTGAGCATAAGCTCTCATGGCTTTACTTTGGGCTTCCCCAAAAGGCCAAAGACCTCATATCAATGCTTCCCAAAAGGTCTAGATATTGTCCATTGAGTATAGGCTCTCATGGTTTTAATTTGGGCTTCCCCAAAAGGCCTCGATATTGTCCACTCTCGTACCAATAGGCTTTACTTTGGGCTTCCCCAAAAAGCCTCCATATTGTCCACTCTGAGCCTAAGTTCTCATCCAATGGGCTTCACTTTGGGCTTCCCAAAATGCCTCCTACAAATAGAGAGAGTATTATTTGATTATAAACTCGTGATATTTTCAAAATTAGCTAAGTGGTGTTCTTTTTAAATTATTTTATGAAAGGGGATTTTTTTTTAAAATTTATTATTATTATTATTATTATCATTTGCAATTTTGAGGCGAAATCCATATTTTTATGAAATCACATTTCATTTCCGGAAGCGATTTCCGGTATTTTTTGCGTCCATGTTATAAAACAATCTGGTACGTCTTTCTCTTAGGTTTCGTTTACAAGAATTACGAACGTTATTGATCGGTACTGAATTTCACGGCATTCAATGTCCGACTGTGTAGGGATTGTCCTGTCATCGTGTTTTTGAGCTTCAAAACCTTCTTCTAGCAACCCAGGTTCATGAGCTTATCCCATGCCTCGTGCCTGCGGCGGAATTTAAACATTTGGTCCAAAAATCTCAGCCATGGCATATCTTCAGATGATCAAAAGCTACTTTTCCTACTGAAATCATGCAATGGAACTTCAGAAATCTCTCAAATCCACTGCTACATGGTCAAGACTGCTCTTGACCTCGTCCCTTTCACATTAAGCAAACTTCTTGCATCCGCCATACTGGATATCAAGTATGCAGCTTCCATTTTCAAGGTTATACGAAACCCGAATCTCTTTATGTTCAATACTATGCTTAGAGGCTATTCTAATAGCGATGATTCAAAACAAGCTTTTGTTATTTTCAATCAACTGAGGAATCAGAACTTCTTGCCTGATGAGTTTTCTTTCATAACAATTCTGAAAGCCTGTGCTCGAGAATTAGCAATTAATCCTGGGCAGGGGATTCATGGGCTTGTTCATAGATCTGGGCATGGTTTATTCAGTCATCTAAATAATATGCTTCTACATTTTTACTGCGCGTGTGGCCAAATTGGAAATGCCCGTAAACTGTTTGATGAAATTCCTCAAAGAAACGACTTGGTATCGTGGAATACTTTGATGGGTGGTTATCTTCATGCATCTCAGCCCACTGTTGTTTTAGATTTTTTTAGACAAATGTGTAGGGAAGGTTTGATAGCCGGCGCTAATACAGTATTAACTGTTTCATCTGCTGTGGGTGATGTCGGCTATTCCTTAGATGGAAGGTCTCTTCATGGACAATGTATTAAGCTGGGTTTATGTTCTGATCTCAATGTGGTTACTTGTTTGATTAATATGTGTGCGAAATTTAAAGATTTGGAATCAGGACAGCTGATCTTTGATGAAGTTGCTGAGAAGGATGTTATTCTCTGGAATTGTTTGATAGATAACTATGCTAGAAATGGCATGTTAGAAATCGCTATAGATTCACTACATCTCATGAAACATGAAGGAAAGAAACCCAATTCATCCACATTGGCTGGATTACTTTCAGCTTGTTCTACGTTCGGTGCTGTCGGTACAGGTAAATACCTTGGCCATTATGTGGAGGAGGAAGGACTTGTTCTAGATGCTGTTCTTGGAACAGCTCTAATTGATATGTATGCTAAATGTGGGTTCCTAGACAAGGCGATCGACATTTTTGATAAGATAAAGGATAAAGATGTAAAGACTTGGACCGCCATGATCACTGGTTATGGGGCTCATGGTCAGACAAGGAAGGCTATTGACACTTTGTTTAGGATGGAGGAGGAGGGTTTTAGGCCCAACGAAATAACTTTCTTGGCTGTCTTGAATGCTTGTAGTCATGGAGGCATAGTGATAGAGGGTATGAGATGTTTCAAGAGAATGGTGTATGAATATCGAATGACACCAAAGATTGAGCACTATGGATGCATTATTGATCTTCTTGGTCGTGCAGGGTTGTTGGAGGAAGCTCATAAGCTAATCAAGAGCTTGCCTTCCGAGGGCGATATAACGGGTTGGCGTGCTCTGCTGGCAGCCTGTAGGGTATATGGAGATGTTGAGCTGGGAGAGTCTGTGAAGAGAATGCTAGTTGATTTAAATGATGAACACCCCACGGATTCAATGCTCCTGTCTAGTACATATGCTGTTGCTGGGAGACTGTCTGATTATACACAGTATCAGCAAATTGAGGAAGAAAACAGAATGAAAGAAGGAATTAGATCATCTCAAATGCGAACTGAGAAGGCAAGAAAAGAAGCTGGTCGTAGTATGATTGAGATGGATAATTTGTATTAGCCTAAACTATTAGGAATAACTGACCTGGTGAAACCACAGGAGCTGTACATCATTTTAGTTTGATTTCAATTGATTCATATCTTTGTCCACCGGAAACTCTCGAATGGAGTTAGAGAAAGAAAGGTGGTGAGATCCCATGTCGGTTGGAGATGGAAACGAAACATTTCTTAAGGGTGTGGAAAGCTCTTCCTAACAGACGTGTTTTAAAACCGTGAAGCTGATGGCGATACGTAAATGCTATTAGAGCTAGACACCGGGCGGTGTGCTAGCGAGGACACTGGACTCCCAAGGGGTGGATTGTGAGATCCCATATCGATTGGAGAGGGGAACGAAGCATTCCTTATAAGGATGTAGAAAGCTCTTCCTAACAGACGCATTTGAAAACCGTGAGGTTGATGGTGATATGTAACTGGTCAAAACGGACAATATCTGCTAGTGGTGAGCCTGGACTGTTACAAATGGTATTAGAACCAGACACCGGGCGGTGTGCTAGCGAGGACACTAGACTCCCAAGGGGGTGGATTGTGAGATCCCACATCGAATGGAGAGGGGAACAGAGCATTCCTTATAAGGATGTAGAAAGCTCTCCTTAACATACACGTTTTAAAATCGTGAGGCTGACGGTAATACGTAAGGGCTAAAGCAGACAATAACTACTAGCGGTGGGCTTGAGTTGTTAAAAATGGTATCAGAGCCGGACACCGAGAGGTGTGCTAGCAATGAATATATATATTTCTTTTGAACCATAACTTGTCTTGTCAATCAGTATCTAATCATTTTCAATTATTTATATCTTCATTATGAAAAATAATTGTGGAACGAAGCATCGATGAGATTACGGGAAATTTTCAGATAAAGTGTCTCCTTCGAACATAATAATTTCGAATTGTTTGTTTATGATGATTATTTATTTATTTATAGTAATTATTTTGGATGTATGACATTGTGGAATAAACATGATTATTTTTGGATATTTAGTGGTTACATAATAATTTGTACTTCAATTGCTTCTCTTGGATATAAATTAATTGTAATTAAAATCTCATATATAATTTATTTATTTACCCTTTTAGTTTCACTTTACAAAAATTCAAAATTAAATTGGACCATAAAAATAATTACGCAAGTCCAAATCAGAAGAAAAATTAGAACAAAATCAAAGACAGGTGAAGATGAGACGAATCTCTCAACAAACTAGTCAGTAATTTCCAGCG
The DNA here is from genome assembly GCF_002738365.1 of Cucurbita moschata. NCBI lineage: Eukaryota > Viridiplantae > Streptophyta > Magnoliopsida > Cucurbitales > Cucurbitaceae > Cucurbita > Cucurbita moschata. Next base: position 4,485,989 of record NW_019268527.1, read on the forward strand.
CTCACGTACATTTTAGCGTTGTTTGATTTTCCATTTTGTTCATCTTTTTGTTGAGCTTCAGAAATTCAATAGAAAACGGGAGAAATTTGCGGGAAAGTTTAGTGAGAAGGCATTTATTTAGTTGTTCGGGCTTAATTTTCTTCATTTTTAGCTCGTGATTCGCCACCTTCACGCTCCGCACCTCCATCATTTCTCATGTTTTCCCGTTTTTATCCGATTTCAAATAGCCCGTTAGCTGATGTTCATTGCCGATTGCCTGATTCAGCCTTTTGGATCTTCCATTTTTTGAGATTATATTCCCCGAGCTGAATCCATTTGCATGATCGCGACAATTTGATTTCCTGTAAGCTGTTTGTGTTCTTGGATTTTGAGTGGTCCTCTATCCCTGAACGGTGATGCGAATCTGAAATCTCATGCGACGGAATGAGTTTTTTGAACGTGGAAATCGGTTCGGATTTTGAATGAGGCAGCAATGTGGTGTTTAGCGGAGCAATGGAAGATAGATCTGAGAGTATACAGGTTAGGTGCGATAAGCTCCCAGGTCCTGTAATTCCGAGGACCCGTTTGCAGGTCTCGTTTGTTCGTATCTGCTTCAGCATTTTGGTTTGGACATTTTTGATCCAGATCGTTGCATTTGGGAAGCTATGGCATCCCCATTTTATATCCAATATAGCCAATCGGATTTCGCAAGTGACTGGGATTCCGCTCTCTCTTCACGTCGATGAGTCCATTCAATCGACGCCATTTCTTCCAGCTAGTTAGTTCCTTAACCTCAATCTGTCTTTCTCTTATTGGAGATGGTGGGATGTTTTTTCTTTGAAACTTTTAATTGTGACCTCTGGATAATTACGTTTGTTCCTGCTGTATGCGACGCTTTTATTTTCCTATGTCTCAATGTTGCAATGTGACAATGATGCAATCAAGGGTAGCCATAATTGAGTTTGGTTCATTATAGAATAGGATTGCTGAACTGTTCTGCTGGTGGATTTGTTTAGCTTAAGAGCATGCATTGTGGAGTGTTCTCAAACACCTCTTAGTTAGGAATCATCCAGGTTCATGTATATTTTAGGAATCACGAACCTGCACAATGATATGATATTGTCCACTTTGAGCATAAGCTCTCATGACTTTGCTTTTGGTTTCCCGAAAAGGCCTCATATCAATGGAGAAAGTGTTCCTTACTTATAAACCTGTAATCTTTCTCTTAATTAACCGATGTAGGACTACTCCTCTCAATAATTCTCAACAATCCTCCTTTCGAACAAAGTATATCACAGAGCCTCTCTTTGATGCCTCCTTCTCTGGAGTTCTCGAACAACCTCCTCTTAATTAAGGTTCGACTCCTTTTCTGGAGCCCTCGAACAAAGTACACCATTTGTTCGACACTTGAGTCACCTTTGTCTCACCTTCGAGGCTCAAAATTTCTTTGTATGACACGTGAGAATTCTATTGGTATGACTAAGTTAAGGGCATGACTCTAGTTCTATGTTAAGATCGCAATCCTTTACAATGGTATGATACTGTCCGCTTTGAGCATAAGCTCTTATGGCTTTGCTTTTGGTTTCCCAAAAGGCCTCAGGAGATAATATTTCTTATTTATAAACCTATGATCTTTCTCTATATTAGTCAATGTGGGACTACTCCTCTCAATAATCCTCAACCGTATGTATTATATATTACAGTGTTATAGCTAATGTCAAAAAATTTTATCTAATGAACCAAGGTTATTTCATACTTAATAGAAGTGTTATCCTGTTTCAAGCATTGCTATTATCATCCCTTTTAATTCATGGAATAAACTTTCCTTCACTGGCATCACTGTTGAACTACTTGGATTACTCATACATTCCACTTCAATCTCTAAAATTATCTTTTCCGCTAATTGCTTTGGGGAGAATTTGACTTAAAGATCTCAATTTGTGCAGGAAACTATTCAAGCAATGGTTATCTTCGAGTGTCCTGCAATGGAGGCTTAAATCAAATGCGTGCTGCGGTGTGCACTTTTTGACTTGCTATTTCTTTCCCCCATCTTCATTTACGCCTATATTATTGTTTGTTCTTTTCCTTGAAAGGATGATATATTGGACTCATCTAATTAAGCGTTTCAGATCTGTGATATGGTGACCGTTGCTCGCCTTTTGAACTTGACATTGGTTGTTCCAGAACTTGATAAAGCATCTTTTTGGGCAGACCCTAGGTATATTCCTTTTCTTGCTTTCTGTAGCTCGGTTGCGTACTTCTACATAGACTTCAATATGTTAACGCCAAGCTCTCGTGCAGTAATTTTGATGACGTATTTAATGTGAGCCATTTTATCGAGTCACTGAGAGATGAAGTCCACATTATCAGAAGACTACCTAAAAAGTTCAATAGGAAACATGGATTTACACAATTTGCCATGCCTCCTGTTAGCTGGTCAAATGAAAAATATTATTTAAAACAGGTTTGCATTATTTTTTCTAACGTGTACTCTAGTTTTTCATATTACTTATTAGATGCAAATCTAGGTCCCTTGGATGGTCAAATGATGAATCTGTGATATTACCAAGTTATATGTAGAAACCAATTGAGTGCAGTTTTGAGATTATTATCTTGTTGAGAGAATGTTAGGTCTAAATTGGCTAGGGAATACTATGAATTTTGTTGTCTTTTCTCAAACCCAGTGAGGCCAACTGCCCCCCAAATTGGCATGTGAACTCACTTCTGTTCACTCTCAGAGAGTTTATACAGGCTAGGAAATAGGACTCTTTGAAGATTATTATTGACCTCCAAAATTTTCTGGAAGTATCATAACCTACCCTGTAAGAAGGTCTCCCAGTTACCAGATTCTTAGATTTGGCAAAAGCAATTGATTTCCAAGGGTGTGAGATCCCACGTTGGTTGGATAAGGGAACAAAACATTCCATATAAGGGTGTGGAACTTCTCCTTAGTAGACACGTTTTAGAACCGTGAGGATGACGGCGATACGTAACGAGCCAAAACAGATAATATTTGCTAGTGGTGGACTTGGGATTGGGCTGTTACATATGGTATCAGAGCCAGGTGTGCCAACAAGGACGCTGGCCCCGGGGAGTGGATTGTGAGATCCTACATCGGTTGGAGAGGGAAATAAAACATTCCTTACAAGGGTGTGGAAACCTCTCCCTAGTAGACACATTTTAAAACTGAGGCTGATAGCGATGCGTAACGAGCCAAAGCAGACAATATATGCTAGCGGTGAGGTTGGGCTGTTACAAAAGGCTAAAGGAGGAGCTTCTAATTCTTACGCATTTTTTCAAATTAAAAGAATATCACGGCAAAAGTTATATTAATTATGAAAGAAATGTAATTTACTTGGCCATAAAGCCTTGACACAACTGAATACAAGGTGTTTTGAGTAGTACTTGAATGAGGAAAAAAAAAAGTATAGTATGAATATAAACTAAAAATAATACAAGGTGTTTTGAGCAGTACTTCAACAATAGAACCATCTTCTTGTGCTCTTATTTATACTCACTATTTTGCCTTTTGACTTCTAATGCCTTAAAACCCCTTGTGCAGATTCTTCCTCTCTTTAAGAAGCATAAGGTGTTACATTTTAATAAAACAGATGCACGCTTGGCAAACAACGGAATCCCACTTTATCTACAGAAACTCAGGTGTCGTGTCAATTTCCAGGCACTGAAATTCTCTCCCCAGATTGAGACGCTGGGTTATAAGTTAATTCGTCTACTTCAAGAAAAGGGACCTATTGTGGTCTTGCATTTGAGATACGAGATGGATATGCTGGCCTTTTCGGGTTGTACACATGGCTGTACAAAGGAAGAAGCTGATGAGCTCAAACGGATGAGGTTCGTAAATTTGAAAATTAAACTTATGAGGATCCAATCACTGAAGATTTTTCATTATTATTGTTCATATATGCCTAAATATTGTGGTGTATATGTACCTTTTAGTTTCTCTTCTATCATTGTGGTTATACCAAGCTGATGGATGCTGCTTAGGTGAAATAGTAATCTGTAGTTGAAATTTATCCAGATATGCATTCCCTTGGTGGAGGGAGAAAGAGATCTCGTCTGAAAAGAGGAGATCACAAGGTCTGTGTCCTCTGACCCCAGAGGAAACAGCACTGACTTTACAGGCCATGGGTTTTAACAAGGAGACGCAGATATATATTGCTGCTGGTGAGGTTTATGGTAGTGAACGGAGACTTGCAGCTCTTAGGGAAGCCTTCCCACTGATTGTGAGTACCATCATTATATCTTGTGCTCAAAATTTCACCTTTTGATGTGATGTGATTGTCTATGAAGACAATTGGCTGAAACTTTTAATCTGCATGATTTCCCGGGAACCCTTTGTGAGAAAAAAGTGAAGCTGTCGTTGGACACTGTCTAGTAGCCAAAGAAAGCCATCCTTATGAATGTAAGATCCCACATCTGTTGGAGAGGAGAACGAAGCATTCCTTATAAGTGTGTGGAAACTTCTCCCTTGTAAATACGTTTTAAAATCGTGAGGCTGACGGCGATACGTAATAGGCCAAAGTGGACAATATCTGCTAGCGGTAGACTTGGGCTGTTACAAATGGTATCAGAACTAGACACCCAGCGGTGGGCCAGCAAGGATGCTAGGCCCCCAAAGAGGGTGGATTGTGAGATCCCACTTCGGTTGGAGAGGGGAACAAAGCATTTTTTATAAGGGAGTGGAAACCTCTCCCTATCAGACGTGTTCTAAAACCGTGAGACTGATGGTGATAAGTAACGGGCCAAAGCGGACAATATCTGCTAGCGGTGGGCCTGAGCTATTATAAATGGTATCAGAGCCAGACACCGAGCGATGTGCCAGCGAGGACGCTGAACCTCCAAGGGTGGTGGATTGTGAGATCACACATCGGTTGGAGAGGGGAACGAAAAACATTCATTATAAGAGTGTGAAAACCTCTCCCTAACAGACGCGTTTTAAAATCGCGAGGCTGACGGCGATACGCAACGAGCCAAAGCGGACAATATAATTTGGGATGTTACAATGAAACACTATTGTGAATGTTATTCTTCTAAGATTCATCACCTTACTGTATTTCAGGTGAAAAAGGAAACCTTGCTATCCCCAGAAGAATTGCATCTATTTCGGAATCATTCGTCGCAAATGGCAGCTTTAGATTTTATGGTATCTATAGCCAGTAACACTTTCATTCCTACCTATGATGGTAACATGGCAAGACTTGTTGAAGGTCACCGCAGGTGTGCCACGTCATTTCTCGCCGAACAATTATCGCTTTCTTCCAGTTGTATTATTCGTGGTCATAGAGTCTTTAATTTCGTCTTTAATTTCTACTTGAGGTTTTCAAAACTCTCCTGATTTAATTCATACTGCTCACAGATACCTGGGATTTAAGAGAACAATTACACTGGATAGAAAAAAACTTGTGGAATTACTGGATATGCATCAGAATGGTACACTTCCTTGGGATGCCTTTGCAGCTGCTGTAAGATCAGCTCACGAGAAAAGACAGGGACAACCAATGCAACGAAGAGTAAACCCAGACAAACCAAAGGAAGAACATTACTTTTATGCAAATCCTCATGAATGCTTCTGTGAGGGAACGAACTGCAACGGCTCACTAAGCCACAGTAACTCGAGCCAAGTACTTTGACTGCGACTGACCGAATCAAGAACCGAACTTTCATGGCGCCCCAGGGGGAATTTTCCGCTTCAATGTGGTGAGCAAACCTTCTCACTTTCATTGGACAGTGCCCGGTTTTGTCGATACTCAAGCCTGAAAGTTTTTATACAAAGCAATATAAATAAGATCTTCAGAACTCTCCCTTGGACATCCAAGCATATTTGTTCATAATTTATATGATTGTATTCAACTTCTATCCTGCCATAAAATGTTATCATTTGTATCAGATGTGAGATGTCAACAATTTTTCCAGATGTTAATACAGCTGATCGAGGTATGAGCTTTATGCTTGCTTCTAAACTCACTCAGTGAACCAGTTTTGCTTCTTTTCTCTAAAAACTTAAAGCAATCCCATGTTTTCCACTTCTCTGCTGTTTGATCTAACAGAAGTGATAATTACAAGTATAAAATGTTTAAATCTATAAACCCTCTGAGTCATTTATGCCTTCGCCTTAGAAGGATTGAGTTTCAGCTATAGTGCTCATCTATTTAGGTGTGAGATCCCACATTGGTTATAGAGGGAACAAACCATTCCTTATAAGGGTGTGGAAACCTCTTCCTATTTGACACATTTTAAAATCTTTGATGGGAAGTCCGAAAGGGAAAACCCAAAGAGGACAATATTTGTTAGCATTGAGCTTAGACTGTTACATTAGGATTTAATATCTTACTAATTACCTTGACAACCAAATGTTATAGAGTCGAATGGCAATTCCAAGAGAATAGTCGAGTAACAGTCCAAGTCTCCCCCTAGTAGATATTGTCCGTTTTGGCTAGCCGAATGATTATTCCAAGAGAATAGTCGTGTAATAGTCCAAGCCCACCACTAGTAAATATTGTCCACTAGGGAGAGGGAGAGGTTTCCACACCAATGCTTCATTTGTTTCTCCAACTGATGTGGGATCTCACAATCCACCCTCCTTGGAGACCCAGTGTCGTTGCTTGCACACCGCCCGGTCCTGGCTCTGATACCATTTGTAACATCTCAAGCCCACCGCTAACAGATGAAAACCAATATCCACCCTTCCGCCTTAACATGACTATTAATGGCTGATTACTCAATTCACACTGTGTGTAACCCTTACCTTGATAACTATTGACAAATATGGCTGGTTACCCGATTCACACAGCGTGTAACCCTTACCTTGATAACCATTTTCTACAATCACCCGTATAGAGACAAATAGTGGCTGGTTACCTAATTCACACTGCTGGGTTGCCATTTTTGAGATGGGAGCTAGCTGGGTTGGAGGAAACTCATATGGCTGCGGTGAAGGAGTGATATGTTACAAGTTTTCAAAGAATTACACTCTTATTAGCCAATTATTACTTAGTTACAGGTGATAGCTGCAGATATATCGGCTGTGATTATGTCATACTGAGACAAGAATCGACCTTTTCTTGAATAATATCTTTTGCTGACTTTATTTTTCTTCCCCATGAAAGCAGTAACGGTTCAATTATGCAGTTTGGCCGTAGAAGTTGAATGAGGAGAAAAGCATGAAGCTTATTGGAGAGCAGAATCAGGTAAATGTGAAAACATTAAAGAGTAACAAAATTCAAATTTACTGTAGCTTTGTATCTGTAATTTTCCAGGAAACTTCTAGTCTTCACCAGAAAGAATGAGCCCAGGATTTCGTCAGAACCGTACAAAAAGGAAAGCAGCCATTGGTCTAAACTCACTGCTCTGGTTCAAAGGACATAGTCAATGTTCTACACAGTCAATCAGTGAAAAGTATGCAGGGTTTGATTTTATCAGTTTTCGTTGTTGAAACAATTGGCCTCTGCGTTATGTCAATGAATGGGTAGGATGAAAAAAGATAGGCTAGATTATAGAACTATTCGTTAATTTTGCCGATACCCTAACGGATTTATGGATAGATAGTCAAAGTGGACAAAGCAAGTGTCTCAGTCATCTGTTCTACGTCATTGTCTTATCGACTATTCATCCAGTATTCTATGTTGTTCTTTTAGGTTTAATCTAGCTAGCAAGTGTCTCAGTCATCTGTTCTATATCACTACCGTATTGATTATTCATGTTAGCATTATCACTTTTGATATCGGTAAGTGTTGTCACCAAAAACCTTTTCCGATTGATAGAAGGTCCTGCTACTGGCACTTGAAAAATAAGCTTTAAAGGTCTCGTCGATCACTTGAGCACTGATACATTTTCGGTGCCGTGGAGCTAGATTAGTGAGCTATTAAATAAGGGATTGCTTAGGGACCTTAGTGTACAATCTAGGATGTTTCCCTCTCGACTTTGGATCTTAGCACTCCAAAAGTCTGTCTATGCAAGTGATCTAGGCCTGTATTCGAATTTCCCTGAGATTGGTATGTCACTGCCCAATCGATTATTCATCCAGTATTCTACATTGTTCTTTCATAATTAACATACACAAGTGTTTTAGTCATCTATCCTATGTTATTGCTACGTTGTTCTTTCATACTTCATTTAGGCAAGTATCTTGGTTATCTGTCCTACGTCACTACCCTGTCGACTATTCATCCAATATTTTACGTTGTTCTTTGAAACTTGATCTAGGCAAGTGTCTCAGTCATCTGTTCGTCACTGTCCTATTGACTATTCATCCAATATTCGATATTGTGTTTTTTTTCTAAACTTAAACGAAATAAGTGTCTCAATCATTTATTCTACATTACCACTCAGACTTAATTTAGGTAGGTGTCTTCCAACATTCTAGCGATTTCTACCTCGGTAAATCAAGTTTTTTTTTTTAAATTTTATTTTAAATTTTAATTTTAAATTATCCAAAAAGAAATGTTATTATTTGGTGTGCAAGTGCGTATTAAATAAAGCCGCCGAGAGCTTTGAAACAACGACCATAGCGACGACCACTGAATATTTGAAGACTTTGGTCCAATTTATTAATTTAAAAACCATGCATTGAAATTACTCTAATTTCGATACTGTTGACCATATTAGGTCTTCTATTATATTCTTTTCAACCACGTGATTAAACAAATATTTCTTTTACCTTATATTATAATTTTTTTCTTATAAAATTTAATGATGTCTCTAGTTTTAAATTGTCACAATATGTACTACATTTTTATTATATCTAGCACGGAATCTCAAGATCATAATCTTTTATTTATTAATGAATTATTTTTTTTTCTTCTTAAATAATATTTTCTAATTTTCACGATTAAAAGGTTTCTTCTAATTAAATAAATAGTGGATATAATTTGATAAAAATTATTTATTACTTACGAATTACAATTAATTTTTAATGTCTACGTTGAAGGTTAGATATTTATATTAATTTGAAATTTGACTAAAAATACGTGGACTTTGTTATCAAAGATATTATTTTCGGCTTGACAATTCATAGAATTAATAGTTTTTGAAAAAAAAAATAGTCAAATAAATTATATTTACGTTTTTAGACCAAAATCATCGCATTAATTTAAATATTAATAATTATTTTATACAGGCTAAATTAATACAAATATCTCTAAACTTCGCATATGTTAAAAAATACTCTTAAACTTTCGAAAGTTTTAATAATACTTTTTTTTTATTATTTAAAAAGACCCTTACGGTTAGTATTGTTGAACGATGAAAGCCCCACCCCACTAAGCTAGTTTAGGGAATGATCATGGATTTATAAACAAAGAATAGTCTCTCCTTTGGTACGAGACCTTTTGGGGAAGCCTAAAGCAAAACCATGAGAGCTTATGCTCAAAATGGACAATATCATACCATTGTGGAAAGTCGTGTTCGTCTAACAAGTATTACATGTCATATATTGAGGGTAAGAACGTTTTCAATATTTTTTTTATATTAAGGTTAAGGATGCTAATAATATTTTTAAAATTTTGTGGGTATTTTTTAACCATTTAAATTTTTTTGAGTACAAATTTCACCATTTTTATTAATTTAGCATATATATATATATATATATATATATATAAGCTATTATTTAAATGATATTTATGGATATTTACGTTGGAGTGAAATAAGAGTGTCATGGATGACGTCAGCATATTATTATTATAATTATTTAAAAAGGAGCCACTTTTATAAATGAATTTAATATTAATGAATGATTAAAATAATAAAATGTGATAATCTCGTAGTTATGAACCGATCAACACGCCCACATTTCATTAATTTAATTGTATATAAGATAAAGTTATTGAAATTACGAAAATTAATAGTAAACTTTAATTAAAGTCTATAATTTAATACACATTTTCACACTTAGGAGGATTATGAATTGAAACCAACCCCCCAAAATATTCAAAATAAATAAATAAATAAATAAGGGTTTATTGGTTGAAATAAATAAACAAAAAGTTGAAACCATTTCAAACAAAGTAGTTGAAATAAATTATTGTAACTTTATTTGGCTAAGCTTTTGGAAAATGCCAGACAATCTTTCTGTTTGGCACAAAATTGACCGAAAATTAATTATTATTATTATTTTTTACAAAATAATTATAAAATTAATAATTAAATTATACAACTAATTATTATTATTATTTACCTTATATATATATACACCTAATATGGATATTTATAGATATTTTAATGCTTAAAAAAATTATATTACTATGACATTTTACTAGTCAAATCATTCAACCTGGTTGATCGAAATAAACGACTAGGTTCGTTGGATTGATTATAATTGATTTAGTAAGCTTTTCAAATGTTATCGTTCACCCTCGAGTTAAGCATGATATAGTGATATTTGACCCTATATAATAGACAGCGCACTAATTATTATTTTAATACTAATGACTCGATCTAATCTTCCGTTAGAACGAACAAAAATTAGTTTAGAAAACATGATTATTAATTTAATCTTGGGATTTCTATCTATATTAGGATTTATTACTATGTTTAATGTTAATCATATTTATGGAAGACTTGGTCAATGTGTATTATTATTATTATTATTATTTTTGGTCTAAAACTTGAAGCCCGAGGAAAGATACAGTTTCCAGATATCTTTCCTAGATTTTATTGGCGTGACAGTCAATTTGGTGAAGTGGGCATGTTGAAAAATTGATTCTTACAAGTCTTTGTTTAATTAAATATTGAATCGCTTTCATTAACCAATATCAACCACAGTCTTTTATCATTTATCTAATTGACATTCCGTACGTGTGAATGAGCTATTTTTTAAACTATTAAATTATAAGTTTACTGTATTCAAAGCACACGTGTAATTGACCAAACCCACTATTAGTAGATATTGTGTTATATATGTTTTTATTTCGAGGATTTTCTCTCAAAATTTTAAAACACGTCTACAACGGAGAGGTTTCCACACCCTTATGTTTTGTTCTCTTTTTTTAACTGAAGAACGATCTATATTGTATTTTACTTGAATTGCTTTATCCATCCTCTCGAGTTGCTGGTGGGTACTTTGAACTAGTCATGTGACTGAGGGCTCGTACTAAAGAATTAGTTGTATGGTTTAGTAGTTATTAATCACGGAGCGAAGATTTTTTAATCTAGATTCTATATTTGTTAAGATACAACCACGCTGAGACAATCTTATTGAATAACTTATTAACATATTAGATTGAGCCATTATAATTAGAGATGTCTATAGAATGGGTGGAAGCTGGGAAGCCTTCCCTATCTCCACTCTTATTTCATTCTCCTACCATCCATTTATCTTTACCGGATTAGAGTAAAGATTCGAAAATTTGCATGATTGAGTCTTTACGAACATTTTTTCTTTTATATATATACTAAATATTTAATTTTTTAATAGATAATTATGTTTTAAAAAAATATAAAACATTAATAATATTTCATATCATTTTTAAAAATTCAAATTTCAATATTCCAATTATTAATTTTTTTAATTAAAATGAGTCCTCTCTTCTTAATCTCCTCCTCCGTCTAATTTCATTTTTTGTTGGCCCACCAACCCAGGAGAAGTAATTGTAATGTTCTAATTTAAAAATAATATATAAATATATATATATATAAAAGTGAGATGAGCATACGAGAACATAATCTTAACAGAGTTGGGTTGAGATGGAAATGTGGAATATAATCAAAGGGTCAGATCCAACCTACTAATGTGGAGGGCAGAAATGAGAAGATAGAATACAATCTTGTCTCCAACTCCATTGAGAGAAAAATTTCTTCGTACTCTTTCTCTCGTTCTTTTCATGAATTATTGTCAGATCCAACCTACGAATTAAACCGACATTAAATTGTCGTAAATTTCAGACAAGAAAACAAATCGAAATTGAGAAGAAGAAAAAAAAAATGTTTATCACGTTATGTAAGGCAGTGAAGTGACGAAAACAAGCTAGTTTTTTTCTCATTTTGCACACACCATTTGCATGACGTGTTTTCTTCTCTCCACTGTTTAAGTTTGAAATTTCACACACAGTCAAACAATGAATTAAATGCCAAGGAAAAACACGGACTCCCTTTTGAAATGTCTCTTTCATATTTGGAATCATTCACTTATAAATACCCCAAAATCGCCATTAAAAAACACATTACATTTTTATTGGGTTCTTATGATCATCTAAAATCATCACCAAAATGAAATTCGGCAAGCAATTTACCGCTCAAATGGTTCCCGAATGGCGCCAAGCTTACATGGATTACGATTTTCTCAAGTCCCTTTTGAAGCAAATTGATACCTTCAACAAAACCCACGCCAAAAATCACCCCCCGAGCCACCCTGGCCAGCTCAAAAGGGCTCTGACACTCTACAGGGCGTTCAGTGGGCTGACACTCCGCCACAGCCATAGCCATGGGCTTGCCAGTCCTGGGTCGCCGCCGGATGCAGAGGAGCAGACGATTCTGGTGAACTCGGTGAACAGAGACGGGACGAAGAAGTATCGGACGACGTTTTTGATGGCGGATGAGGAGGGCGGCGAGTATGAGCTGGTGTACTTCCGGTCGTTGGATAGGGAGTTTAATAAAGTGGATAAGTTTTATAAGTCGAAAGTGGAGGAAGTTTTGAAGGAAGCGAGTGTTTTGAATAAGCAAATGGATGCTTTGATTGCTTTCAGAATTAAAGTGGAGAATCCTAAGGGTGTTTGGGATTTCTCCGGCGACCGGTCGGAGGAGATTACAAGGCTCGCCACTGATATTGCGGTTTCCACAGCGGCCTTGTCTTCTTCAACTCCTTCCGGGGTCCGAGCTAGCAGTAAGTTCATAGATTAAATTATAAACCTACGAGAGCTTAGGCTCAAAGTGGACAATATGTGATTCCTAACAATGAGTGATCTGAACAGGACGAGTTCATATAACGATGGACGCTATTGAGGAAGGGGAAGGCGGGTCGAGCCATAACAATAATTTTAAACCGGAGAACGAGTCGAAGGTCGAGAAGGGAGAGGAAAAGTCCAATGGGGAAGAAGAGAAGGAAACAAAGATGAGAGCCAACAGGCCACCTCCATTGGAGCTGCTTGATCGTGTGAAATTGAACACGACAGTAGAGACTCCAAGATCAACAATTAAAGGGCTTTTGAACTTTCCCAAGAACTCAGAGCTTCAATTTAACAAAGAAAATCTTAACAAAATTGAGAATCAACTCAGGAAGGCTTTTGTTGTGTTCTACCACAAGCTTAGACTGCTGAAGAGCTTCAGGTGACTAATTGGAAGCATTTTTTGGTGTTTTTTTTTGTTAATTTTGTGGGCTAATTCTGGTTTGATATGAACAGTTTCTTGAATACTTTGGCATTTTCGAAGATAATGAAGAAATATGATAAGGTAATGATTGTGTGTTTTTCGAAGAGATTGAGGTTAAAAGGGTATGGTTTTTGAGGTAAGATTGTTTGAAAATGGTGGATGCAGATTACTTCAAGAGATGCTGGAAAGGCTTACATGAAGATGGTGGACAGCTCTTACCTTGGGAGTTCTGATGAGGTTAGGATTGTTTATTATTAATTATACTCGGCCTACAATAAACATTTAGACTCAATTTTGAGATCTCACATCGGTTGGAAAGAGAAATGAATCATTTCTTATAAGGGTGTGGAGGCTGACGTCGATTCGTGCTGTTACAAATGATATTAGAGCCAAATCACTGGATCGTGTGCCAGTGAGGACGCTGGGGCATTTTAAAATAGTGAGGCTGACGTCAATACGTAACGAGCCAAAGCGGACAATATCTGCTAGTAGTAGGATCAGACTATTATATTATAAATGGTATCAGAGCCAAGTTACTGAGTTGTGTGTCAATGAGGACGTTGGGGGTAGATTGTGACATCTCGTATCAATTAGAGAGGGGAACGAAACATTTCTTATAAGGATGTAGAAACTTCTCCCTTACATATGCATTTTAAAACTGTGAGGTTGACAACAATACATAACGTAACGGGTCAAAATGGACAATATCTGCGAGCAATGAGGTTGAGTTGTTATATAAATAATCGAAAAATAATGAACATAGCTTGAATACTTTCTTGACATTAATGGCATTGAATAATCAGGTTTCGAAGTTAATGGAGAGGGTGGAAGCTGCATTTATCAAACACTTCTGCAATGCTAATCGAACCAAAGGAATGAATATCTTGAGACCCAAAGCAAAGAAAGAAAGGCATAGAACAACATTTTCAGTTGGTAAACAGCCATTCTTGACACATTTGCAAGACTCTTCATTCATGTTTTGAACATTGGCTGATCAATTTTAGAACAAAATTTTCAGGTTTCTTTGCTGGCTGCACCATAGCTCTTATCGTCGCCCTCATTTTCATTACACGAGCACGACATATACTCGACCGAGAAGGCCGCTCCCAGTATATGGATACCATGTTTCCTCTTTACAGGTAACTTAAAACAGAGAAACAGAAACATTGCAAATCAAATCAAATCAAATCAAATCAAATCAAATCATTCTTCTGCTTGTTTAATGCAGCCTGTTTGGATTCGTTGTCTTGCACCTGCTAATGTATGCAGCAAACATATACTTTTGGAGGAGATACCAAGTGAATTATTCATTCATTTTTGGTTTCAAACAAGGCACTGAGTTGGCATACCGTGACGTTTTGCTTCCCAGTTTTGCCGTGGCGACTCTTGCTTTAGCCTGTGTTCTTTCTAACCTTGACATGGAGATGGACCCTGAAACCAAGCCATATCAAGCAGTGACTGAACTTCTACCTTTAGTTTTGCTCCTTGTAAGATTACTCTCACATAAACCAACTCATCTGCCCAAAAACCCAATAATTTGTAGCTAAAAGTCTAGCATTTTACCCTGCTTGCAGGTTGTGGTTGCAGTCTTCTTGTGTCCATTCAACATCCTATATCGCTCGAGTCGCTTCTTCTGCTTAAAAACTCTGTACCGCTGCATATGTGCTCCCCTCTACATGGTAAGAAAGATGGGAATAGTCTTTTCAAGTTAGAAAAAATAGCAAAACAATTGTAAGGATAGAGATTTGACCTTTCGACTTAGCTCTAATTTCGGATACTTTTCTTCCTCTGCAGGTCGTCTTTGCTGATTTTTTCTTGGCAGATCAGTTCACGAGCCAGGTTAGTAACACACAAGGTTCTTCAGTTCAAGAAATTACCTGCATCTTACATCCTCAAACGATTACTTTGAATCGATTCAGGTGCAAGCACTTCGTAGCTTGGAATTCTACATTTGCCATTACGGTTGGGGAGATTACAAACATCGACAAAACACTTGTAGAGAGAACACTGTATTCAACACGTTCAGTTTCATCATTGCTGTTATTCCATATTGGTCGCGTCTTCTTCAGGTTTGAATCTCGTCATCGAACTTTTCAGCTCCATCTAAGTTAGACAGGTGAACGTTATAACACTAACACAAATTTTTGTTGGTTTCATACTTACAGTGTCTCAGGCGACTGTATGAGGAGAAAGATGTAATGCAGGGATACAATGGACTGAAGTACTTCTTGACCATTGTAGCTGTTTGCTTGAGGACAGCTTACAGTCTGAACAAGGGAGTATTAACTTGGAAAGTTCTAGCCGCAGTTTTCTCAGCTGTGGCTGCCATTATATGCACGTATTGGGACATCGTAATGGACTGGGGCCTCCTGCAGCGGAATTCCAAGAACCGCTGGTTGAGAGACAAGCTACTTGTTGGTCACAACAGTGTGTATTTTGTAGCAATGGTGAGTTTCTCATACGGTTTCACTGCTAAAAACAAGTAAGGGTCAATACTCAGGACACTTTTTCTAGTAATCTAAACAAGCTGTGGATATCAAATGCAGGGCTTGAATGTTTTGCTGCGGTTTGCTTGGCTGCAAACCGTGTTGGATTTCCAGTTCTCCTTCCTGCACACACAAGGTTTGATTACAATAGTTGCCAGCCTCGAGATCATTCGTCGTGGCATATGGAATTTCTTCAGGTACGACTACGACAATTCTATTCTTTTAGGTTCTTTCCTCGAACTGCCTGCAAAAAACATACAGCTCTTTTGGAAACCTCAAATGGTTAGTTGACTAATCTATTTACCCTTTTGGATTAGGCTGGAGAACGAGCATCTGAACAATGTTGGGAAGTACCGTGCATTTAAATCTGTACCGCTGCCTTTCAACTATGATGAAGATGATGACAAAGATGATTAAAATTTTCCGGACAGCATTCTTTCAACATATGCAGTTCAAATGTTTCTAAATGTTCAACAATTTTTTTACAGTATATATCAAATACATATCATTGCAATATCATCTCGACTCTACTTTTCTCATGATTCCTCTATCCGAGTGGAATTGGTTTAAAGAAACGAACAATCAAAGGGTGAATGTTCTCATGCACTTCCCTCTGCTTAGCTGATACGAAAAATAGTTTGGACGAAAACAAACAAAACTAAGTTCTACTCTTAAGGATATCCTTCGCACTTTCCAGACGCCTTTGTGCTTAAACATAATGAACAATATGCACCCCATCTTGTTCTTTCACCTCGAACGACCTCAAGAATGGTGTTTACCGTCTATACTACTACTAGAAAGACACTCTGGCAGACACTGCTATTTATTCTAGTAGGAAGATGGAGAAAATGCAAATGCAATTACACTATTGTAAATGAGAAAGGTTAAGTTTCAGAAACTGGAAATTGCAATAAAGAGATATGCGAAGCCTAAAGAGTGATCAGTCTTACATTAACAGAGGTCATATGATCAGCTCAGCAATACCAAGTTTATGCATGGCCCCGTAGAATATGTAGATACTAGCGGGATCTGTGCTCTGCAGCTGAAATGAAAACCAAGTCATGTTACGCACACAAGCACATACGTGAGTTCGACAGCCTTAGCTCACCATCCGTCTCAAACCATCCTTAAAGTTAGCATAAGATGGACCTGAAGAGTAATGCACTTAAACTTTGCTTCAGTGTCCATCTGCAAAGTAAATATTGGATTGAAATGCATTAAAGTAAACTCCAATTATGACACACTTCCTGCCATTCGTGCGGTGGCTGTATTGATCCATCTCATTCATATCAGCCTCGTATATATCTCAAGAATTAATACGATTTCTTTATGAAAAAAACTATAAACCTGACTTATCCATCTCATTCAATGGTTCCTCTAGCAGTTATATAATGTAATTGACAAAAAATCAAATCATATAACTAAACATACAAGGTTCAAATCCCAAAACTCGGTTACCATTAAAGGTGGATGAAGAAGGGAAGTTCTTGTTCAAGCTTTCCCTGATTGTTAATGTAAAGCTGACTTATAAGGTCCAAATATTTTGCCATCACGGAATGATCGTTAATTTTCCTTCAGTCGTACAGTTTTGATGGCAAGGAAGGTAACTTTATCATTCCTGTTGAATAATCACAAACTCTAACCAACATTAAGAACGATGCAAAGGATCCTATAATGAATCATACACCACACTGTTATAGCAGCCTATTTTCTCGACACAAACTTCGAATCATTCACTCCAGAGAGAGTGAACGAGCCAACGGTAACATCCTGACTCCTTTAGGATGTGATGCATCTCTCACCTCTGTCCTAGAAAGTGGAAGGCGACAAACAAATAGAAAGAACACGAGTAAAACTTATAACTAAGATATAGTTACGATTCTAAATCACAAAGCATCGTTGGATTTCAAACAGGTCTCTTTTCAACAGTCCACAAGCTTAATTTCCATTCCACAAACAAGAAACCAACAAAGGATCAAATTAATTCTCCACAAAGCCCAGATGAAAAGTTAAACCACACAAATTTCACAAAACAAACTAGAAAGTTTCACGTATTATAGTTCATAAATGGAGCTGTTATTAAGAGAATACATAGTTCATATATGAAGTAACAGGTACAGATTTTTGCCAATGTTTCCAACTATAGTTGGAAGGGGGAATTCAGATGATTCTTGGGAAAATGATATCAGGCGTAATCACCTGAACAATTATTCAGAAATTTGAATTCAATGATAAGTGGTGTAAGGTAAGACCTCTCCTCTCCTATGATAATTTGAAGATCCATTTTCAGTGCACTAAGACAAAAGATCGACAAGAAACTAAATACTCTAAAAAAGTAAGGGTTTATGCCTCAGGAATTAGATCAAACGAGCATCGACGAACTTCACTTACTACCGGCAGAGGCCTTCTGTTCTTCCGAATTGTTAGAACCCTCATTTACCTCGAGGACATTGGAATTTGCATCCGGAGTCATTTCCTTCTCCAATTCGATAATCGCCTCCTCCTCCGCCATCTTCTCCGCCTTCAGAATCGGCTCGTAATAATCCGCATGAGCCTCCATACACTTCTTCAGAGCCCCAGTCACTTCGAAGCACTTCTCAACAATATCCTCCTTGTTCTTCTCCGCCTCCTCGATGCATTTCTCCCACTCTACGAAGCTATCTTTGCACCCGCCCCCTTTCATAAACAAGCAAAACCCACACTCCCCCTCCTCTTCCTCTTCAGGATCCTCCCCTCCACTTTCAGGGATCTTTCCTGATTGATCTGATTCCCCGGAAGATTTTTCCTCAGGAGGAATTGGGGATCCCGATTGCTGTTCATCCTCCAGGGTTTTAGTGGCGGCAGCGTTTGATTCTGCGTCTTGGAGCTTCGAATTCGAAGTGGACATCCTTGTCGGAGCCGGGGGAATCGTTGGATTCAAAGCTAGCTGCGGTGTTGTCGCTCCGTTCTTCCACCGCCGGCTTAAACCCCAAAAACCCTCCGATTACAGGACTTATTTACTTTCTCTTCCTTGTGGCTGAAGCTAAAACGGTCAAAGGATGAGCGCTGACTATAAATTTAGTTAAGAAAATAGGAACACCTACAATTTCAACCCTCTAAACATACTTTGATCCTTAAATACACCTCAAAATGGT
Organism: Cucurbita moschata; assembly: GCF_002738365.1. NCBI lineage: Eukaryota > Viridiplantae > Streptophyta > Magnoliopsida > Cucurbitales > Cucurbitaceae > Cucurbita > Cucurbita moschata. The sequence continues at coordinate 4,504,908 of NW_019268527.1, forward strand.
TCCAAAATTGACATAGCTTCAATTAAGTAAATTAATTTTATGCCAAATTTAAAATTTGTATTATGTAAAAAACTTATAAAAAAATTGATCTAACTTTATTATATTTGAAAAAGTTACATTTTTAGAGTATAGAGGAGAAGAAGAACCCGACCCGATTGTACGAGGTCACAATTCAACCCAACACTTCTAAATTGAAAAACTAATTCAACCCAACACGTCCCAGACTATCGCAAAGAAAACTTCACCAAAATAACTCAAATAAGTACCTTCGAGATCAAAGTTTTCTTACTAACAATTTCTTCTTTTCATTTACATTTCACTATTTGAATCACGACCACTAGTGTTTAAAAAAAATAATACTACGAGAACTCGATTTTTGAAGAACGTTCAAAGAAAATATTCCAACAAATAAATCATTTCTACGGTTCCAAATAGATTATAGGTTCGAATTCTCATCCACACGAGAAGTTGGAAAGCTTTGCAGTGGCTGAAGTTGACAAGAACTACAGCACATGAACTCTCCAACCTCAATTCTCTTTCAATCATCCTTGCCATCATCATCATCATCGTCGGAGTAGCTGAATGGAAGTGGAACAGACTTGAACGAGCGATACTTGTTAACGTTGTTCAGATGCTCGTTCTCCAAACTGATCACAAAAATCAATGTCAGCTGAAAACCAAAAGCCAAGAGATACTGAGCTGCTCTGCATTAGAAAGTTACCTGAAGAAGTTCCAAAGGCCACGGCGAACGATTTCCAAGCACGATATCGATGTAACTGCAGCAAGTTTTTGAAACGAACGCAAGTTGAATGCTAACACCAGCTGAATCCAAGCAACTCTCAACACTACATTTACTATCTGTTCAGAATCCCATAGAAACATAATTGGATCAGTAGTGGGGAAAAAAGCATAAATGATTGGTTGAAGCAGGTAGCATTACCATGGCTGAAAAATAGACGCGCTTGTTGGACACTAATAGCCGGTCTCTCAAGTACTTGTTCTTTGAGTGTTTTCGCAGAAGTCCCCAGTCAACAACGATGTCCCAGTATGTATTGATCAACATGGAAACTGCAGAACTAATCAAAGCTAGCACCATCCAGCTAACTCCCTTTCTTAACTCACAAGCAGTTCTAATCAGGACTGCAACGATCGTCGAGAGGTATTTCAGAGCGTTGTAGCCATGCATTGCTTCTTTTTCTTCGAGTAAACGACGAACGCACTGCATAACCATTAATACATGCATGAACATGATGAACTCCTGATTTAGGATATCAAAATCTAGAGAGAACCATTTGCAACGTAGCATGAATCTATTCTGAGAAGTAGTCTATGAATCACAGTTCACAACAGGTAAGTCCTTTTCTAACTTCAAGAAGAACAAAAGTAGACGGGGGAAGGTCAGGTGATATAAGAAAAATCACCGCTGAAGCATGGAAGGGCGTTGAGTGGGAGGAATAAAGCAGAGAGACATTCACTTGAAGCCGGGTGCGGGAAGTACATGTAACAGCCCAAAGCCACCACAAACAGATATTGTCCTCTTTGGACTTTCCCTTCCAGGCTTCCCCCAAGATTTTAAAAACGCGTCTGCTAGGGGGAGGTTTCCACGTTTACACACCCTTATAAAGAATGCTTCGTTCTCCTCTCCAACCGATGTGGGATCTCACAGCCCATGTAGCAGTATTCACTAAAGAAAGCATTTCTAAAATCGGGTTTTCGTATCCTCGGGAATGAAACTAGTGCCTGGGGAGGGACGTAATGAAACGGCATACACTAGCCAGCTTAATTTTTTCACTAGCTTTGACAAAAGCATCAGTGGTCAAAAGATCGGTTCATACCTGTAAGAATCGCAGCCAAAATGGTATGACAGCGATAACGAAGGAGAGCGTATTGTAGACGCCATGCGTGTGGCACTTGCTTTGCTTCCTAGAGTGTTCTCCTAAACCGTAGTAGCAAATATACAGCACTATACATCTTGAAGCTTGCACCTAAAATCATTAGCAGCACAGCCCTCAACAACTAAGTTAACTTTCATTTTCCATCATACTAAGAAGTTTAAATGTAGAACCTGACTAGTAAGCTGATCCGCCAAGAAATAATCTGGAAACTTAACCTGCAAGTAAAAACAAAAATCCACTTAATCGAATCCGTTTTCGTTCTTGGTTTGTTCGGGCTCCTCTCAATCTCTCATTTACTCATCTTACTTTATTACCTTGCACAGAGGAGCAGATATACAGCGTAGAAAACTCCGTATAAAGGAAAAACGAACCGACTTGTATAGAATGTTGAATGGGCAAAAGGCGATGAGAAGAACAACCTACACAAAGAACAAACTTCTTCAGAGAGAATGTTGTATAAAGAGGAACTCTGTACAGTGTTTTAGTGATCTTACTGCTGCTGTGCCTAAAGGAACCTTCTCAGCTTCTGTTCGATACTTCCGAGTACTGGGGTCTCGGTCCAAGTATAAACTAGCCAGGAAGCTGGCTGATGCAAATACTGCAAGACCAACACCGAGCAGGAACACTTGCTGACAACCCAATTTAGTTCCTCTCTTGGAACCAAAGATAAATGGATAGTTAACTCCACAACATCTCCAGAAGTGCAAGTCTGCTGCATACATGAGCACATGTAGGACAATGAAGCCAAATAGACTGCAAGATAAATAGCTACTATCTCAGAGAAGACTTCTGGTGAAGCTAAGTACATGAGAACTGTAGGGAACTATTCCTACCTGTAGAGTGGAAATATATTTTCCATGTAATGTGTGCCATCTTCCCTCTCGAGCAATCGTTGAGATAAAATTTTCAAGACCGATGCGGCGAGTAGTGCCACCGTGCAACCAGATAGGAAGCCTGAAAATGAGGTGGGGAAATGAATCCAATCAGTCTGGGGAACTTACCAACATGATGTTTGTTGATGTCTACTTTTGTTTTAAGCAAGAACTTGATAAGAAAAAGGGAATCACCTGAAGAAAATGATACTCTGTGTTTTTCTCTTTTAGTTTTTGGCTTCAAAAGCTTCATTCCTTCTTTGTAATTTGAGTTTGAAAAGTTCTTGATGAAGGCAATTTCCACCATCTTCATGAGATCGGCAACCTAGTTAAGAAAAGAAATCAGCGTCTACAGGAAAATAATACAATAAAGTAGATGGCCGAGTCAAGTATTCACGTTTTTGTCAAATTTTATGTAACAGCCCAAGTCCCCCGCTAGCAGATATTATCATATTTGAACTTTTCCTTACAGGCTTCCCCTCAAAGTTTTAAAACGCGTATGCTAGGAAGAGGTTCACACTCTTATAAGAAATGTTTCGTTCCCCTTTCCAATCGATGTGGGATCTCATAATTCACCCCCCTTGGGGGCACACCACTCGGTACCTGGCTCTAATACCATTTGTAACAGTCCAAGTCTATCGCTAGCAGATATTGTTCTATTTAGGCTTTTCCTTTCAGGCTTCTTTCCCTTTCAGGCTTCTCCTCAAAGTTTTAAAACGTGTTTGCTAGAGAGAGGTTTCCACACTCTTATAAGAAATGTTTCGTTTTCCTCTCCAACTGGTGTGGGATCTCACAATCCACCCTTTGGGGAGCCTAGTGTCATCGCTGGCACACCGCTCGGCACCTGGCTCTGATACCACTTGTAACAGCTCAAATCCACCGTTAGCAAATATTGTTCTATTTGGGCTTTCCCTTTTGGGCTCCCCTCAAAGTTTTAAAACGTGTATGCTAGGCAGAAGTTTCCACACCCTTATAAGAAATGTTTCGTTCTCCTCTCCAACCAACGTGGGATCTCACAATCCACCTTCCTTAGGAGCCCAGAGTCATCATTGGCACACCGAGCAGTCTTATGATATGAGAAACCTGAATCTCTAGGTGAGAACTCAAAGATTTATGATCATACCTCATCAGAAGTTCCTAGATACGAATTGTCCACGATTTCCATGTATGACCTCGCTGCTGCCCTTGATGAAATCTGCACCCAATACAGGCAGGAAAGTATCAACACATACAGATCATATAAACATCTGAAACTTATAAAACATCGCTCCATTTTATAGAACATAATCCAGGAATCAAACTAAATATATTGATATCGATTCAATGCCAGACCTTCTCATACTTTCTCAAGATTCTCGCAAATGCTGACAGGTTCATAAAACTGGTTCATCCCATTTCAAAAGTATAAAAACATGTTAATTCAGTGGTTGAATATCATAAATAACAGCATATAATCTTCTTTGTATATACCTGAATTGCTTTAACGAATAAAGCTTCTGGTAAAACTCAGCAAATGCTTTTTTCAACTGTTCTTCAATCTTGCTTCGATCATCATCATCAGTAACCAAATCATCGAGGACTTTCACATGCTTGAGAATTTCTTGGGAATTTTGGCTGTTTTCCTTTGTTATTTCTTCTAAATGTTCGCTGCTACTTGCTTCTTTGTGAAGTTGTTCCAGTTGTGGACGGCTAATAGACTCTTTTTGAATCTTCCTTCGCAATGCAATCAAAGTCTCCATTTGTTTCTTTAGAACACTTGCTTCGTTGGTCACAGCCTCTACACTTTCCTTGTAAAAGGAATTCACCTTGTTGAGTTCTTCATCAAGTTTCTTAAAAAATTTCACCTCAATCTCTGATATCTCTTGGGACTTCCTGAAATCATGTTGATCTTCGTTTTGGTTCTCAATATCTTTCCCGACATGGGATTTTATTGGTTGAGAGATGAACTCACTGCATTTTCTGTCTACTGCTGGCTTCTTCTTTGAGTATCCGGATGATGCCCTAGATTTCTGAATCTGTTTCTCGCAGGAAATCTCGAGTAATAATCGTTTGAGGCCATTGTAATCCAGATAAGCGTCTGCCCATTCCGGCACCATTTGTTTCTTGAATTCGTTCTTGAACTTCATCCTTTGTGTTCGTTAAAATGTCAGTCAAGCTACACTGATGATTGATGAACATCGTAAAGATAACACAAGAACGTGAAAATCGACTTACCTTTGCTCTGTTTTTTTCCTTTCCCTGTTTTGATCTCAAAGCCTCCTCTGAACCGCTAAGCCTTCTAGCGTCGCCCAAAAATCGGATTCTTACAAGAGTGCGATTGCCGATGAGGCCAGCCAATCGAGTAAGCGACATTATTCGATTCCTGACAGAGTTTGAGCTCATTGGGCGAGTGACACACCCACAAATCGGTGGTATGTCGGCCATGCGGCAGCTCATGCTTGAGTGACGGTGTTGGAGACGATGCATCGTCACCATGGGAATCACACGCGTCCGGATTTGGAACGGACTAAAGTACTTAATGGGAAAGAAATGGATATGGGAGATTACTACTTCATGATCCCATTGCCAATTTGTTATGAAACTCTGCTTGGTAAATCTGCATGACCTGATGATCATGAATTTGCTATTTTTTTTTTAAATGATTAATTTATAGTGACGGCTCCATATTCCAATTTTAGAATTTGCAAACTTAGCAAAAAATTTTAAAATCTAAATCCAAATTTTTTTTTCTATATTCCAATCTTACCCTTTCTTCTCAAAGGGTGTGCTCATGAGGGTGTGAAGAACTCTCTTCAATAGATGTGTTTTAAAACGGTGATGCTGAAGACAGTACACGAGCCAAAACGAACAATATCTACTAGTGATAGACTTGAACAATTACAAATGGTATAAAAACCAAACATCAAACGATGTGCTAGCGATGGACTTGGACTGTTACAAATGATATCAGAGGTCGATACAGGGCGATGTGCCAAAGCGAGGATGCCAGGCTACATCGAATGAGACTCTTATAAATAGTATAAGAATTAGACATCTCCGTGGGCTAAAGACATTACTCATATACAACTTTGTCAACAAATGCACGATTAAGTCTCTGAGGCAGAACAACAAATTCAACAAAAATTTTAAGAGATCCTAACGTTTACCCATAGCAAATTTTTTTTGAAATCATCTATGGAAGAAGAAGAACAAAGGCTAAAAGAGTCGCATTTCAGACATGGTAGAACTTAAGTTTGCTGGTTAAGTACAGAGCAAGGATGTGTTCAAAAGCTAATCAATGGTGTATGTTAAATCTTACAACCTGCGTCCTTTTGAAAGGGAAGTAGAGAAGCAAAATTCAAAGAACCTAATGAAGAAGAATACTCGAAAAGGAAACTATGGCTGCCCCCTTTGTATGGGAAAGATTATTTGGGGATTTATGCGCTTACGGTCCGTCCTTTTTGCCCTGCATTGCTCATCTGGCTGAGTTATCCTGCTCCCCTGTTCTTCCACTGCAACAATAGAAGTGAGGCAGCTTGACCTTACCGCAACTCCTGCAATAACAACACAGTCAGCCCCATGAACATTCTTGAAAACTATGGCCAGTTTACATAATCACAAATACTATGGGCTGATTTTATCAAAATATCAGATTTTGTACAAGTCATATGAACCAAATATTTGTCGTATCATTGCAAGGCAAGATTGATGGAATCCTTATGTGAGATCCGACATCGGTTGGAGAGGGGAATGAAGCATTCTTCATAAGGGTGTGGAAACCTCTCCCTAGTAGACGTGTTTTAAAAATCTTGAGGGGAAGCCCGAAAGAAAAAATCCAAAGAGGACAATATTTGCTAACGGTGGACTTGGTATGTTATAAATGGTATCAAGGTCAAACACTAGGCTGTGTTCCAGCGAGGACGCTAAGCTCCAAAGGGGGTGGATTGTGAGATCTCACATGTGCCAACGAGAACGCTGGGTCCTGAAGGGGAGTTGATTGTGAGATCCCACATCGGTTGAAGAAGGGAACGAAACATTTTTTATAAGGGCGTGGAAACCTCTTCCTAGTAGGCGTGTTTTAAGAACCTTGAGGGAAAACCCAAAAGGGAAAGTCCAAAAAGGACAATATTTGCTAGCAGTGGTCTTGAGCTGTTACACCTTAGATAAATTTCGAAAGAAAAATTAATGGATACTTTTCGGGCTGTAGAATCAGGAGAGATTTGTTTGATGACAATCAAACATAAGAAATAAATGCAATGCAACCCATCAGCATGTGAAGAAAAATAAAGCAGCATACACTTCGTTCGTTAGATAAAAACTACAATCCATGTTTCTTCGCTTCACTTCAGTGAGGCTAACATGTTAAAGATGTTACTAAACAAATTCTGCAATCAGAAACATTCTTATATTTACATTTCATGATGTTCTAAGTAAATATTATTCTGGGATTTATTTCAAACAAGATGCCCAGAATGAAGTAAAGAAAAGAAAAATTGAAACTCTGGCTAGCCATCACAGTCAATTGGCATCCTTGTCACTATCAGCCATGACACCAGCTGATTCCATTGTTAAAGACTACAAAGTAAATATAAGTTTTCTCTAACACTTGGCGTCAGCCACTAACAAGAGAAAACCAATCGTCTCGGTGAACTGAACTACAGGTCTAACAATTTGTGAGAACTTAACTAGCATACTGAAATACATTTGAAATGAAGCAAAAACTTACAAAATCACAATCAGGTAAGTTCAGGTCATGTGAAAAAACAGCTCCCCAACAATGATGCAATAATGTATGCAATTACTAGATGTTGAGTTTAACAACATATGTGGGGATGAGTAAGCCTCTGACCTCTTGATCGAGAGTATTTGTCTTACCAGTTGAGCTATGATTAGATGAACCGTGTTTTGATATCAAAATGAACAACATTCAAGCAGAGAAACCTTCCTAAAAGCTAAGATCAATGTTGAAGACTAATTTGTTAAGGCAAGGAGGGGAGAGCCTTACTTGCACCGAATTATAACTGGAATAGGTTTTAGAGCCTTTGGGCCATTTCTTATGCCCCTTTTATGTGGAGAAGTCTGCAAAATATAGACATGAACACTTTTCTCAAAATTCCCAATAAATCAAAAGAAGAACAAGTTATAGAACAGGAGCTTTCAAAATCTAGCAGAGTCCTAAATGAATGTTTCAAATATACATGAACAGAGTTATGTATTCAGATATCAACATGGTAGAGTCATAAGAATTTAAAGTCCAATAGAAAACATATGATATCAAGCGCATCAACCAAAGAAACATAACAAGAATGAAGGTCTAAACAATATTAAAGACAAATCTGATATATCCTAAAGTACAAATGGAAATGCTCCCTAAAATATTCGGACGCTACAAGTTCATATCTAATACTTTCAATAACATCTTACATATCCCACAACTTCCATGTGAAATTTTAAGTTTAAACTTCTTCCATAAGTAACATATAGATTAAGTTTCTACTCTAAGAATAGGATCTTCTCAGCGTATGATTATTTGAAAATAGGAGGAAATTCAATACCTTCCTCTTAGGAACAGCCATGAGCTCCATCGACCCGGAAAAAGATAGACTGGGGAAACCAAATCCCACAATACTGCAGTTGTTGATCCCGTCCCTATCAGATTCATGGTTAAACTCCGGCAGAACAAGCGGCGGCGCGGAATCCTTACGGTATATGATCCCAGTTATCGGCGAAGAATGGGGTAAAACATTAGCCATCGCCTTCAACCCAAACATCGAACCCGTCTGACCCTCGACCGCCCTCAAAATCCTCAACGCCATAGCTGCGAGCAAGTGGCAGTGCTGCTTTCAGTATACCGGCGGTGCAAATCGGCCTAAGATGACGACGGGGTTTTAGGAATTTGGAAATGCCCACAATACAAATCGACGGCGTCGTTTTAACGAGTCCAGGGCCAATGGGCCGATAAGAGGCTTGGATCCCTAAGCTCGGCCCAAAAGCCCAACTCCCGTCGTTACAGGAACATTTTCAACATATTAAACAATAAATTGGGAAATGGGAACGAAAATTTAGATTTTTATATTTATTAATTCGATGCAAAAATAATTGAATAATAAGTTATCATCAATACCAATTATAGACCGCACTCTCTTGTTCTGTCCTGATTGAGCTGTTGGCGGAGATCCTGTGGGCAACTGATAAGACCAATGTTTGATCTGATCCAATACTGACTCGTGGATTTGTGCCCACCTAGATCATCGTCTAGCCGAGCCAAGAATGACAACCAAGCATCACCAAAAGTGAGTTTAGTCTTGTAGCACAGTTCTACCTGCACTGTGCGGGTGAAATTGATCGTTTTTTAACCAAGCCATGTTCTATTTCTATAAGCCGAGAAGTTAATACCTACCCTTTTGATCCTTGAGATTTAATTAGTTTGTTTCTAATAAAACTTATGTAATCAAATTTACCAGAATTTTTTTTTATTGGGATAGTTTGTTACTCAGGTTTGAATTGACTTCCATAAACAAGTTTGATTCAGGTAAAAATGAATAAATGAGTGGACAAAATATTACGTACCAATATGAACATAGTTCAACTAGCATTAAACGTTTACTCTCAATTAAGAGGTCATAAGTTCGAATTCTCCACTTTCTTGATATTTAACAACATAAGCTCTTGAACTATACACGTTCAAGTTTCTGATTCATAAATTATAAAGTTGAGTGTTCGTGATGCGTTGGGACATAGCTATAGCCGAAAGAGTAATCAAAAGCACCAAAACAAAAACTGCACCAAAAGAGCCGATTAAAGATTGAGAGCTACGTCGACAAAAGGAGTTGAATTGGGAGCAAAACGAGGCCCAATTGACAACCATGTTGCCCTGATACACCAAGTAAACCACAGACGCCGCAACCGAAGCGCCCGCCGTCACAAGAGCCATAGCCATCTTCCATGAACATTTAAATCATTCATAAACAACCACCAAACGCACAACAAATGAGCAAAAATTGAAAAAAAAAACTACACAAACAAAACATACCGTGTCAAAGATGAGCAAAGTGAGCCTTGGAGTGACTGATGCAACTTTCACCATTTGGAAGATGGATAGAGGTAGCGAAAGAAAGAGATACCCACAAGCTACCGAATTCGCAAGCACGAAAAACCTGTAACAATAAAAAAAGGTGCATCGACAACATAGTTCAACTAGTTAAAACATAAGCAAGAAATTCGAGGTTCGAGATTACACAAACATAGGAAGATCCTTATAAACGGCTTTGAATTGAGTCGACTGAGTTGAAAATGGGAGAGTTTGATTGGCTGTGCCCATTACAATGGCACTGCACAGAGTACCCATGAGTGCCACTACTCTCAGCACTAAGTCCACTATGGGCAGCCCTCTCTTAGCCCCTCCGCCTCCAAATGGGTATCTAATTTTTGAACCCAATGGCACTTCACCCTCTGATTTTGCCTTTGACTGATCCATTTCCATTTTGAAAGTCTTGTAAATTCTTTCAATGCTTTAAGTACTGTGTGTTTGCAAGTGGGATTTGCTTAAAGTGACAAACAAAAGTGGGTATTAGGTGAATTTGTGATGTGTTTGAGGATTTCATATGATCTAAGCCATAGTGGATTTGTAATTATGCCATTGGAGGTTATGAGCTAGCTTGGCTGTTTTCTTTTTGAAGTTATTTTACTGGCTCTCGCTTTAGACTCGTGTTTATCTTGATTACTTCATTAAATATTTTTAATCCAAGATTATCTCCTATTTCTTTTTCCGATTTAACTTAAAAGTTTTTAAAATGTGTGTGGTAAGTAGAAGTTTTCACGCTCTTATAAAGAAGGCTTCCTTCCTCTCTTCAATCGATGTGATATCTCACAATCTACTCCCTTCAGAGTCCGGCATCCTCTCTGGCACACCACCTGGTGTCCACTTTTCTTTGGGGCTCAGCGTCCTTGCTGGTATATCACTCTGTGTTTGGCTTTAATACTATTTGTAATAGCCCAAGTCCACCACTAGTACATATTGTCCCTTTTGCGCTTTCCCTCTTGAGCTTCTTCTCAAAGTTTTTAAAACGTGGAGAGATTTCCACACCCTTGTAAAAAAGTGCTTCGTTTTTCTCCCCAACCCATGTGGGATCTCACAGTAACAATGGATGATAGTGTAAGGAATAAAACAAGTTGAATTTGAGGGTAATTTTAGAATAAACGTTGTTTAGGAGATACTTAGAGTGCGAGTTTGCTTTAGGGTAAAGTCCTGCTTGAATTAGAGAGGAATTGCCAAGCTCGAGAAACCAACGAGTTTAGTCAGGTCAGAATGTTTCTAAGGCTCGACTTCTTAAACCTATTGCACTCGAAACGTTTTTTTAGTAAAAGTACTAAAATTACGAGAATAGTAACTAGTAATATATTTATTCATTCAAAAGTGTTTCGGTCACCTCAAGTGTACTGGATGGTAGTGTAAGAAATAAAACGAGGTGAATTTAAGGGTATTTTTGGAATGAACATTGTTCGGGAGATATTTAGGGTAAAGTCCCACTTGTACATGAGAGGAGTTGCTAAACTCGAGAAACCAACGAAATTGAATAGTCAGGTCAGCATTTTCTCTAAGGCTCGACTTCTTGAACCTACTGGACTCCAAATATGATTTTTACGAACCCGTTCTTTATAAACCTTCTATTTAAACTCCAAAATTTATAATAATATTTAGTAACATATTTATTTAATGTTTGGTTCTTAAGCAAAATATTTTTAAATATTTTTGACGTTTTAAAAAAAGACAAATGTACTTGGGCCCAAAATGGAAAGCCCAATAATCACAATGGACGAGCAGCCCAGAATATGCGGCCCACGAACGCCATCACCAACCACGCGCTCTGATCTCATGTAATTCGCGTAAATTCTAGGCTTTGTTTGGTTGGTAAACGCGAACACTGTTCAATAAGACACTGGATTTAGGCAGAGGAAAGGAACAATCAGTATACACCGGATTTGCTCCTGATCCGTCCTCGGATCCTCCGCCTCTAATTTATTCATCAGTTCTGATTGCGATCTTAGCCTCCGGTAATGTAAGTTATTCATCTAAACCTTCTTCGGATTTTGGATTATGAGATCGAACAACGATGGTCAATTAAATGACTGATAATCCAATTTCGTTGTTATCAGATTGTTATTGTTTTGGCACTGTCCATTCATTTCCTTAAGTCTGTGGAAGTTCGTTTGTAATTTAAATATCATGATTGCTTCTTGCAGGTGAAGTTCATATTGGTTTAGATTTAGCTCCATTAATGAATCGGATTAGTTCTGTTTGGACATGGGAGCAATGATATTGGGGTGAAGGTTTTGAATTCGAATTTCTTTTTTGTGGGTTGATTAAATACGTGATTTAATTTGCTACGTACGATTCTGGAAAATGTAAATTTGCTTAGGGTGATTGTGGAAACTGTACGATTGACAGAGCATCATAACTCATAAGATTTATTCCAAATTCCAATTTGAGGCATTGTTTTTTTCGGTCAATAATGGTACGAAAGAGGCTTTCTCTTTGTCGTTTTCTCCTACGTTTCGTGTTTGGTTGAAATAATTGACTTGTCATACTTCTCTATAAAATCCGGCATTTGGACCAATTACATCATTTCGGCTTCTGGTAAGTATATCATTTGAATTGATTTGGACCCGGATGTGTAATTATCTTGATGTGATTGAGTTAAAATTTTCTAGAAATGGTAGCATTTTCGTGCGAAATGTTCTCTGTCAAAGGGCGCTTTACTTGTGAATGTGATTATGGAATTTGAACTGGGTTTTTTAGTCCGTGATTGCAGGTAAATGATTTTTGAGCCACCCTTTTGACTTGTTTCATCACTTGCAGTTTATATACCGTTCACCTTCGCCCATAGTTTTTGTAACGAAGGGGAACAATGTCAGAAAAAAATATCGAGGAAGTTAAGGAGAAAGTCATTGCTGATATTCTCCCACAAAATCAAGATCATTGTGAGAAGTTTGAGGAAGAAATACCAGGCCCAGATAAGAAAGAAGAAAATCCTATGCCTTCACAGCAGAAAGAGGTTAGTGCTGTTTCTGTATTTATGGAGTGGTTCTCTTGTGTGTCTGTCAATGGAGAATTTTAAAATTCTCGATGTTTGAAATGTAATGTCTGTTATTTCCAGTTTTCTCAGTGATCTCAAATAGGAAATCTCTGATTTTTATGCAAAGATTTGGATTTTGTAAGCGACTTTTTCTTGCCTTTGCATAAAGCTGGGCCATAAAGGGGAAAAGCTAAATAAAAATAGCCTTGATGAGGCAGGAGAAAAAATGTTTCTTTCCCTGTCTTGTTCCTGTTTTTTACTGCATGTTGGTCATGTGGTGTCATCAAGGTTTGTCATAATTTGTTTGGTAACAGTCTGATATAATGGTTTTAAACAGGAGGAGATCATCAAGAAGAAGTACGGAGGAATAGTGCCAAAGAAGCCTCCTTTGATATCAAAAGTAATTATTGGTTATCTTTCAGTTACCCTTTTGGGATTTTACTTCCATTCAAGTCCTCTATGGTGACAACTGCAAATGTTCCTTTTGTCTAGGACCATGAACGTGCCTTTTTCGATTCTGCTGATTGGGCATTAGGGAAGGTACTCCTTTAGATTTTACTAAAACTGCTAATTGGATGCTAAATATAAAGATATGGATGAAATTTTGATCTTGATTGGATGACCCAAGTTTGATGCGATTGTCTTGCCTAACTACTCCTCCTTTGACTTCTGCAACAGCAAGGAGGTGCTCAAAAACCTAAAGGACCACTTGAAGCACTCAGGCCAAAGTTGCAGGTGCGTGATGTTTAATAAATAATAAAGAGTGGGGAATCTTTGTCTGTTCATTATACTTGACGTGCTTTTTAAATATATAAATCGCCTTTTGATCTTCAGTAATAGTTTAGTAGCTGTTAATCATTCTCCCACTTGCTAAAAACAAACCAAATGTTTAATGTGAAGTTGATTGGTCTTCCCAAAAAACAACTGAAACTTTAGTAAGATAATGTACTCTCAGTAATTACCATAGCTGGATTGTGTCTTCCAAACTAATCTTTCCTGGATGTGATCTGAAAGACCACTTGGAATCCATACAGGATATTACGTCTTTGCTTAAATTGGTGTGGTTTGCTTTCCTTTGAGACTTGTCTTTCCTCTCCCTGTGCTTCTTTTCATTGCAAAAAAGAGGGAAAAAGAAGAACGAAAAATAAAGCACCATTTCATATGGAATGTGTTGTTCATTGTGTTCGTATATTTAGTGGAGTGATTATGCTGTTTGTAGTATTTGCTGATGTTTTTATTACCATTGTTGTTATGATCAGCCAACCCCACATCAGCAAGTCCGTTCAAGGCGCTCGGCTTATGCTCCTGCTGATGCCGATGATGGTGAAGGTATGAGCCACATTTTCTCTTTTTTTACAGCCAAGACTTCTAATTTACGACAGGAAATGATAAATACTTTGCTTTATTCTTCGGCTTCCCGCAGGGCATGAAGGCAATATCGACCCCGCTGCAGAAAAGGATCAGCAACCCACATTAGAAAGTGGCTGTAATGATCACGTTTCTGAGGAAAAAGCGTGCAAGGAATAGCTGTCTGGACGAAAGAACTTGATCTATTCATACTGAGCAGCATCCTAAAGTCCTTTAATGAAACCAATAAGTGAAACATGCTGAATTTTAAGCTTCACTTGTTACGATTGATCATGCTATGTGGGACGTTGTAATGCTTTCTATGCTTTGAAGTTATGAATTCAATCCTTAGATTGCATTCGAGAATTATTTAGTCTTATAGCTAGCTTTCGCTGTCTCAAGGGCGTTCAATACCATATGTTATACACCAATATACCTTCTGTTATAATGCAGAATTTATACCTCCAGGTTTCCTATTTTGCATTTCTTGTACGTTCTAAAACTTTTGAGTTAAGTAGCGATTATCACCGTTCGATTCTTATACAATCGAAAGATAATTGGTTAAGGATAATTTTAGAACTGGCCGAGCCTTGAACATTCAACGGTTAGTTGCACTAATTTCTTGTCTGTCCAGTAAATTTGGAATAAGAATTGAGAAGATAACAAGTGGTTTATGCTTAGATTGATTCACGAATCTTGTGGTTACCTTTTTTAATAACAACGACAAATATCTCTGCAATCACACACACAAAGCAACATGATCCTTTACGCTTCTCCACCAAGCTCAATCATCTTCTCCAAACGCAATGCGCCTCAACAAGCCACGCCAAGAACGCCATCGCCCTCCAACTGTGCGCGCCAGAGCAGTCAAGAAGCGCCAAATGGAGCCAATCCGAAGCCACTATCACCATTCCCACGCTTGTTTTGCCACAACCGCTGTTCTTGCATATGCGGAAGGAGGCTTTTCATTGAAGCAGCAGCGACTTCTCTGTTCCCTCTAAGTTCTTCAATGGCTTCTTCTAATTCATCCTCTGATTACACAGTGCGTATTTTCTATCTAAGCACACTGATGGGGTTTTCTCCTTATCCAGTTTCCTACTAAAACCCAGATGGTAAAGTTCGTTAGCTTTGTTGTGTATAGGCTATATTGAACAGGGTTCATCCTCCTAAGCCAGATTGGTACGAGGATTTCTACGCGTCTGTTCTAGCTAATGGCATGAAATTGTACGAAGCGGAGGTTGGAGCTAACTTACGTTACAATTGATTACAATTTGTGAGTCGCTAACATTGTTTTCTATGTTTTTTGCAATCTTTCATACCTAGATTGCCGATTACAAGTCCCAGATGTTTGCCACTTTAAGAGGGAAAGCCCAGAAAGTCCTGGAGATCGGAATTGGCGCGGGTCCTAACCTTAAATATTACGCTGGTGAAGAAGGTATGAAGGTTTATGGTGTGGATCCAAACCCCAAGATGGAGAAATATGCTCGCGAAGCAGCACAGAATGCTGGTCTGCCAGCTGATAACTTTGAGTTTAAACAAGCGGTATGGCACTATATAGAACTCTGCTTCCTTACTGAACTTCATAGAATTATTGATAGAAGCAGAGCAGTGATGTCAGGTCCTTGTCTTTGTTATTGAATGTGAAAACCTTTCTGATTTAGGTTAATTATTTGACCCATGAACATCCCAGTTGGTACAAATGGGTTTCATTTTTTCAACATTATTGGTTTGACAAGCCTGATGGATAGGGTAACTTCCATTGTATTATCAGTAAAGTTCTGTGCCTTTTTACCTACTTTGTTTGACGAGAAATGTTGTGTTTCTGAGGTATTAAAGCCATTGAATGCATCCTTAGAACTAGAAGTTGATATCAATTTGTAGGAGTTTGTGCTTTCAAGGTTTATATTTGAAAAATGATGTTTACTCGTTACGGAACTTTAGATTTATTGATATCTATGATCTTTGGCTAGGTCGGGGAGGCTATACCATTACCCGATGCTTCTGTCGATGTTGTCGTTGGAACACTCGTCTTATGTTCTGTGTCGAATGTCGACATGACTCTAAAGGGTAATACCTTCTTTTCATTATAGTTTGGTGGAGAATTTGACATCTTTTAGTTAGATGAATGATGTTTCCAAAACTCTGAAACTTCAAATAGGCAACTTCATAGAACGGAATCTGAGAACTGAGATTGACTTTGCTTCTGCCTTTTGGAAATCTGTCGATTGCTTGATTGATGATAGCGTAACAATGTATAGTTGCTTAAGAATTCAGGCAGGAGAAGAAAAACCATGGATTTAGCTACGATAGCTTATGCTCAAAGTGAACAATATCATACCATTGTGGAGGAATGTGATTCCTAACATGGTATCAGAGCCACGTACTTAACTTAGCTATGTCAATAGTATCCTCAAATGTCGAACAAAGAAGTAGCGAGTCTCGAAGGTGTAGACAAAAGTGACTCAAGTGTCAAACAAAGGGCGTACTTTGTTCGAGGGCTCCAGAGAAGGAGTCTAGCCTCGATCAGGGGAGGCTCTTTGAGAGCTTCATAGGCCTCAAGAGAGGCTATATAGTGTACTTTGTTCGAGAGGCGGATTGAGGATTATTGAAAGGAGTAGTTCCACGTTAGCTAATTAAGAGGAAAATCGTGGGTTTATAAGTAAGAAATACTATCTCCATTTGTACGAGGCCTTTGGGAGAAACCAAAAGCAAAACCACGAGAGTTTATGCTCAAAGTAAGCAATATCATATCATTGTAGAGATCCGTGATTCCTAATATTTTACTTAAGAGACTGTCAAATAGACTAATCGAGTTCTTGAATCTCAACAAAAGCTGCATTTCTTTTGGTGGTGTGCAGAGGTGAAGAGGGTTCTGAGACCCAATGGACTATACATATTCGTCGAACACGTGGCTGCAGAAGGTATAACACCGAATCTTACCTACTCATCGGTTCGGGAAAACCGCTTATTTAGACATAACATAACCAATGGGGCACTTTTGTTATTGTTGTTGTTGTTGTTGTTATGTCGATGTAGAAGGAACCGTGCTTCGGTTTGTACAAGACGTGCTCGATCCCCTACAGCAGTTAGTTTCTGATGGATGTCACCTCACCAGGAGGACAGGGCAGAGTATAAGTGAAGCAGGGTTTTCAAATGTTGATCTAAACATGGCTTCCTTCTCTAATGCTGCCTTCATAAATCCCCAAGTTTTTGGAGTTGCTCATAGATGACAAGAAATGGAACACGTTCCCACATTTTCATTGTCTTCTTCTTCTATGCTTTGTTTCTTTGCTGCAGGCCCATGATTGAAGCAGGAGAAACACTGATAACTCAACCATGAGCTTGAATATCCACATCTTCAGCCCCCCAAAACGATTCTTTTACCGTCCGTTCATCTCTTCCACCGGTCGGGTCAGGTCAGAGTAGAGACTGAGAAGCCTTCTCCATTTCTGTTTCCGTTCTCGCCTCTTAATTCATTTTTTCATATTTGGCAAAAATTTTCATTTATTTTTACGGGAATTGGGCGTAGATTTCTAGACAGTGAATTTACAGGAGTGTGTGCTCGTATATTTTTCTATATATATACACTTTTTAAAAATTATTTATTAAAAAAAGATAATTTTTATTAAAAAAAATAAAAGATCATCATCGATCCCAAAATATTTTTTTTAAGTAAAAATATATTATCGTATTCTACCTACTTTCTACCTATATATATAAAATGGGACGGGAAAATGTAAACCTTACTCGTTTGGGTAATAGACAAATAAATATTCTCTATTTCCGTTGTCGGTTTAAAAGAAAATTATTTGTTTACTTATAAACTCTAATTCTATTTTTGTATTTATTTATATTTGAACTAAAATTAAAAAATAAAAAAGTATATGCAAGTAATGATAGAATTAATTATAGAATGTGATATTATTTTAGAATATCTCTAAATAATATGCTATTCAACATGTATTTATATATAATTAATTATCCTATGAATTCTTACAATAATATATAGATTGAATGAATACTTTTGACAAAGTTGTTGAGTTTGATTATTAATGCAATTATTGGTACCTATTTAATCTCCTAACTAATAAATACAACAATCATAGCCTAAAAAAGAAAAATACATATTTTATTAAATTATAATAATTGTATTTTTTATTTAAAAAAATAGTTTAATTTTTGTTTTGCATGCAAATGATTGCTTTAATGGCAAAACTTAGGATATATTACTTGTCCAAAATTATAAATAAAGAATTGCGTGAGGACTTTACTGCAAAGTTTCAGATATTTAAGGGGTGTCAATGCAATTTCGAGCAACTTTAACACCCTTTGCCAAAAAGTTCCTAACTCCTTTCTGGCTGCACTTATACAAACAAAGCTTACAGGTCTCCTCCCTTCGTCTCCGACAAACTAGGGTTTTCTTTCCGTTCCGACAGCCGGTGATTGGTGTCGCTCGGGCTTTCCCTTCAGAATCGATGCTTTTCTGTCTCTGAAAATGTAAGGACCTTTTTGTTCCTCGAAGCTTTGTGTAATTTCGTCCTTTGTTCTTTGAAGAACTGTTTTGATTACTGCCCTAAACTTTAGGCTCAATTTTTTGTATGATTGTTTCTCTGTGTTCGTTTTCGTAAGTGCGGAAGCCTTTTTCCCCTTTTTTTTTTCGTTTTCTTTTTATCTTTTTCCCATGGTCCATGTTCTGTGTCTTCTTTTCTCCTTCCATCTTTCTTCGTGAATAGTTTTCGTTTTCTAGTGCTTTACTTTTACCTCTGCAATTATTTCGTGTCAAATTATTGTGGATTCTTGTTTATTTCGCCTTCAATTTTCGAAGTCTGGGTTTCCTATTCTGTAGATTTCATTTATGGTTGTTGAACATATATGTATATAATTACAGGGAATTTGTAAGCTGGCTTGTTCACCTCTGATTTTGATTATTTGATGATATTCTGGTTTCATTTAATTTTTGGGCTTCCTTGGGGGTGGGGGTGCTCGAGGTCGATAGTTCTGTCTACTATTTGCATGATTCTTTGCTTATAATGTATGTTGTTTACCTGTTTGCAGTTCATAACTTCATAATGTGCTCGTTAAATTGCCTATGCGCTTTCTTACTGTTGGCTTGATATGGTTATGACTTATTATGGCTACCATTTTTTTTTTTTCTGATGGCAGTTAAGCTGTGGTTGGCTCATGACTTTGTAGAGATTCTGGGACATAACAGAGTCTGTGCTTGTTATCTGTTGGAGAGAGTAAAGGCATTTGTGAATTTTTTAGTAACTTTAGAGGTCGTTCGCTTATCGGAGTGTGGATTTTGGCTTCCAAATGTTGCTGTATTTCACGATGTAGCTTGAAATAAAGAAGTATACGACATAAAAGTAATTTAAGTGGCATGATTTCTGGTTTGTGTTTTAAGAGTTGAGCACGGGCAGAGACTGTCTAAGGAAGCTGATAGCTAAATGGGGTCTCTCTGTTGTGTGGCTGCGAGACCACATGGATCGAATGCAGCTAGCAGGGATTGGTCTCTGGGTCCTCACGAGCCTTTCTGGCATACAAATACAAGCTTTTCACCACCACCATCAAGATGGGATATCCAGTTTCAATCTGATGGGTTGCCACATGGTTGGCATGATGGTGTGCAACTGTATGGGTCATCTACATCATCTAATAGTAAAGAAAGTCGCAGCTGGATAAGGGGCAACAACCATCTTTATGCTCACACTTCTGCATCTGATGGTGCTGGGTTGTTTTTGAGTAGTCCATCTGACATCTCACAAGGCCCTCAATGGACACCTCCAGCAATTCAGGAAATCAATATTGATGGTCATGAAACTTCAACCAAAAGGGGTACTATTACTGTTATTACATCATGTTTTTCTGTAACCATATCTTTTCTCTCATCATTGCGGGTGCATATGAAACTTCACGGGCAATTGAGTAATCTGCTGTTGAATTCAATGTCTTTCTTGGGCTATATTTTTCTGGGTTCTAAAAGAGTAGAATTGTTACTTTCTTATCATGGTAGAATCATTACCTAATGGTGTATGTGTGCTTGCTGCACTCCCAAACATGGGGGGGGGGGGG